>NC_077228.1:168224278-168524278 GCF_027887165.1 Monodelphis domestica | reverse complement strand
TACCCTACCACAGCCTCTCTATGCCTCTCACATATTGTTCTTGCCTAGTGTGTGAGAAATGGGGCCATGGCTTTCACATCCTGAGTTCCCAGCGGACTTCCCCTGCTAGTGAATGTCTCTGCAGTAGCTGCTCTTTCACTGGCTGGTGAGACTCCAGAGTGCAAAGAATTGCAGAATCTCTGAGTTGAAAGAAACCTCAGACATCTTTTAGTCCAAACTGTACCCAAACAAGAATGAATTCTGCAGCAGGGTGCACAAATGTTTACCCCTTATCTGAAGACCTTTAATGAAAGGGTAGCCCCTTCCTTTTTTAGATATCTCTAACTACTGAGATTATCCTCCTCCTAAGCTTAAACCGGTCTCTTTGCAGCTTTAAAGTATTATTCCTTTTTCTGTTTTCTGGGTACAAACAGAGAAGTTGCTTTCACATGAAAGCCATTTTAAATACTTGAAGATAGCTATTATGCCCCTTCAAAGACTTTTCTCCAGGATAACCAGCAAAAATAATAGCTAATATATTTATAGTGCTAATTATGTAGTTATGTGCCAGACACTGTGCTAAGTGTGTTACAACTATTATCATTTGGCCCTCATGACAACCAGGAAAAGTAAATGTTATTCTCCTTATTTGACAGATGAGGAAACTGAAACAGAGGTTAAGTGACTTGCTCAGTCATATTGGTGTCTAAGGTCAAATTTGAACTCAGATTTTTCCTGACTTTAATCAGTGTTGTCTATCTACTGTGCCATATAGCTTGCCTAAACATTTCTACTTCCTTCAACCAATCTGCATTTAACATGACCATCTTGCTTATCCTATTGTGGATAGCCTCCTGTTTATCATCATACTTCCTAAAATGTAGCTCTCAGCCCTGAGCGGTACTCTAAGTATGGTTTAACATGGCAGAGTTCAATGGAGTTATTGTCTTCATAATCTTAAACACTACGCCATCTTAATGCAACACGAGATTTGCACTGAGATTTTCTTTGATAGTCATATCACACTGATTACTCATATCAAAGTATTAAACCCCCAGATCTTTTTTAGATAAATTCCCAGTGGGAAATTGTTAAACTGATTTCTTGAACCCATGGGTAAAACTTTACTTTTATTAGATTAACTTCAATACTGTGACATCCTTAATGGATTCTGAGTCTGTTCCTTGACATGTTTCCTATCTCTCAAGTCACATTTATTAAGCACTTATTAAGCGCTAGGCTCTGTACTAAGTTCTGGGAATACAATACAAGCAGAAATATAATTCTTGCTCTCGAGGAGTTTTCAGTCTAATGGGAAAAGACATAAAAGGAGCTGGAAAGTGGGGAGGTACCTAATAGGTGGATAGTTTCTCAGAGAAAAACTCTTGGGTCTGGAGAAGAATGAGACATGACTTCGGTGAGGCATCCTTAAATGGAAGTTTTCAAAGGAAGGAGTCCTACCAGCTTTGTATCTTCTGATAGACATGTTTTCTTCAATTTTCTTCATATTATTGATACATAATTTTTAAAAAACACTATATAGCTGAGAAGAGATCCTTTGATCAGTTCACTAGGGATTGCTTTCCAAGTAGACATCAAACCACTAAAGACAATATTTTTTGGGTCCACACAGCTAACCATTTCTGAATACAACTATTGTTGTCTAGTGCATACCTATCCATCTTTGTACAAGAATACGGTAAAAG
Source organism: Monodelphis domestica (assembly GCF_027887165.1). Lineage (NCBI taxonomy): Eukaryota > Metazoa > Chordata > Mammalia > Didelphimorphia > Didelphidae > Monodelphis > Monodelphis domestica. Next base: position 168,522,593 of record NC_077228.1, on the reverse strand, counting down.
TCTTTATCAAATACTTCTTGAAAATCTAGATAAATGTTATTTATAGAATTCCTTTCACCTGCCAGTCTATAAACCATGTGATAAAAGGAAATGAGTTCAGCAGTTTAGTGGACAGAGGGCCAGGCCTGGAATTGGGAGGTCCTGGGTTCAAATTTGACCCCAGATATTTTCTAGTTGTGTGACTCTGGACAAGATATTTAATCCCAATTGCCTTGCCCTTACAGCTCTTCTGCCTTGGAACTGATAATATGGATTCTAATTCAAAGAAGGTAAGGGTTTAAAAAAAAAAGGAAATAAGCATAATCGGTGTTAAAGGGATTTTCTTTATCTCTCCCTCTGTCTCTCTAAGAGGCAAGAAAGCAGAAAGATTTCTAAGTGGAGCAGAACTGGCAGGTGCCAGTGAGCTAGAGCTGAAGATTCTGTTACCTAGAAGACGAGGGAGTTAAGGAAGGAAAACTTGGCACTTAGAGGTCTTTTGCCTCTGGATCTCTAGAGAACAGGAGGTCAGTCTCAGTCTCTGCTACTGGCAGTTTTACTACTGACAACTGGAGTATAAAGCCTAATTTAAGAAGGTTGTGGATGGTGGCTATTGATTTAGTAGTAGTAGTCTCTCGGTAACCGAGAATGACTATTGTCTTTGTGTGTTTTTGTGCACAAAGACACTTGTGCATGAAGATTTAAGTGGAAAAGTCGATGCACAGAGACAGTCCCACTCCCTCGATGTTGGAAGCCTGGGTCCAGTGGCATGAAAAATTGTTACACCTGGAGACTTCCGCCGTGTTGTCTTTTGTGCTCCAACACACCCTAAGCACTCCACAGTGCCTTGCTGCATCGCCCTCTCAGCCGTTGAACCTTCTTATTGGTTTCTTCCGTCTGTTCAGCCGAAGCAGTCTTCACATGCTGGGTGAGCAAAGCCCTGGTTCACCAGGGGTCGAGGACCCGATGGCTACCCTCACAAGGTTTAGCCGGCCTGTCGAAGCCGTTGCCCGGTGTGGCCGCTGCTGCATGCTAGCAGCTACTAGGAGCCACAAGTGAGAGCTGGGTGTCAGGTGGGGGTCAGAGGCTGGAGAGCTGCCCTAGGAGGACACGACAAGCCCTCCATACCAAAGATATTACTCCTCCCTGAAGCACCCCATATAGTCCTGGGTTAAGAGTAAACGGGAATTCTGGGACTCATGTACTGCTTCCACTGCTATTCTTTTTTTAAAACTATTCATGGCATAGAATTTAATGTCATCCACAGTCTAATAGTTCTAGAGCATTTAAAAAATTCTCCTGATCAGATCAGCATATCTCTTGACAAATTGGGGCTCTTTCCAGGCATCTTTTTCCCCAGTCAAGAGCCTCACTATTCCTTATGCTACAGTTCCAAAACTAAATCCCATTCTTTAACATTATCTACTCAGCCAGCTTTTACTTCCCATATCTTCCTTTCTCCTTTAAAGACTCAATCTTAAATTGGAAGAAGCAATGAAAACACTATTTATGTCTCTATTTTCTTTATTCTAGCTTGGGCTATTGATTTATTAGTGTAGATAGGTAGTTAGTGAATCAATTTTAGGTAATGTATGTTAGAGAGGCCTGGTTTGGCCTGGCAAGAAGCACCTGTCCTTGATGACAGAGTAGGTTTTTAGAAATTTTAGTTAGTATTAGGAATTTAGACATAGTCATAGGGTATTAGAATAATAATCTCTATAGTCGACCATATCAACAAGCAAACCAATAAAAATCACATGATTATCTCAATAGATGCAGAAAAAGCCTTTGATAAAATACAACACCCATTCCTATTGAAAACACTAGAAAGTATAGGAATAGAAGGGTCGTTCCTAAAAATAATAAACAGTATATATCTAAAACCATCAGCAAACATCATCTGCAATGGGGATAAATTAGAAGCATTCCCAATAAGATCAGGAGTGAAACAAGGATGCCCATTATCACCTCTATTATTTAACATTATACCAGAAACACTAGCAGTAGCAATTAGAGAAGAAAAAGAAATTGAAGATATTAAAATGGGCAGTGAGGAGACCAAGCTATTACTCTTTGCAGATGATATGATGGTCTACTTAAAGAATCCCAGAGAATCAACTAAAAAGCTAGTGGAAATAATCGACAACTTTAGCAAAATTGCAGGATACAAAATAAATCTGCATAAGTCATCAGCATTTCTCTATACTTCCAACTCATCCCAGCAGCAAGAGTTAGAAAGAGAAATTCCCTTTAAAATAACCCTAGACAATATAAAATACTTAGGAATCTATCTGCCAAGACAAACAGGAACTATATGAACACAACTACAAAGCACTCTTCACACAATTAAAACAAGATCTAAACAATTGGAAAAACATTGATTGCTCATGGGTAGGATGAGCTAACATAATAAAAATGACAATCCTACCCAAACTAATTTACTTTTTTAGTGCCATTCCCAAAAAACTTTTTTTACTGAATTAGAAAAAAAAATATCAAAGTTCATTTGGAAGAACAAAAGATCAAGGATATTCAGGGAAATAATGAAAAAAGATGCGAAGGAAGGTGGCTTACAGTCCCAGATCTCAAACTATACTATAAAGCAGTGGTCATCAAAACAATATGGTACTGGCTAAGAGACAGAAAGGAAGATCAGTGGAATAGACTTGGGATAAGTGGCCTCAGCAAGATAGTCTATGATAAGCCCAAAGATTCCAGCTTTTGGAACCAAAATCCACTATTTGATAACATCTGCTGGGAAAATTGGAAGACAGTATGAGAGAGACTGGGTTCAGATCAACATCTCACACCCTACACCAAGATAAACTCAGAATGGGTGAATGACTTGAATATAAAGAAGGAAACTATAAGTAAATTAGATGAACACAGAATAGTATACATGTCAGATATTTGGGAAAGGAAAGATTTTAAGACCAAGCAAGAGTTAGAAAAAACTACAAAATGCAAAATAAATAATATTGATTACATTAAATTAAAAGTTTTTGTACAAAAAAAATCAATGCAATCAAAATTAGAAGGGAAGCAACAACAAATTTATAAAGAGCTAAATCAATTATACAAAAAAATCAAAGCATTCCCCAATTGATAAATGGCCAAGGGACATGAATAGGCAATTTTTAGATGAAGAAATCAAAACTATTAATAAGCACATGAAAAGGTGTTCTAAATCTCTTATAACCAGAGAGATGCAAGTCAAAACAACTCTGAGGTATGTAAAGATAATTTTAGGGTTGTGACTTAAAATCTAAATTATTTGGTTGCCAGGGAAAATCCCAAATAAAATATCCAAGTTAGTCTGGAAATTTATGGTAATTTTAATTAATATAAAGGGAAGGATTTAAGGAGAAAGAGGGAAGAAGATATAAGATTTCTTCAGCCTGGCCTGTGCCAGGGGGAGTTCAAGATCTCTGCTGCTGGGTTTCTGAAGGAGATTAGAGGCTTCTAAGACGATAAAGTTTGGAAAGTAAAGGAGGGAAAACTCAGCCGGAACTCACCACTGAGCCAGACAATAGCTTGTAGCGATGCCAAGATGCTGAAAGGCCTAGCACGCTGCCACCAGTCAACTCTCCGCCACCAAAGGTACCAGAGAGAGGAAGTGATGCGAAATATATAGACCTTTTACTCTTGTGTCCCCTCCTCTCAATTTTCACGTCTACCAGTCACATCAGAGAGCTTTTCTCCAGGACTGCCCTTTCTTTAGTTCTCATCTTCTGTGATTAGATTATATCTTTTGAGTTACTTAACACTTCTATGTTAAATTTACCTTTTGTGAGTTACTTAAACTTTTTGTGATTAATTTTTTATAGTTTTATAGTTTATATATAACTTTATAGTTATTTAACACCTTTTTGAATTAAGATCTTAAAATAGACTTAGCTTAAAGTTCTAGCTTCACTATAAAGTAAGAACTAAGTACCTTCATTATTTAATCAGGAGATCAATTTCATTTTCTCCATAAAGTAAGATCCAAGAAGGGTGGAGTAATCCAAATTTCACAGGTATCACCTCACACCCAGCAGACTGGATAACATGACAGCAAGGGAAAGTAATGAATGCTAGAGGGGATATGGCAAAGTCAGGACATTAATTCATTGCTGGTGGAGTTGTGAATTAATCCAACCATTCTGGAGGGCAATTTGGAACTATGCCCAAAGGGCGATAAAAGACTGTCTGCCCTTTGATCCAGCTATAGCACTGCTGGGTTTGTACCCCAAAGAGATAATAAGGAAAAAGACTTGTACAAGAATATTCATAGCTGCACTCTTTGTGGTGGCTAAAAATTGGAAAATGAGGGGATGCCCTTCAATTGGGGAAGGGCTGAACAAATTGTGGTATCTGCTAGTGATGGAATACTATTGTGCTAAAAGGAATAATGAACTGAAGGAATTCCATGTGAACTGGAACCGCCTCCAGGAAGTGATGCAGAGTGAAAGTAGTAGAACCAGGAGAACAATGTACATGGAGACCGACACTGTGGCACAATCAAATGTAATGGACTTCTCTACTAGTAGCAATTCAATGATCCAGAACTATTCAGAGGGACTTATGAGAAAGAACACTGTCCACATCCAGAGGAAGAACTGTGGGAAAAGAAACATAGAAGAAAAACAATTGCTTGATCACATGGGTCAATGGGGATATGGCTGGGGATATAGATTCTAAAAGATCACCCTATTACAAATATTAATAATATGAAAATAGGTCTTGATCAATAACATATGTAAAACCCAGTGGAATTGTGCGTTGGCTATGGGAAGGGTTGGGGGAGGGGAGGGAAAGAACATGAGTCTTGTAACCATGGAAAAATATTCTAAACCATCTAATTAAATAAAATTTAAAAAAAAAAGAATAATAATCTCTCCTTCCTCCTTTCTATTTTCTATCTGTACTTTTCAAATTAAACTAAGTGTTTTATCAAACTGCTCTCCTCACTTTTATCAAACTCCTACCATTTAATTTTTAAATTGGGCATGACTTGTTCTCAATGAAGCTATAGTGACTCTTAGGGATAACCACTTTCTTTTCTATTCCCTAACCATAGGTTGCTAACATTTGTTAAATGTTAAATTAATTAGCCTATAGTTTTCAATATTCGACCATTTTTATTCTGTCCTTTAAATTTCAAAGATTATTCTTTTAGTTGAGATGTGTAGTTGACTTAGTGGATAGTGTTTGACCTGGAGTTAAGAAGACCTGACTTCAAATCCAGTATCAAATGATTACTAGCTAAATGACTCTGAATGAGTCACTTATCCTACTTCAGTCTCTAAGATGGGGGATATTAATGACACCTTCTTCCCAGGTTTGATGTGAGGATAAGCAGGGTATTATTCAGAATTCACAGATGAAAAGAGAAACAAAATTAAAGTTGACGGATTCTTCTTTTTCCTGTTGTCCTTTATCATTGCTCTATCTTCTTTAGAAGTTTTTAGTAAGCCATGGTATTATAGACTTAGAATGGGAAGGTCCTCTTTATCCATTCAACCTAATCACTCAGTATTTTACAGATGAGGAAACTGAGACCTAGACATATTAATTGACTTGAATAAGGTCAAACAGGAGTTTGGTGGTAAAACTGGCATTTGAACTTAGGTCCTTTGACCCCAAATCCAGCATTCTTTTTTTTTAAACATTATTTTATTTGGTCATTTCCAAACATTATTCATTGGAAACAGAGATCATTTTCTTTTCCTCCCCCCATCCCCCTACCTCTTCCATAGCCGATGCATGATTCCACTGGGTATCACATGTGTTCTTGATTCAAACCCATTTCCATGTTGTTGGTATTTGCATTAGAGTGTTCATTCAGAGTCTCTCTTCAGTCATATCCCCTCAACCCCTGTAGTCAAGCAGTTGCTTTTCATCTGTGTTTTTACTCCCACAGTTTATCCTCTGCTTGTGGATAGTGTTTTTTAGATCCCTGCAGATTGTTCAGGGACATTGCATTGACACTAATAGAGAAGTCCATTACCTTTGATTGTACCACACTGTATTAGTCTCTGTGTACAATGTTTTCCTGGTTCTGCTCCTTTCACTCTGCATCAATTCCTGGAGGTTGTTCCAGTCTCCATGGAATTCCTCCACTTTATTATTCCTTTGAGCACAATAGTATTCCATCACCAACATATATCACAATTTGTTCAGCCATTCCCCAATTGATGGGCATCCCCTCATTTTCCAATTTTTGGCCACCACAAAGAGCACTGCTATGAATATTCTTGTACAAGTCTTTTTCCTTATTATCTCTTTGGGGTACAAACCCAGCAGTGCTATGGCTGGATCAAAGGGCAGATAGTCTCTTATCACCCTTTGGGTATAGTTCCAAATTGCCCTCCAGAATGGCTGGATCAGTTCACAACTCCATCAGCAATGAATTAGTGTCCCTACTTTGCCACATCCCCTCCAGCATTCATTACTTTCCATAGCTGTCATGTTAGCCAATCAAATCCCACATTCTTAACCATTACATCATGAAAGAAGTTGTTCTGTCCCTTTTTTAAAATTCTCTTCCCATACCCCCCACTCCAAAAAGTACCCCCTTTTATAGACCTCTCTTAGCTAAATAGCCTCAGCTAATTTTGAGCTCCTGAACTTCAGAGGAATTCAAGTGGAAGTTAAACATTGACTTATGGGAACATTATAATGAGAGCTCAAGATTCAGGTTGGACTAGATGATATTTGGGGCCTTTCCAACAGTAAGGCTCTATGAACTGAAAATGCACAAGGTAAGAAGGCCCAGGTTTCACTTGTCCATTGAACAGGGGATAGCCCTATTTAGAGGCAGGTTAATGGAATTTCTGGGTTAAGAGATTATGGTAGCAGTTTGAGAGACAAAATCTACAAATCCTGGCCTTGAGGTAAATTTAATCTCCCCCTTCCCCCAACCCACACTTCCTGGGGCACTGGTATAGCCTGACCTATGGTATGTGGTTATTATTGCTCATGGCTATAGGTAGAGGAGATGGCTCTCTACTCCACTCAGTTTCACCACAGTCATTTCTTGCTTTCTTCCTCTTGCTCTTGGTTGATACATCAGAGATGGGTCAAGTTTCTAGCATCAGAAATCCCTACTCCCCACTTGGGTGAGCCAAATGGAAGCTTCAGATACACGGAGTTCCTTTATCCATGAGTCTGAAGCAGGAGAATAAAAATACTGTCCTGATTTAAAAAAAAAAATGTGTGTGTGTGTGTGTGTGTGTGTGTGTGTGTGTGTGTGTGTTTAGGAACATTTCCTGTTTATTCTGAAGAAGTGGAAGGGAAGCCAGCATGATGAAGCCAGAAGTGATGATAACTAGTCTGAGCCAAAGAATATTTTGTTTTTTCCTTTTTCCACTTTTTCCTTTATATAATAAACTGCCATGATCACATACTATGAATCTGTTGTCACCTGAGTGAGTGATATTCCCAAAGAGATAAAAGATGAAGTCAAGGCATAATAGTATTATGTTTTTATTTTATGAATATTCCATCCCTTAATTAGGGACTATTAAAGGGTTGAAATGACATTTCTGATCCAAAATTGATCATTAACACCATAGAAGATATTAGCCTATGCTTTAAAAAATTTCTTTTTATTCTTGAATGCCTTCTAATGAACTGTAGGGATGGCATAGTGGATTAAAAGGTGTCTGTGTGGCAGCTAGGTGACCCAGTACATTGAGAGGCAGGTTTAGAGATAAGAGGGTTTCAAATGGCTTCAGATACTTCTTAGCAGTGTGACCCTGGGTGAGTCACTTAACCCCCATTTTCTAGCCCTTACCACTCTTCTGTCTTGGTACCAATACATAATATTTATTCTAAGACAGAAGAAAAGGGTTAAAAATTTTTTTAATTATAAAAAAAGATGTCTATATTAGGATCCTTGTGGCAAACAGGAAAAGCTCAAATAGAGCATGACCTTTTGGCTCCTAAAGATATTGTACTTTGAGTTAATTCAAACTCCTTGCCCCAGTGATCAGTCAATAAATATTTATTAAGTTCCTATGATAAACCAGGCATTGTGCTAAATACTGGGAATAGGGGAAAAAGGCCAAATATAATCCCTATTCCAAGCAGTTTAATAATTTCATTCTCAGACAGTGGAAAAACTCACAGGGGGGAAATTATGTTCTGGATATGATTCCCACTAGCCCAGAGGAATTTGTGTCTGGGGTGGAAATGATGGGAACCTTGAAAAGGAAGTGATGACTCAATCCAGAGATTGTTGATAGATAAAGGGAGTAAATCTAGGCACAAGTGCTGAATTTTGAGGGAGCAGATTTCAAAGGATGTAGAAGATAGGTAAGATGATCTTATGGAGCAAAATGTTTCCAGAAAATTCAATTCAGAAGGGAGGGGAAAATGGTTGGGAATGAAAATCCAAAGACACAAAGGCAAACAATTCAAATCGGGAATCAAAATGGGATTCATCTTAAGAGATTTATGGATATGAGCAGCAAAGTTGCCAACTGAGGCTGCCAGATGGCTCAGTGTATAGAAAGCCAGACCTGGAGACAGGAGATTCTAGGTTCAAATCTAGCCTCAGACACTTCCTAGCTGTGTGACTTTGGGCAAGTCACTTAACCCCAATTGCCTAACCTGTATTACTCTTCTGCTTTGGAACTGACACTAAATATTGAGACAGAAGGTATGGACTAAAAAAACCCTACCAACAAACCTCACAAACCAACTTAAACCTTAAAAAAGAAACATACAAAACATGGAAGCAAGGCCAGGCAACAGAGAAAAGATACGAGTGTTGGCAAGGTTGTGTAAAAATAATGTCAAGAATATTAAAACTCAGAATTAATTGAGGATGGCAAGTGAAACAAAGATACGTTCTATATTAAATGCTTTTGGGAGCTTGATATTTGCAGGAGAAAGGGATTAATCAGCTAATGTTCCTATGTGAAAATTCTGAATGGAAGTAATAAACTATAGAGATATAAAGATATAGCAGAGTTGGCCACTCATCCCTCTCCACACATTTTTACCTCCTTTCAGTATGAGTTAAAAACCAGCAAGATTTTATATGTAGGCACATTAATGAATGTTTCTGGGGCTATAAGATGATCAGTCCTTCATTCCATTTCATTTCTTCCATTTAGCGATGAATAATATGTCTGGGCATCCCTACCTGTGATCACATTTTGTTCCTTTAAAAAATAATTTCAAATTTTTTATTATAAATTTAACAAACATCAACAAATATAGACATTTCAATATGAAAAGAATAGAAAAAAGATTATATTTGAAATAATAAGTGCTGGGAGCCATCAGTCCACGACGCCTTGACACAGTCACGCGTGGTAGCTGGGGAGACCACAGAAGTGGTCCCTGGTGAGATGTGACTGCCCACCCAACCCCCTTTACATGACTTCTTTCATCAATGCCCCTTACCTATGAATTGGCATGATTATTATCCCCCCTAGTCTCAAAAGAAATAATGCAAGAGCAAAACACCTGTACCCTAATTCTCCAAAACATCACCAAAAGATCAGACCCTCAAACCCAATCCCAAAAGACTATCATGGGTTAACTTTTACTTAGGTACATAATTCCTGGCAAAACCGCAGCTACAGGCCAAGCCCAAAACTTTCTCATGAAGCCAGCACACAAATCAATCATAGAAGCCCATACAATACGTACAGGTACAGTACAGGTACACTAAGCTTCAATATGCCTCAGTGACTCAATTACACAAATCAGTAACTTAAACTCCCTAGTAAGCCACCTGTGATGAAATAATTTATCTTATATTCTGTCTGTAATCACAATACAAAAATATAGAATGTTAATCAAGTGATTTGTAAAAAGTTAATGTGTCACTTTTCCAATTATCTCTCTTTGATTTTGTGTATCTGCATGCCAAGAATATGGATATAAAAATAAGTCCCAAGCCTGGGAATGTTGGAGCAGCTGTCAGATGCAAAGCAGTCCCATGGCCGTAATGATTAAGCTATCTTCCGTTTGTTATTTATTTTATTTTATTTATTTTGACTGATCATTCGCCACGGGTTGGATACCCTGGAGTCACGAGTGGGGCTGGATGCTGACCACAGCAAATAAGTTACTATCATATATAGATTATTTTTTTCTTTAGAAGTGATGGTTATAGGGGGCAGCTGGGTAGCTCAGTGGATAGAGAACCAGGCCTAGAGACGGGAGGTCCTAGGTTCAAATCGGGCCTCAGACACTTCCTATCTGTGTGACCCTGGGCAAGTCACTTGACCCCCATTGCCTAGCCCTTGCCACTCTCCTGCCTTGGAGCCAATACACAGTATTGACTCCAAGATGGAAGGTAAGAGTTTTTATAAAAAATAAAAAATCTAAAAAAAAAAAAGAAGAAGTGATGGTTATAGAAGATAGAATGTCAGGTCTGGAGTCAGGAAGACTCATCTTCCTGAGTTCAAATCTGGCCTTTAACACTAACTAGCTGTGTGATTCTGTTTCAGTTTTCTTCTCTGTAAAATGTGCTAGAGAAGGAAAAAGCAAATTACTCTAGTATCTCTGCCCAAAAAACTCCCCCAAACAAATGGGGCCACAGAGAGTTGAAAGCAACTGGAAAAAATGCCTGAACAACAAAATTAAATTGCACACTAAAGTACCAACATTGCTCTGTTTGTCTGTGATTCCTTTTGACCTTCCTTTTGCTCTCTTAAGTAAATTAAAACAAAACAAAATATTTCATTGGCTCTCTTTCTTTGTTTTTTTTTTTTAAGAGGGCCAGGAATAGAGAGGTTTCTGCAAGGCAATGATTTCCTGGTAGGGAAAGTTGGCCTTGGGACTGTCCCTTCCTCTTCCTTCCAAAGTCAGTCTGAGCAGGGAAGATGTTCTGAATTGTTAAGAAGTTCTGGAGACCTGTGAGGACATAGGGCAAATGGGTATAGACTGAACCTGAGAGAAACCCCATGGGAAGCAACAGTGACTTTATTGCTTCCCTCTTGTTTCCATATGTGCTTACCAGGTAGACTTCACTGAGTTCCCTTAAATTATAATCTTTCTCTTCAGTCTTTCCTCTCATTCACTGTCTGGGGGTGGCGGTGGGGTGATGGGGACTCTGTTTAAGATTAAGATTAGTTTAATTTTCAAAAGTTTATTTGTTTTGATTTTGTTTTGCCATGAAAATGTCTAGTTCAATAAATTATACATTCATTACAAAGATAATTGTCTAATTGAATGAGGTCTGAAAAATGGTACTCTGCAGGCAGCTATGTGCCTCCGTGGCTTGATGGGATATCTAGAGATGGGAGGGGGGTTCAAATCTGGCCTCAGACACTTCTTGTGTGACCCTGGGCACTTAACCCCCTATTGCCTAATCCTTATTGTCTTGGTACCAATACACAGTATTGATTCTAAGATGGAAGGGAAGGGTTAAAAAAATGGGGCTGGGAGTTTACTGGGGGGATGAGAAAACTTTCTATTTTTTAGTCTTTTAAAGCATACTTTGGTTTATAACTCTAGATCTATAAAGAACTGATGCCTGCTATGCCTCTCAGGCATTGAGAGAGCTCAGTGGAAAGGGAATTCGTGAAGCCTTCTCTGGTGGTCAAAATATGTATTACTTCTCCCTTTTCATGAATTGGTCATTTGTTTTTTTTAGAAAATAGCATAATGCAGGGGAGCAATCTACTAGTGGATGGGTATAGCTATGGCAGGATCATAAAATGTACACTGATAATTCACACACATGTCTGAGGTATTATAATTAAAAGGGGGAAGTCTCTGAGAAGATTAAAATGTCCTCTTCTTATTGATCCTATTTACAAGGAATTGTTTTTGTTCCATAACTGCTTTTGTCATGCTTCTTTATCTCTTAGTTCAGAATTCAGTTGGTCTGTAAGGGGTCAGGTTTAGACATTCAGCTTCCTGCTAATCACTGATCTTTTCTTGTCTCCTGGAATTTTGCTCTCCTTGAGAGAAAGGGAGTTGGATCTGATATTGTTAGTCACCAAACTATCCTTCAAGAAAGTCTGGTTTGCTGTCCAAAAGTCTGGACCACTATCTTGTACCTGGTCTTCAATAGTGAATACTTCTTCGACTCATGAGAGAAGAAATGGGGTCATTGCCAAACTCATTACCAATCAGTTATGTTCTGTGCCTTAGCTATATAACCAATCATAATTTCCTAAACCTGTGATGGATGCTACCAATCTCATAACCAATGATGTGATTTTGTTCTTTACTTTGTTCTGTGCTTATAAAAGTGTATTGTGCCCCCAATTCATAGTCTTTTGGCTACTTGAGATCTGCTTTCTTGATGGGTAGTACCCCCCCAAATAAAACATAACATTGCTTGGTGAAGCCTACCTAAATTTACCCTTTGAGTCATAAATTCTATTGAAACACCCCTAAGATGTGAAATTAGCCAATCTGTCAGAGAGGAGGATCTGCTATTTGGAATACACAAGAAATTATTTGCTGCTCTGCTTCTGATAGCAAGAACTTGAGCGGATGTTTGGGCAATTTACATCCTCTTTTGCCATTACATTATGCCTCCATGCCCTGCTTATTGTCTCTTTCCCAAGCTTCATTTACATTCTCCTTTCTTTCCATCTCTCTATCTTTGTGGTTTGTGGTATTGACATTCTTTCTGCCTCTTTTGATCTTCATTTAATTCTCTCCACCATTCTTGCCCTACTATGGTTCCTGTGTTTCTTCATATAAATGTATCTTCATACACAATTAATACTGTAGATGATTTCACCCTCCCCTCTAATTTGTCTTTTGCTTAAGGGTTCTCCTTCTAACCACAGGTCCCATTCCACCCAGTCTCCATGATATGGAAGAGGTAACATTTGATTTGTATTAGAATTCTAGCTCATTTTGCTTTTGGTGCAATTTTGTGAATTTATATATGACATATGAGACCAAGGGTTTTTCTGCTGGCTTCTTTCTTGGACTTTGTCTCCTGTGATATTCTGGATATCTGGTGTGTTAATCTTCCCAAATTGTAGGAGATTCCAAGGAAGCAGTATGATCATACTTCATGCACGAGCAACAATCTGTTAAATTTCCAGTATTAGCAAAGTATTGGAGAGGCTGAATTAAAGGATGAAATGCAAAGAGGACAGGGAAGAGGGTGCAAGGGGCTAAGAAGAAAAGAAAAACTTCAATGGTGATCAAAAAGATTGTCAGTGCATACCAATGATACACTTAGAAAGGTACAGATATCATGTTACATATAGAAAATTGAAAATGAAAGAGGAAAAACCAAGGATATAAAAGTAATACAATGAAATGAAGATAAATTATGAGGGAGTTGGACAAAAACTATTCAGACACTCTGAAAAATTCACAAAGGATATGGGAAAAGGCAAAGAAAAACAAAAATTTTAGTCCAATGTATTAGGATTATTTCTAAAGAGAGACTGTTCTGATTTATTTTGAAATTGTGTCTAAAAGTTTCTTCTTAGTTGTTGTTGGTAAAAAGGCCAACTGCTTGTCTGTTGAAATTGGGTCTTGTGAGCTGAGATGAGCAATTGATAGATTTTAGGGTCTTCTAAAAGCTGGCTGACAGTCAGGGTCTGGGAGACATGCACAAATTCAAAAACCTCTATTTAATATTTTAAAGGGAAAAGGAATTAAAGGATAGTTGGTAGGAGCTCAAAGATAAGGGATTCCCTAAATCTAAAAAGCGGATTTCTAAACTTTACCCACACCCACTCAAGGTTTCCTCACAAAAATCGCTTTTGTTTGGTTTCCCAAACCTGCTCTCTCTCCTTATATCTGTAATAATTAAAATGGTTTAGGCCATAAACTGTAAGAGTTAAAATAGTTGGTTGTCATAAACTGTAGTGATTAAAAGAGTGGAAGATATAAATTGTAGTACATATAAGAGTGGATGTAAATTGTGACCGCAGAAAATATGTTTCAAGACAGTGTCTTGTTTTTAAATCAATATATAAGGTGGTCGCCAGGGAAATATTCCCAATTATGAAATATACCCAAGTCAACTGGGTTTTATAGAGATTTTAATTAATTAATACAATGAGGAATTAAAGAAAGAGAGAAAGAGTAAGAAAGGAATAAGTATGAAGGGCCTTAAGCCAACATGGCCTAGACCTGAGTCTTAAGAGAGAGAGATCAGTCAGTCCTTAATCACTCACCACAAGATCTGTTCAAGCAAGGATTCAAACACCAGTTCAGCCAGCCATCAGACTCTCTTCAGAGCCTCCTTAGAGACTCTTCTTCTCAACAGCCTCCTTAGAGACTGTTTTTCCTTAAAAGCCTGTCATCTCCTTATATAGGGAATTCTCTCCTATGTCACCTTCCCTAAGTTCTTCCATCTACCAATCACAGTAGATGTTTTTCAAAAGACAGACCATTCTTAGTCCACACCTAAGAAGGTATAAATTTTTGAGTAATTCACACCAGGAAAGCTCTGAGTAAGTTTCTCAGCTCTTTGTTCCTTGTAAATTCACAAGTTGCTTGACCTTTATAGGTACTTAGCTTAAGAACTTTTTGCCTTATTATAAGTATGAGTTTAAGTACTTTTCATTGTTCAGCAAGGAGTTTTACAACTTTATCTTCCCCTAGGGCAGACTTAAGTAGGTGAAGTAGAGTTCTCACATTCCTGATCTAAGTAGAGTTCACTGCCCAAATAGAGAATGGTCTTAATCCAATCTTATGAAGTAGTGTCTGGGAATTTTTAAGGTTCACATATCTATCTTATTCCCAAATTCCTAACTAAATAACCCATTTCTAATATCCTTATAAACTTATATATATTTCCTAAAAAACACTGTCTCCAGAAATTTTTCAGTCACTGCTCTACTGTCTTCCTGGTCAAAGTTGAGCCTGGTCAACCAGAAATGGTTTCCTGGCCACAAGGCCAAGCCTTGTCTCCTCTCTGCTGTCTTACAGAGAAAAAGATAAAAGATCTTCTTGCTTCTTTTCTGTCAGTCTTCTTTACTCCAACCACTGCCAAACTGCCACTTCTCTCTTCCCAAACTGTAATTCCGGTATTCCCAATATTTCAAAAGGGAATAGCCAGAGAGAGTCAGGAAAAGCAGCCTCCAGGACCTCGCTTAGCCCCAGAGACAGAGAGCTACAGTTGGAAAATTCCAACTCTTAACAGCATCACAGAATTCCAGCAGAACTTGGCTCAAGGTTCCACCCAAGCCTCCAAGGCAAACTGACAGTTTGACAGGATTCACCCCTGCCTCCTACTTATCAAATCCAAATCTATTTGAGCCCTAATAAATGATAAGGAAATTTGTACACCGAATTCATCCTAGGCTGTGAGGGGTTGTCTACATCAGCTGTCACCTTCTTCTGGGTTCAAGTTAAATGAACTTTGAGATCCCCAGCAGAGTTCAAAGACCACTCAAGAGCAGGATTTCTTTGGGTGAGAGAGATGAACCCAGGGGTCTGGCAGCAGTGCTGATAAGTAGCAAAACCTGGTATTGATCTTACCACCTGGGTTTGAGGGAATTCTTTTAGAGATGACATTTCCAATACACCCAGTCTTTGGGTTTCAAATTGAGATCACTTGGAGGAGAACCAGTATGGAAAGACAGAGACCCCAGTCATTGAGCCTAGAAAAGAACAGATAAACCTTTACAATACTGTAGTGTTCCCTTAGCTTGCCAGTAGTGATCCCTCCCAAAGATTTAGAGGCATTGAATGCCCCATGATAGTTTTATAAGGAAAATGACACTGAATGCTGAAATGATGGGGACAGAGGCCAATGCCACTAAAAGGAGAACTTTTACCCAAGTGAGACGGAAGTCTTTGGTCAGTTTGCTTAATTGGATTTTTAATAATTTCTTCTTTCAACCAAACCAGAAGACTGGGAATGGCAGGGGCAGTGCAAGTTTTGTGTAATGTGCCATGATTTCAGGGAATGTGAGAAAACTGCCCTGGTAAGATGGGCACCTCTGGCACTGTGTGACTCTTTGGACACCACAGGGAGGAATGGTCTTTTCCAACCAATTCTTGGCCATGGTAACTGCTGTGATTTAACGGGGAAAGTCTCTAGCCAGTGAGTGAACATACAAACAAAAACCAAGGGGTACTTATACGCATTTGCAGGAGGGAGTAGAGCAAAATCCATCTGCCCTACCTCAAAAGACCCCTCAGGAGGGAGGAAATGCCCTTCCAGAGGCTTGTGTCATTGGGAAGGATTATACTAAGGGCAAATTAACATGAAGAATAAACAGCTTCAGCAACTCTTGAAAAGTGGTCCCACCAATATTTTCTTGCAAGTTAAACCAATTTGTTTTGGGCCCAATGAGTGAGTTTATGTATTCCATTATAGAAGTAACAGAGACCAGAAGAACTATACAGCCATTAGGGCCATGCCAAAGTCCAGTGTCAAGAGTCTCTAGGGCACCTATTTCTTTCCAAATGGGCTACAACCAATTTTAACATTGTCCTTTCTTCTAGAGTTAAAATCAGCAGAGAAGGGTATTCAGTTTGAAAGTGAAAAGCAATATTAATAGGAATCAGGGGTTCTAAAGCTGCTCTTTTTGCATGATTATCTGCCAGCTCATTTCCTTTCCCATGAGGACTTCCACAGCTGTCTTTACTGTGGCTATAGTACTAGGAAGAAGTAAACAAGAAGTGTGGTCACAAATCTCTGATTTTAATTGTAATTCTTGACAGGCCAGGAAGCCCCAGATGTTTCCATAGCATTCTGAAATTGCAGAGGACTCCAGAAGCATATCTACTATCTGCAAAACTTCTTACCCTTTTACAGTTGCCATTTCGAAGACTCTAGCAATAGCTTCTAGCTCAGCCTGTTGTGCAGAGGTTTCCTGGGGCGGAGGAGCTGCCTCAATTAGTTTAGATTCAGTGGTGATAGCATAACCAGATGCAAGTTCCCCTTTTTGATTATGGAAGCAGGCTATCTATCAGGATAGAAAGAAAAATCCTCTGAATCTGAATGTGGGGACTCAGCTAGGTGTAAAAATAGCATGTGTTAATGGAATACAGACAAGATACTCATCAGAACTTTCTGAAGTTAGTAGAGTTCAGAACATTGCATCCGGATGTGGTCACATTTGGTTGAAACAAAGCACACACACACACACACACACACACACACAGTGTGTGTCTTAAACATAGATCCGTGTGTGTGTGTGTGTGTGTGTGTGTGTGTGTGTGTGTGTGAGAGACTTGCTCAGGGTTACACAGCTAGAAAGTAGCTGAGACTAGATTTGAATCTAGGACCTCTGATCTATAGGTCTGGCTTTTGTAAAAATGGAGGTCCCTGAGGTAAAAATAAAGGTTCTTTCCACTGATTTTGATGGTATATCAGTGGAGTTCTCAAGGAGTTTCTGGAGAAGGATTTGTATATGAGAGAGATCTGAAGCTTGAATGGACTAGCCTCTCCTCTCCTCTCAGCTCCCCCAAGAGAGAAGCAGTTGTCAGTTACTACACAGGGTATGTGGTATGTTGAGGTTCTCTGAGAAAAGGGGTGATGGAGAGTTGAGGACAAGTCTCCCCTACCAACTAAACCCAAGGATGGCCTCAGTTCCTCTGGCACAGAGAAGCTTTGGAGACAAGTCCCTGTGGAGGCTTTGCCTCAGTGGGGGATGGCCTGGTGGCTCTCTGTTGGTCTTGAATCAGATACCTTCTCAAATATATACCATATCCTGCCTCTGCAGCTGAGTGAGCTGAGTTTCATAATATTATCAGCCTTCAAAGGAGGCCAAAATCTCTTGAAGTTTATCAGCTGCATTGAAGATGACATGCATTTCCTTAGTTTGCCAACCTAACATTTTGACCAAATCACTAAATTCTTTTAGTAGTTCCAATTGCCATTTATGAAATGCACCCCATTTTGGCACCTTAATTTTCTTTCCTGCCTGATCTAAAGTTTTCCTCAGAAAATTAATTTTGTCACAGTCAAATGTACCCCATGGGGACCAACAATTCTGAGGATTTTCTTTAGTTATACATTGCCAATTGTCAAGATACTTGCCAACTTTGTGCCCATGAATCAAAAGCATTTGTCTTGCTGCTCCAATATTCATTGGAAGCTCCTTATTGCTAATCTGATTCCCCAAAGCAGAAGGAAAATGGCCAAAGCAAGTATCTTATGCTGAAGCCGAGAGTTCCTAAGAAGAGACAGACAAAATCCCCTCTTCAGTCACTATACCAAAAATTCCCTTTCACAAAGGAACAGTGGACTCAACTAAAAGGAAGAGCTTGAAAGCATTTGAGAAAGTGGGGGGGGGGGGGGCTGCTGCTGCCCACTCTCTGCAGGGGGTCTAGACCAAGTTGAAGCATAAAGGGCCCCTTCAAGGTACCTACCTACCTACCTGTACCTTGGCTGAATTGGGAGAGCAGTAGTGGCTTCCTCTTTCTGATCCCACTGCTGTGCCACCAAGATGGTGAACCCTAAAACCAAAGAGCCACTATTGTTAGTTTTATATAACCCATATTCCATTGAGAGAGAATTCAAAAGATACATGTACTATATTACATGTGTTTTGGGGAAAGTGGGCAGGGGGTCTCTGGGACTGATCAAAGTGGGAAAGCTTTAAGTCAATATGGGAGATGGTTATCAGCTGCCTGGAATGTTGGAATATTGAGCAGGATGCAAGAATGAACTTTGATAAGATAGAGGGAAGGTTATTCGCAGAAGCCCTGGGACTTCTCAGCCCTGGGTTAACTAACCTCTTTCAGGATTTATGTTAGGATAGGTCTATCTTAACAGGCTATCTTATTTATCTTAACAAGCTAACCCTGGTGTTTCTCACTAGAATCTGAAAAATAAGGCAGTTCTGATAACATAAGGCTCATATTCAAGTCCATAAGACTTTGTAC
The DNA here is from genome assembly GCF_027887165.1 of Monodelphis domestica. Classification (NCBI taxonomy): domain Eukaryota; kingdom Metazoa; phylum Chordata; class Mammalia; order Didelphimorphia; family Didelphidae; genus Monodelphis; species Monodelphis domestica. The sequence goes on along the minus strand of NC_077228.1, from coordinate 168,503,840 downwards.
TCTGGTTGGAATTATATTCACACTCATTATTTTCACTTCCACAAATACCTGTATTCCCAAGTCTCTTCTGTCTCTAGAAAATAAATACTCTTTTGCCCCCTGCCCTAGCCTTCCTTTCTAGAGTAGCAGAAAGTAAGGGATCTCCTTTCCTTGGCTTTAAAAAAAAAGTATGGCCATTAATTATTCATGGCATTGTTAGAATATTTTTCCATGGTTACATGATTCATGATTTTTCCCATCCCTCTTCCCTCCCCACTCCCAGAGCTGACAAGCAATTCCACTAGGTTATACATGTAGGTACATACATGTTTAGAATGGGGTTAGAGGATGTTAGAGCTAGAGAGGATCTTACAAAGCAACCCAACTCCAGGTTTGGTAAGCCTCAAGAGAACTTGATTACTATTGGATCTAGGAACCCAGGTGTCCTGGCTCAAATCTAGACTTCTTTCTATCCTGGCAGACTTCTTTTTTAAATGAATGGTAGTCCACACTCATTCACTTCGGGTTTAGTAGAGCCATCTTGTTTGAATTGTTCTCTTCTGATTTTTCTTCTTTAGATCTGAAAGAAGATTAGGTTGCTCAGTCTGTTGCCGCAAATGAGCAGGCCACCAGGGAAGAAGCTGCTTCCTTGTGTCAAGCTCCTCCAATCAAACCCTTACTAATTAATGCCTCTCATTTTCCCCAGGTCCAGACCTAGCTGCTGAGTGTACCTCACCCAATCAAGGTATGCTGTAAGCTTGGCAGAACAATAGTCCTTGAGTGTGTACACTAAGGGTGAACTCTGTTGTTCTCAGTCTGTTACTGTCAAAACCATGACCAGAACCACAGGTCAGCTCAGACCAACCATGCCAGCTCTGAGTAATGGAAAACACTTACAGGAACCACAGCTCAGCCAGTGTGGATCTGTTATGAATACATTTTCAATCACCTACAAAACTGATTGGCCTCTTTGATACTGGACAGACTCTAAGAAGAGACTCTCAGCTGCTGGACAATCTCTCTCATTGCTAAACAAACTTTACATTGTTACTGCTATGCCTTCTTTGTCTCCCCACAACTATATGTATTAAGCCTGCACCGTGGCATTTGGGGTTAGACTTGGGTAAGAGTCTTTCCCAGACTGCTCCTTACCACTTCAACAGAATAAAACTTTGAAGTGCCTGATGGGTACTTAGGGCTATTCTCCTGTTCTTTGAGTGGGTGGTTGACATTTGTAAACTTGTATCTCTTCTGACAAGAAAAGTGTTCTTGGGTATCCTTATCTATCTCCTTCTCATTGAGGGATACTGTCTTCAATTTGGGTTTATACTTTGTTGCTCCTTCAGTGTGGATCCCACTGGGAGGGGAACAAGGGACATTCCTCCAGCTAGCTGCTGGGTCTGAGGGGGCTTGCCAGCCAGGGCTTTGCTGGGAGAGAAGAGGTCAGTTTAAATAGTTACGGAATAGTGCTGAGAATACTCCCTCTGGGGTCAGAGAATTAGGGCTCAAATCTCTTTTCTGATATTTCTTGGGTTACTTTGGACAACCCATTTAACTTCCAAAGGCTTTGGCTTTCTCCTATGTAATAGGGCCGGGTTTCTTGGTGGGATGAGGCAGTCAGTCAGCCCAGCAAGGAAACTCTGAGAAACCAGGGTATCTGCGACTTGAGCATAAGAGGAACTCTGGACTTGAAACTTGGAACTCTTCTGTACAGGAATTGTGCAAAATTGTGAATCTAATCCCTTTCCCCTCTTGAGATTGTAAGGTGGTATGGGTTAAGGAATTATGCCCCACATGTTGGGGGATATTTCTTAATATAATTAAAAAAAAAAAACCTTTGCCTTCCATATTAGAATCAATACTGTGTTTTGGTTCCAAGGCAGAAGAAGTTCTGAGCAATAGAGGTTAAGTGACTTGCTCAGGGTCACACAGCTAGGAAGTGTCTGAGGTAAAAGTTGAACCAAAGATCTTTTGTCTCTAGGCTTGGTTCTCAATCCATCGAGCCACTCAGCTGCTCTCCTTAATTTACTTTTTATTAAAAATCCTAAATTAAAAAAACAAACAAACCTTAAAGTCAAAACTCTGTGTTGGTTCTAAGGCAGAAGAGCAATAAGGGCTAGGCAATGGAACTTAAACGACTTGCCCAGGGTCACACAGCTAGGAAGTATCTGAGGTAAGATTTGAACCCAGGACCTCCCATCTCTAGACCTGGTTCTCAATCCACTGAGCCACCCAGCTGCCCCTCCCTTAATATACTTTTTTTTTTTTAAACCCTTACCTTCTGTCTTGGAGTCAATACTGTTGGCTCCAAGGCAGAAGAGTGGTAAGGGCTAGGCAATGGGGGTCAAGTGACTTGCCCAGGGTCACACAACTGGGAAGTATCTGAGGTCAAATTTGAACCTAGGACCTTCCATCTCTAGGCCTAGCTCTCAATTCACTGAGTTACCCAGCTGCCCCCACCTTAATATACTTTTGAAGTAAATATTCCTTTGTAAAAGCTAATCTATTAAGTGGTTAAATAGAATTGGGTTGCATGGAACCCCTATACCTGGGGGAATACTGTAGATCTGGATTGGAGCCATTTACAGATAGCCCAGATACTCGCAATACTCTTAATGGTAACAGAGAACCCTGGGAATGGGTGAGCCTTCAGGCAGTGGTGGTTAGTGAGTCAGTGTTATATGTGAGGTCTAGCCTGGAACAAAACTTGGCTCTTGGCTTTTGAGGGAACTCTCAGAGAGATCCTCTGCCAGAGATTTTATATTTTAGATGCCCTGGCCTGTGAGATCCTGGAGAAATTTGGCCAAAAAAAGTTTTAGGCTATAAATGTACAATAGATTCCCTCCTCTCCCCCCCCCCTCAGTGTATCTTCTCTCAGAAGTCTGTTTCATTGATTTAATTTTGCAAACTTATCGTTTCTTGATTGACAGTTAAATACTGATACTTTTTGTATTATTGATTTTTGTGTCAGTAGTGACATAGTGATACTTGAGATCAGTGTATTACTAAGTCCTATATAAGTATTGCTATTAAGTTAAAGGTGAGAAATCTGGAATCTCTAGACTATGTCATTCTTTTTGCATTTAAAATAGATCTAGAGGGGGTAACTGGGTAGCTCTAGTGGATTGAGCCAGGCCTAGAGATAGGAGGTCCCTGGGTTCAAATCTTGTCTCAGATACTTCCTAGCTGTGTGACCCTGGGCAAGTCACTTTACTCTAATTGCTTAGCCCTTACTGCTCTTCTGTCTTGGGACCAAGTATTGAATGTAAGGTGGAAGGTAAGGGTTATTAGAAACAAACAAACAAATAAATAAATAGACCTTGCCTGTTTGCCTTTTGTGAAATTAAAATGTCCTACAGTTTTTTAGGGTGAGAATTTCTATATCTGAAATCCGCAAGAAGATGATATTTCTTGCTGCTTCTATAAGGGAAGAGATGGGAATAAGCATTTATTAAGTACCTTTCATATGTCAGCAGTGTGCTCAGCACTTTCCAAATATTATCTTCTTCTTCTTTTACATAACATATAAATTTAATAATTATGATATCATATTACAAATATAATGCTGTGAAGTAGGTGATACTATTATCCCTATTTTACAAGTGAGGAAACTGAGTTAGATAAAGGTTAAATTATTTCCGCAGGGTCACCTAGCTAGTATCTGAGGGCAGATTTGACCTCAGGTCCTCCTGACTCAAGGCCCAATGCTCTCTCCACTGCATTACCTAAATGCTTCATCTTGAGGCTGCTTCTCTTCTTGTTCTGGTAGACGAGTCTGCAGTTCCATTTGGTTTACCCTGACAGTAGCAAGCAACCATTAGGGGAATTTCAGGGGCCCTTTGGAAGAAACACCCAGAGGAAATTGCTCAAACCTCTGTGGGGATCACCAATAATATAACTGGAAGCTGAATGAATTTTGTCATGTCTTGGCTTGAATGAGAGAGTCATTTGGAAAAGTTTCTAGCCAGGGATTTTTCTTGTCTGAGAACTAAGTGACACCAAATTGACTCCATATCCCTCTGCCCTCTGGGTAGAGCTCCTTATAGCTCAGAAAGCTCAGTGCCCACCAGGTGGGAAGCCAGGCTTTTGGTTTGGGTGTTTGTTTTTTTTTAAACTCATGAGTTGAGAAGGACCTTTTAAGGCTAAATTATGCTAAATTATTTGGTAAACTCTATAGAATGCTTCTTATCTTGTTGAATTTGCAAAAATCTGTGTTGGGGATAATTCTGACTTTTGTCTATTTAAGTAGGATTGTATATGATCATTTTACACACTGGTTCTTTTGAAATTTTACTACCTGACACTGGGGAAGCAAGTGAATATGCTGCAGAGAATTGGGACAGAGAATTTGGGACAAGGACTAGATTTGAAAATGCACCCCTCAGAACAGCTAGGTAGCATATTGGATAGAGTATTAGGCATGAATTCAGGGGGACCTTGGGTTCAAATTTGGCCTCAGACACTCCAACTGTGTGACCCTGGGAATTGGGATAAACTGTGAACCTAAGCCCCTTTCCCTCCTCAGTCTGAGATGGTGTGGTCTGTGTAAGGGATTATGATGTTGAGTAATTTTGCATACTTGTGGTCATACTTTTGAAGTAAATATTACTTTGTAAAATTGAATCTAACTTTTAGTAGTTAAATGGAACTGGAGTGTAGAGGACTCACCCTTTGCAATCAAGGGAATACTATCAGTAGGGACATTGACAGAGAGTACAGACCCCCTCCCCCATCTTCAAAAAGGGAAGGGGAGGATCCCGGGGAGGGGCTGTACATAACACATCTGGCCCTTCAGCAATGGGAGTCAAGGTAGTCAAGTATTACACAAAGACTTCCCATAATTCCTAAATTTTCAAGTTGTTAAATCTTAAAACCCAGAGAACAGTTATCCCATTCCTATAAAATCCAAAGAGCCTGAGGCTTTGTTAAGATTAAGAGATAAGTGGTTGGATATGAATGAAGGTATAGGCATGTAGAAACAGGAAGAGTTGAGCATTGAATGGCTATGAGGTGAGGGATAGTGAGGAGTGGAAGGTAATGCCTTCTAGTAACAGAAGTCACATTGGCTACCTCACAGGAACCTAGTGAGGAAAGTGTTTTTTTATCTTTAAAATGCTATACTAATAGGACTTGTTTATTTAATTTATTAAATTACTGTTAATTGTTTTAAAATTATTTTAAATTATTTAGTAAATATTAGTTAATCAATAAAATTATAATAAATACAAATTATAATATTAATTCCAGTGTTTATTAGCTACCTATGTGAAGTGCTGAGGAGGAGCTGAAGAGAGGCAAGACATAGCCCCTTACATCATGGAATGCACTCTGTAGTAAAGGGACCCAGACATATGCACATACCATATACAAATGCATTACTATATGCTAGCTACAGTAAAGAGTAGAATGGAAGAGGAGCAGAAGAGATATACAAGATGGCTGGATTGCCATTATTGACCAGCATAGGTGCACAGAATTTTTAAATCCTTTCTGAAGTAGCAATCTGGAATTTCTGGGAACTTTAAAGTTATATTTTAAAAAGAAAATCACACCAATTTGTTTTTGATATGGATGGGTATATTTGGAGGTAAGGGCAGAGAAAGGAAATTTAAGGAAAGGCAAAATAGATTTCTCTACACTAAGGGGAGGGCATGAGCAAGGCCAAGAGAGCTTTCAGTTCCAAACAGTGACAACTTGCTCTCTATGACTTTGTTAAAGCTTGGTACCAAAGTGAAAGAAATCCTCAAGCTGTAGAAATCTCTCTTCTTCCCCACTGGACTGGGTTGCTAGGTGAAAAGTTCCATAGTCCAGGTTTTCCCTCAGCATTTCTCTTGTTTTCCTTTCCTTTCCTTTCCTTTCCTTTCCTTTCCTTTCCTTTCCTTTCCTTTCCTTTCCTTTCCTTTCCTTTCCTTCCCTTCCCTTCCCTTCCCTTCCCTTCCCTTCCCTTCCCTTCCCTTCCCTTCCCTTCCCTTCCCTTCCCTTCCCTTCCCTTCCCTTCCCTTCCCTTCCCTTCCCTTCCCTTCCCTTCCCTTCCCTTCCCTTCCCTTCCCTTCCCTTCCCTTCCCTTCCCTTCCCTTCCCTTCCCTTCCCTTCCCTTCCCTTCCCTTCCCTTCCCTTCCCTTCCCTTCCCTTCCCTTCCCTTCCCTTCCCTTCCCTTCCCTTCCCTTCCCTTCCCTTCCCTTCCCTTCCCTTCCCTTCCCTTCCCTTCCCTTCCCTTTCATAAACATAGCCCTATAGGGTATTGAGAAGAAAATGGTATTGTACCAATTTAAGGAATGGGATCTCACTTTTCTGTTCATTTAATAATCAAGCAGCCTCAAGGTTGATGCTATCAGTATAAATTAAAACAACTGTTTAAACAACATAGATAAGAAAATAAACAATTAAAGAAATGCAAACCCTTGCTTGTCACAAGAATATATGTAGCTCATTCTAGAAAGCAAAGAGCTATATGTGAAAAGGCAGGAGTGAGGGGCTTACAGAAAAATGGAGGAAAATGACTTGTCCCTAGATGGACAGAGAAGAGGAAATAAATATAGTAGTTGAGCTAATGTTCCTCACTGAAACTGGGACCAATCTTGGTCCTCGTGATTTTTATTTTGTTACCACCTCACTTTTTCAGTACCTGATCCAGTTGTCTCTGACATTCTCCTCTCCTGACCATCACTCTTAAAAAAATTATTTAAGAATATTTTTCTATTGTTACCTAATTTATGATTTTTCCCACCCCTCTTCCCTTCCCCATTCTGGAGCTGATGAGCAATTCCACCCAGCAATTCCACTGCGTTATACATCTATCATTCTGACCATCACTCTTAACTGCCCTTAAATGACATAGAATGGAATCCTAGGGACACTGTCATCTAAGTCTCTATCAGCTCCAGGTAACACATTTCCTGTAGCACATCCTTGTGCTAGCTTTGAATTCTTTGAATTCCATACAAAACTATGGGTAAAACCACAAGAACGTCAGGTATTCTGAGCAATTTATGTGTCTTATAAACAAACATTTTTATTACCACATTTCAGGGAAATGATTCTGGGCAGAGTAAAACCATATTACACATGTAAACATTAGAATATTCACTGACCTCACCAAATATCTAAATATTGCCAAGATTGGTCTCTCATTGGCTCTCATATTCTGTTAATTTTGTTTATAAAATCATTGTCTTTGGTCTTTCCATAAACAAGTTCATTTTCCTTCCTTCTTCCTTCCTTCTATTCCTCTCCCTCCTTCCTCTACCTTCCTTCCTTCCTTCTTACTTTCCTCCCCTATATTCTGGTAATGATATAGAGCTTAAACTTTCCTTCTAAGGAAGAAAACTTGATTCTTCCTTCTTCCTTTTTCCATTTCCTTCTCTTTAATATATTTGGGTTGGAACCAGCATTTGCAAGCACTAAGACAAGTGGCAATTTATAAAAATTTTACCAAATAATGTATTTGTTTAAAAAGTATGACCATGGCTTTGGAAGTGAGTGTATTTATGTGATGTTCAAGGAGGACTAGTACTTCTGGTGGGAGGGCTTGCTGAGTCCTTTTCAGTGTTATTTATCCACCTTTGGTATCCACTGGTCCCCTGACTCTCACCTGTGGCTCCAGGAAGCCTGCACGCTCAGTGGTCACATCCCAGGAAAACCATCTCAGCTTAACCAGGTTGAGAATAATTGACAGGCTTCAAACTTATCAATGAGTTTGGGGTTTGCCTACCCAAAGCATGTGAAGTCTTCCCCTGGTGGAATGGGTAAATGAGAACAATTTGTTCTAATGGCCATAAGGTAGTTGAAGCAGGCACTGTGGAGCATTTAAAGCTTGGTCAGACATGGGACATGCCAAGGTCATACACTGCATCCCAGGGCATCTCCAGTTGTTTTGCCTTTTGCCTTGCCACTGGACTTTAATGACTGGAAGACAGAGTGAGACTGATGACTTTGTGTGACTCTGCTTCACTGAAATCCAGCTTATGCTAAAGTCCAGACATCACCCATGATGCCATTGGGCCTCTTTTAAAAATAAAAGATGAAAATAATTTCCTAGGCTCAGCAGATATTAGGTCTTTATCCTTGTTGAATAATGGTTATTTCCATATTATTTGTGAACTGTATCACTTGAATTTTGACAAAAATCATCCCAGTTGATAACTTAAGTTCAACAAATATTTAATTAGGTGGGCAATTGAGAAAAAAAGACTTCTGTGACTTTGATATGGTCACAAAAGTAAAAAATGTTAGGTAATAAACAGTTAATGTAAGTGTTAAACTAATTGTAAGATATACAACTCTTTGATTAAATTAAGAAAGGAACACTTGTTATTGGTGAACAAATAAGTCATCTCTCTAGGGGCTTTACATCGATAAATCTTGGGTAAATTTGAAAGAAGAATGTAATCTAGAAGTTACTTTCTAAGGTGATTCTTAAAGGGTGGATAGATAGAATTTTGTTCTTCTCCCTGTCTCCAAAATTTAATATTGGTTCTTACTAGACCAGTAGGAGATGTTGTATCTAGTGAGGGAGAAGATACCCATCCTCTAGAGATACAAATATGGGAGAAAGATGATTTAGGAGTTAGCTGTGGAAATAGAGTTGATCTCTGGAAAAGAGTAGATGATGGGGATCCAACTGAGCAACTTGTCAAGTAGAGACATTGAACTTAAGGAGAGCTGGGGGTAAGAACTCTATGAGAAGAGAATGGGTTTTCTGGCCCTACAATACTAGAAGGACTGAGTTGCTTTCTCTTAATCCAAAGTGTAATTATTTTTGCCTTATATCTTATCCTAGTCCTCATTATGATTATAGGGTATATTTGAGCTCTAAAATTTATACTCTATATTTAATCTATATTGATTGTACTCTATATATTCCCATGGACACCATTTATACCTGTTGGAGAGTATACTCGAGGTTTTTTTAAATGTATTACAAGAACTATTTTTGCTATGCTATCTGAGTAAACACCTTTACTAAGGTCTAATTATGTCACTGAATTTTATTCTCTTCTTTTAAAAATTATTTATTATAGAGTTCTCTGGGAGAACAAAGAGGGAGAATTGTAGGGAGAAATATGAATTATGCAAAAAGCAAAAAGATAAGATCTAGTTATTAAAAAGAAAGAAAAAGAAAATTATATTGGTCGTAGAGACAGAAATTGTTATGTCCAACTCTTTGTGACTCCATGGACCATATTGGTTTGCTATTTTCTTTTCCAGTGGATTAGGGCAAACAGAGGTTAAATAACTTGTCCAGGCTCATGTAGTTAGTAAGTGCTTGAGGTCAGATTTGAACTTGGGTCTCCCCAGTTTAGGCCTACTACTCTACTAAGACACTGAGCGGTTTCCTAGAGAGAAGATACATATTTATTGTATATTTATATTCATATATTCATGAGCAGTTGGGGAAATCATTTACCCTATGTGAACCTCATTTTTCCTATCTATTCAATAGGATTGGATTAGGTAATTTTTGATTTCTTCTATCATGAAATTCTCTGAACATTATGGCCCAGGAACTAAGAAGAAACTAACTTGTCAGTGACAAGAGTGCCCCTTGGTGGCTTTTATTGGAATTGCAGCTTCATTAGCCAATAGATATGGTTTGGTTGAGGGGAGATAATACTTTGGTGAGTCTCTTCCCCTGTGTTCTTTCCAGCTTTTTCACACACAGCTCCCCGATACATATTCCTTATCTCTGCCCAATCAATCCTTCATCCAGACCACAAGCTTACAGGTTCCCCATTTTACTGAGATTATCTTTAAGCCTATTTTCACTTGAATTGTCCCCACTTTTACCTAATTTTTAAGATTCAGCCACCTCTTCCACAAAGCCTTTTCTGATGCTAGCAAATAGTCCTGATGTCTCAGACGACTTTATTGTCACCTCTCTGCTCTTTTCAGTTTTGTTTGTTTGGGTTGCTCCTGTGTCTCTCAGTGAAGCCAGAGTAATCAGAAGCTGTCATTGCAAGACTGAAGTATGCTGGGAACACCTTAATTTAAGGAGCTTACCCTACTATTTAGTGATTTGGGGGTGCCACTGACATTGTGGTAGCCTCTCTGACCACTGTGGATCTCAGAGACCTCAGATTTTTCTAGCAGCCATTCTTCCCTTAAAAGACTAGAAGCCTATGTGCCTCTATCAGCCTACCTCTGCTCCATTATCAAAGGGCCTCTTGTGGGTGACCCTAGGATCTTGAGATAGAAAGTCTGTCCCCTTCCTTTGAGTGAAAGAGCCCTGAAGATTTTTGAGAGTCAGAGATCTCTGTTATCACAGAACACTGCTACATGGGTAATAGCAATGGTAATGAAATAGCTTCCACCTTAAGGTTTAGAAAACATTTTACAAATAATATCTCACTTTATCTTCATAATAATCATGGGAGTTAGGGGCTATTATTATCTTCATTTTGTAAAAATGCTCCCTGATACATATTCCTTATCTCTGCACAATCAATCCTTGAGGAATGAGGAAACTGAGGCATTAAGCGATGACTTATTCAGGGTTATGTGGTTATTAAGTGACTGAGGATGGATTTTATTTCAGGTCTTCCAGGTGCTAGGTCAGCCAATAAACATTTTAAAGTACCTACTATGTACCAGATACCATGATAAGTGCTGAGGATACAAAGATAAAAGATAGTCTTTGATCTCAAGGCACTTACCATCTACAATATGTAAAAAATTAAGTACAAACAAGCTATATACAGAATAAATTAGAAATAATAAACAGAAACATTAGGATTAAGAGAAATTGAGACATAATTCCTGAAGAAGATGGGATTTTATTTGGCACTTGAAAGAAGTCAGGGAATCCCAGAGGTAGAGATGGGGAAGAACCTTCTACACATTGTAAACCTTAAAATTTCTTAGACTTATAAATGTTGGAAATTTCCCCCATTGGGAAATTTCATACTTGAAAAAATTTCCTACTGATATTAAGAACTCTATTGGAATGTGAAACTCCTTGGCATGGGAGGATCCTTCTCCTCCCTACTTAAGACTACTTTAGGACAGAAACCTTTTGCTAAACAATGGAAAGGGCTTTGACCTATGCTTAAGCATAGAACAGGAAGTTCTTTGAGTCATGATTGATTTTAGAATTGATACAATAGAGATACTTGGAATGACAGAACCAGGTCTTGGAAACTACAATCTCCACCCTACTCAGAGTAACAGGATTTAGGAAGGGCTGCAGCAAAGATCAAGATTTAATTATTTGAGAATATGACCTTCAACAGACATGTGCAAAGGAGACAGACCTCTGGGCGGTCCTGGGTTAAGCTAGAGCCACCATTGGCACAGGGGAGATATCGACAGTGATTGGTAGATGTGAGAACTGAGGGGAGGGAACTTAGATTGTTTGCTTAAAGATAGCGGGGTCTGAGGACTGAGGGAGGCTGGCTCTGAAGGAGGTCTGAAGGGAGTTTTTTGCTCTGAAGGAGGTCTGAGAGGAGAGAGGTCCTGGAGGGAGAGTTCCTGGAGAGGTTTTGAAGGAGGCTGTGGAAGGTGAACTCAGGAGGAGTCAGGAGGAGAATTCTCTGGAAACATTTCTTGAAAGGAGGCTCTCTTGAAGGTGGTGCCTGAGGTTGGCATGAGAAACCTTACCTAGAGAGATCTTGGGTGAGTGATAAAACCAACTGACTGATTTATCTCTTAGAACTGAAGTCTAGGCCTTATTGGCTTGAGGCCCTTCATTCTTATTCCTTTCTTACTTTCTCTCTTTTTCTATTGATTAATCAGTGTATTATAAATTAAATTTCTCTATAAAACCCAGTTGGCTTGGGCATATTCATAAATTGGGAATATATTCCCTGGCGACCATCTTATATTTATATAAACCCAAGACACAGTAGAAAACATATTTCAGCGGTCATAATTGTTAGATATATTTCCCTTGCTCCCAAACATTTTAATTATCACAGTTTATGGCTCCCACTCTCTTATCTACAACAATTTAATGCTCAAAACTATTTTAAATCTAACAACATGGAAGAGAGGCAGGAGGAAATGCTGAATCAGGCAATATGTCTTGCTCAGGGAATAGCAAGTAGACCAGTGTCACTGATCAGAGATTACGTGGCAAGAATAGGTGAAGCAGCATCAGGTCTAAAAACCCTGGAAAGGTGGTTTATTGTTTATTTGTTCAGTTGTGTCTGACTCTTTGTGATTCCAGGGACCATAGTATGACATGCTCTTCTATCCTCTATTATCTCTTGAAATCTGTCCAAGTTCATATTTGTTGCTTCCATGACACTATCCATCTCATCCTCTGCTGTCCCCATATCCTTTTGGAAAGGAGGGGTGTGGGACAGATTCTACAGGGTTTTGAATGTCAAATGGAGGATTTTAATTTGATTCTAGGGATGACAGAGTCCAGTTTTCTATCCACTATACCACCTAGATTCACTAGATACCATTTTGGGACAAATACCCAGACTTGCCATTTCAGTGTATATGCTGGGCTGAAATAATTTTTCTTGAAAAAGGATCCTATTTTTTGCCAGATAAGGTAGAATCTAGAGAAAACACTCGTAGGAATGTGCTGCTCTTCTCCCTATGCCCAGCAGGTTCAGTCCTAAACTGAATTCTCTGTGGGAAGGACCTCCCAGAACTGTGATGGTGGATCTATGGCACACATGCTAAAAAGGGCACCCAGAGCCCTCTCTGCAGGCACACCTGTAGTCACCTCCCAGAGTTCATTACTAGATAGCCAGAGGGACTCAGGGTGGAACTGTTGCCCTCCCCCTCTCCATGCACCTGAAGATATTCTTCACTTGCTCCTCTGCCCAACAGCCTAATGAGTCTGTGACAAAGGTGATTCCTTTGGTGGGGTTGGAGAGGAGCTAGGTTTGAGGGGAGCATAGCTCACAGTGTGGCACATAGCTGGAGGGTAGTGGAGTGCTGGGGCCACTCTCCTTTCCCTCCATGCACACCTTTCATCACCCACCCCTCTGCCCAGCAGTCTAATGAGAGTGCTTCCTCCCTCCCCTGTCTGGGGTAAAGAAAGGCAAGGGGAGTTTGGGTGGGGGCTTCCTGGTGGCTAGGTATGGGGAGCCTGGTGTGGCATTTGATCTGGAGGGGTGGGCATGGCACTTAATCTGAGGGGATTGGGTTGGGGCAGGGCCCAGCACTCCCTCTCTAAAAGGTTTGCCATCACTGTCCCAGAATATGAGCACAGTGGACTTCATAGTTATGTCTCTAAAGCTGCATAGCATCTTCTAAATGGTCTCCAGTAAGAATAAAGAGCTACCTAGGAACATTTTTGGCTTGAGGCAAAAAAGTTGCCAGGAGGGCTGGGCAGGGGGGGCTTTATAGCACAAAATACATTGGCAATACACTAGGAGAGGGGCTATTTTGATTTTTACCTTACATGGAGGTCTGGGTTAGGTAGCATGACAGAAATAGCAGGTGCTGGGTTCAAATATGGCCTCAGATACTTCTTAGCTGTGTGACCCTGAGCAAGGCACTAAACCCCCATTGCCTAGCCCTTATTGCTCTTCTATATTGATTCTTTCTTTTCAAACCCTTACCTTTTGTCTTAGAACGAATACTGTGTATTGGTTCTAAGTTATAAGAACAGTAAGGGCTAGGCAATGGGGGTTAAGTGACTTACCCAGGGTGACAGAGCTAGGAAGTATCTGAGGCCAAATTTAAACCCAGGACCTCACATCTCTGGCCTGGCTATCAATACACTGAGCCACCTAGCTACCCTCACTTCTATATTGATTCTAAAACAGAAGGTAAGGATTATTAACAAACAACAAATGGATACAATTTAATTTTTAAAAAGCATATTGGAATTTTGATAAAGTAACTTCAGTTTTCTTTGCCTCCATTTCCATATTTATAAAATGAGGCGGTTGGCATAAGGGCCTAAAATCTCTTCCATCTCCAAATGTAATGAACCTAATTACCCAGACAGGGCAGGAATCTGATAACTTCTAGTGGGTTATAGCAAAATTGCAGCTTCATTGAACAATGGGCTCAGTGAGAATACAGGGACTGACAGGACCAAGAGGAAAAAGGGAGATGTGAATCAACAATAATCAAGCCTCTGGATAAAGCTTTTGGCTGCACTAATTAGCTGTTCTGATAGAACCTAGCTTGATAGGCTCAAAGATTTTGAGCTGGAAGGGAATCTGGAGATTTTTTAGTCCAACCCCCTCAAATGAAGAGTTCATCAACACACATCTATTAAGCAATTCCTATGTGCCAAGCATTATGATCAAGCATTAGGGACACAAAACCAAAAATAATACAGTCCTTACCTTTGAGGAACTTGAATTCTATTTTTGGAATGATTGCTAATAAGTATATAATCTTTTTTACAAAGTAATGGGGATGGGGGAAACACTAATCAGGTGCAGCAGCAGGAACATGAGGGCCACAGCTCAGATGATACCATTTCTGACCCAGGCACCAGACCTTGTCATGGGTTGGGGCTGCATGATATCTAAGAGGTCATGCACCTCTTGCATGCAACCAGTCCAGGGGCCTTAGGTCATACAACTCATAAGCACTGGAGGCAGAATTTGAACCCAGGTACTAAGACTTTGGTTCCTTTTTTTTTTCAGTCACATCTCAGTTGCTAAGTTTGTGTCTCTCTGGAAGAAGATAGCTCCTCCTCACATCCTTCCCTTCAGTGAGGGAAGTGCCTGTGCCATTGACAGTCATAGCTGAGCAGGGAGGAGGAAGTAAAGACACTTTACTTACCCAGGGGAAAAGCAAATATAGATCTGGAGAAGACCTGCATGGGCTTTCTCTTTTTCAAACACAGAATGCAGAAGAGAGGACTATTGTTCCATCCTGTCCAGTAACTGCAACTGCCTGCCTTAGAATCATATTTAACTTTCTCTCCCCCCATATAATGGGATATTTTTCTCATCTTAGATTATATTAAAATACATATGCATAATTGTATTTGTGTGTATGCCTAATACCCACAACACACCTGTATTTATTAAACAAATCCTACACACATATACACACATCTATTTATCTCCAACTTGGAAGTAGTACAGTTTTGGAAGACACCCTACATGTATGTGGATATATACTTACATGTCTATAACACACATAAATCTACCTTTACATATATAGTTTGTTGTCTGGGTGATGGGCGATAGGATCATTGGATGATATCTTTTGACTTGAAAATAAGTTGGAATGAAGCAGAGTTGCACAAAGTCATTGGCCTCACTCTCTTTCAGAGCCATTAGAAACCAGAGATGACAAAAGTCAAGAGGATTGATGATGGCTTGGGATAAAATGGATGACCTTGGCTTCTTCTATATCTAACCAAGCTCTAAGCACTCCAACCTGCTTCATCTGACTTTCTAACAGGGTAAAGACAGGAATAGACATCCCCCCAACTTACCTGTAGGTTACCTTCAGCCTGGTTTAACCCATCTAGTGAAACTGGGGTGTGTCTGCCACAAATACTACAGCTTCTTAGAGCCCTAAGTGAGAGCTGAGTAGCAGGTGGAAATGAGAGAAGAATAAGCAGCCTTGAAAAGAACTTGAGAAGTTCAAATACCAGAGGGTGCTAATCTTCCCATAATACTCCATATGTCTCTGGCCTTCTCTTTCTCTCATTACAAATAGCACTCCAAGATAATTGATTTGTTTCTGTTCTTTGTTCATCTAATAATGTCTTTCAAGATGAGATTTGTTTTCCTTTAGCTATCTAGGTATCTCCAAGATGCTATACAGGAAAGAAGCTAGCATTTTAAAATAATCATGGATCATTTTGGCTTTTGAATTGTGTATCTTTTACTACCTTCTTCTTACTACTCTCTTTCCTTTTCTCTCTCTTCTCGTTCCTCTTTCGGTCTCCTCTTTCCTCTCCCCTCTCTTCTGTTCTCTTTCCCCTCTTCTCTTTCCTCTCTGTCTCCTTTCTTTCCCCTCTCTTCTCTCCCCCCTCCCCCCTCCTCTCCCTTTCCTCTTTCCTTTTTCTTTCACCCCCCTCCTTTTTTCTATCCTCTCATTCTCTCCTTCTCTCCCTCTCTCACACCAAGAACTTTCTTGATCTGCGTCTGAGAGGCTCAGAGTCTAGGCAAGACCTGGTCTGTGCTGTCACTCACCTGTCAGGTTAGTAAGGGGACAAAGAAGAACCCAGGAACAGAGAAATGAAGACTAGGTTCATCTAATACATCGAAATCAGATGTTCCTGTAGATTGTATGCTGGCGAACTTCCTTAGCAAATAACTCCCACTTTTGCTGCCATGGCCTTTGATCCTGGTTTCAACTAGTCCCACCAAGCTTCGAGCTTTGCAGGACTCAGCCCAATCTTCTAACGGTCCAGTCCTCTCATCGCATCAAGTACGGCTCCTGGCATTTCCTTTCTCTTCTACGTTACCGTGATCTGTCCGGCTCTCTCCTTTTTTGGTCGGACCCCTTCCCCACCCGGTTCCTTCTGGGAAACCTGTCGGTGGCGCTTCCTAAAAATGCTCCCGATTTGCTAGCTTGCCAATAGCAGTAGGGAATGCCGCATTTATGAATGAACAAGTGATGAAAAGAGCCTACAGCACTTAGTATTCCCAGGTAGAATCCCATCCAAGTATTAACCTGGCCCGACCCTGCTTAGCTTCGTAGATCAGGGACCTTAATGGTGGTTGGGACAGCTATAGCTTCGTTCTGCAGCCTCAGGAGCTTTGGCCGCCTGAGCGTCAGCCTGCGCTCAGCCCCCTTCAGCACGCCAGGCTCCCCCATTTGGACTGCCCGGATGCTCAAGATTCGCTTGGCCAGGCTAAGAAATAACCCGTGCTCCTTCCAGGAGGCTCTAGCTGCCACTCACAAAACCTGGAGGAAAGGGTCTCTTTCTGGCCAGTCCCAAAACCCGAGCCCCCGCCACGCCCTCCTCCCTGCCCCACTAGCAGTTTCCCTCCAGGGCTCCTGCAAATGCCCCGCCCACTCGTATTACTTGCCCCTAGTAGCTGCAGCAGGACACCGCTACGTACTCACGTCTCCGCCCAACGCCTCTTCCTTCTCCCCAACTACCCTGCCACTTGTCTAGGGCACGCAGATCCTCCCGGCATCCCGGGATGCTGCTTGGCCCATCGGGCGCCTCTAAGAGGCGCGAGGGCTCGGTCTCCCCATCCACTGCGTGCCCACTATTACCAGCTCTCTGACTGTCAGCGCCCCGACACACACCCAGGTGGGCCAGTCCCAGCGTCTCCCAGCTGTGTGTAGTTTCCGGAGTAAACTGTTGCCCGAGTGTGGAATAGTCTGCTTTCTCCCAGAATCCAGGAGTGATATTGTTGTGTCAAAGGAGATGCATAGTTTTGTGGCTCTCTGAGCCTGGTTTCCTAATGCTCTCCAGAATGGTTGTATCAGTTCAAAGCTGCACTTACAGTGTATTAGTGTCCCGATTTTCCCATATTCCCTCCAACATTTATCATTTTCTTTTTTTGTTGTTGTTGTCATATTAGGTAGTCTGATAGGTTAGGTATGAGATGGTATCTCAGGGTTGTTTTAATTTTCATTTCTCTAATCATTAGTGATTTGGAACCATTTTTTCATAAGACCATAGATAGTTTTGATTTCTTCCTCTGAGAACTACCTGTTCATATCCTTTGATCATTTTTTGACTGGTGAAGACAAACGAGTTTTTTTAACATTATTTTATTTGGTCATTTCCAAACATTATTCATTGGAAACAAAGATCATTTTCTTTTCTTCCCTTCCCCTCCCCCACCTCTCCCAGAGCTGATGCGCGATTCCACTGCGTATCACATGTGTTCTTGATTCAAACCCATTTCCATGTTGTTGGTATTTGCATTAGAGTGTTCATTTAGAGTCTCTCCTCAGTCATATCCCCTCCACCCCTGTAGTCAAGCAGTTGCTTTTCATCGGTGTTTTTACTCTCACAGTTTATCCCCTGCTTGTGGATAGTGTTTTTTAGATCCCTGCAGATTGTTCAGGGACACTGCATTGACACTAAAGAAGTCCATTACATTCGATTGTACTACAGTGTATTGGTCTCTGTGTACAATGTTCTCCTGGTTCTGCTCCTCTTGCTCTGCACCACTTCCTGGAGGTTGTTCCAGTCTCCATGGAATTCCTCCACTTTATTATTCCTTTTAGCACAATAGTATTCCATCACCAACATATACCACAATTTGTTCAGCCATTCCCCAATCGAAGGATATCTTCTCATTTTCCAATTTTTGGCCACCACAAAGAGAGCTGCTATGAATATTCTTGTACAAATCTTTTTTCTTATTATCTCTTTGGGGTACTGTGACAAGGAAATCACTTTAAAAGACTGATATATATTAATTTAAGGTCACCAAGGAATTCAGCTATGTAATTCCTAAATGAAAACTCAAGTCAGCAGTCAATCTTTTATGGAGTTTAATTATAATAGGAGGAAGAAAGGAATTAGAGATAGAGAGAAAAAGGGAGAGCAGGGAATAGGGCTTAAATACCCCTTCTGTTTAGGCTGGGCCAAAAGGCCTAAGCCCTTAGATAGCTGGGGCAAAGAAAAGAGATCAGTCCCTATTACTCACGTGACCAAAATGGAGAAACAGTCTCAGAGGCCCCCACCTTCAGCTTCCTTCAGAGAAAGCTTCTCAGAGCACACTCCCACCACTCAGACCAAACTCCTCCACCACCACACCGAGTCTTCAGACCCCCCTATCCTTAAGGAAACCATCCAAGTTCCCTCCCCTCAGTCCTCACATCTACCAATCACCTGTCCATCAATTTCCCTGTGCCAATGGAGGCTCTAGCTTAACCCAGGACCGCCCAGAGGTCTTCTGGCTTTGCACATGTCTGTTGAAGGTCATATTTTCAAATAATTAAATCTTTGATCCTTTGCTACAGCCCTTTCTAAATCCTGTTAACCTGAGTAGGGTAGAGATTGAAATAATTAAATTTTGATCTAGGCTGCAGCCCTTACTCAATCCTGTTAGGACTGAATAGGGTGGAGATTGATTACAAGTATCTCCATTGTGTCAATTCTAAAATCAATCATGACTCAAAGAAATTCCTGTTCTATGCTTAAGCATAGGTCAAAGTCCTTTCCATTGTTCAGCAAAAGGTTTCTGTCCTAAAGTAATCTTAAGAAGGAAAGAGAAGGAACCTCCCATGCCAATGGGGTTCACATTCCAATAGTCAAGACCCACTATCAATAGGAAATTTTTCAAGTATGAAATTTCCCAATGGTGAAATTTCCAACATTTATAAGTCTAAGAAATTTTGAGGTTTACAGTACAAACCCAGCAGTGCTATGGCTGGATCAAAGTGCAGACAGTCTTTTAGCGCCCTTTGGGCATAGTTCCAAATTGCCCTCTATTAGAATGGTTGGATCAATTCACAACTCTACCAGCAATGAATTAGTGTCCCTACTTTGCCACATCCCCTCCAGCATTCATTACTTTCCATAGCTGTCATGTTAGCCAATCTGCTAGGTGTGAGGTGATACCTCAGAGTTGTTTTGATTTGCATCTCTCTGATTATAAGAGACTGAGAACACTTTTTCATGTGCTTATTAATAGTTTTGATTTCTTTGGCTGAGAACTGTCTGTTCATGTCCCTTGCCCATTTATCAATTGGAGAATGGCTTGATTTTTTGTACAATTGATTTAGCTCTTTGTAAATTTGAGTAATTAAATCTTTGTCAGAGGTTTTTGTAATGAAGATTGTTTCCTTGTTGATTTTGGCTTTCAAGACACTATTTTCTTGCTTTAGTTCAAGTGCCTCTGTTTCCAGATGACTTATCTTAGTTTTTAAATTCTTTTCCCAATTGTCTTCAGCCTCTCTTAATTGTGTTTTGAATTGCATTTTGAGTTCTTCCAAAGCCTGTATCCAATTAGCTGGGATTTCTGATTTTTCCTTTGCTGATCCCTCCCCCTCTGTTTCATTCACTCTTTGTTCATTACCTGTGCAAAAGCTGTTTATTGTAATTTATTTCTTCTTTTTCTGTTGTTTGCTCAAGTTTATCCCTTCTTTGCTCCCTGTATTTGTCAGTGCTCTTGCTCCTCTCATTTTTTTTTTTGTTTTGGGGCTGTCAGACTCCCCTCTTGAAGCTTTGTCAGATCTCTTGGTACAGTCTCTAGGGGAGGAATGTTAGCTTCCCTGTCCTCTGGAGGCTTTTGATCCAATTAAGTTCAACTGGGTTGGGCTGTATATGCTCTGAGGCCAAAGACTCCTGGAAGGCTGGGCCGCCCAGGCTCTCTCCAGTTCTTTCCAGTGGCTTCTCCTCTGTCTGCAAGGTTCCCCAGTGCCTTTGCCTGCCTCCCTAAACTCTGAGGAGTCCTGATGGGATTATGTTCAACTGGATTGGTCTGGATGTGCCCCGAGGCAACAGTGAGACTGGAGCCAGATGGAGGGACCCAGCCATGGCCCTGTCTCCCCCTGGCTTCCTCCCCGCAGTCCACGCTGGACGCTCTGAACCTGGCTCCCCACTGCTCACAAGGTAAACCCTCCAAACCAGCACCTTTGCCCGCTCAGAGGTTCCCGCTGCCGATGGGGGCTCAGCCCTCTGGGTTGGGGGGGGGTCCTGGGACCTTCCCTCTGCCTTCCCCTTAGGCCCAAGTATTCTCGGATTCTGGCTTTTGGGGGGGCGTACCTTTGATTTGAGTCTAGAAGAAGGGTTCCCCACCTCTGTCCTGTTGTTCAGTTTGAATTTTGGTGCCCTAGGAGCATTCAGTTTGTAATCGGTAAGGAAGGGTTTTCTGAGGTCTGAACTTCTGCTGCTTGCTAAGCTGCCATCTTGACTCCACCCCAGACAAACGAATTTTAAAAGAACTCTAATCAATACAATGACCAGCCATGATTTCTGAGAATTCATGATGAAGTATTCTATTCACTTCCTGAAAGAAGTGATGGACTCAGAATGGATATTGAGAGATCAATTTTTAGACCTGGACAATATGAGAAATTTTGTTTGACTAAAGATCTTTGCTACAAAGATTTTCTTGATCTTGCAATGCATTGGGGGAAGGGGTATAGGAGGGGGGAAAAGCCAATATTTGGGGAAATAAAATTTGATTTAAATTTTTTTAACTGGTGAGTCAACAGAAAAATTATACAAACAGAATATTTCACTGAAGAAAATGATTATGAGACAATATGCCAGATCCTGTGGGATGTAGTTAAAAAGTTCTGAGGAGAAAATTTGAAACTCTCAATGCTTTCATCAGTAAAAGAAAGAATACATCAATATAAATTTGGAAGGTAACTTAAAAATTATTTTAAAAAAGAATCAAGGAAACAGTTAACCCGAATAAAAAAGAGAGGAGAAAATTGTATTATTCCTATCCAATAGAAAAAAGAAAATTCATAGCAATTAAAAAATGAAATAAACGAAATAAAAAAGGGGATTATTCAGGGAATTATTTTGTCCCTTTGTATGCTAGTATAAAGAAAAATTTAGATGAAATGGATTATTACAAAAATATAAAATATCTAGAATAAAAATATTTTTATTAATAGATAGTAAGAATAATAAAATAGAAATAGATTAAATTGCCTAATATCAGGAAAAAAATGGAATACAGCATAAATGAACTCCCAAGGAAAGAAATATTACAGGAACAGATGGATTTCTAAGTGAATTTTACCAAACTTTCAAAGAACAATTAATTCTAACATGTATGCCATTGGCAATAGTAGGAAAAGATGGGATTAATCCATTCTCTTTCTTTGCCGAAAATACAGTATTGATGTTTAAAATAAAGAGAGACAAAGTGGAAAAATAAATTATAGATAAATATTCCTAATGAATTTTGATATAAAACATTTTAAGTAATATGTCAGCAAATAGGTTATAAAACATTAAGCTTTTTGCTATGTTTATTCATTTTTATAAACATTTATAAACATACATTTTTATAAACATATAAACTCTCTTTCTTGCTTTCATTCCCAATGAAATAATGATTTTTCAAATGAAAAATAAAAAATTCACAAGCATGCATAATCCAGCAAAACCTATGCCCATAATGATTATTTTAAAAAATGAATGTCTAATTATGTTTTTTAAGAATCCATTACCTCTGCATTGGAGGTGGGTATCATGTTTCATCTTCAGTCCTCTGAACTCATGGTTTATCTTTGCTCTGATTAGAATTCTAATCTATCAAAGTTCTTTTCCTTCACAAGGTTGTTTGTTGTCACTGTCTAAGGTATTCTCCCAAAGCTGCTCACAGCTTCACAGCATTAGCTCACAGTTTCTTCTAAAACTTTCCATTTTGTCATTTCTTACAGCAAGATAAAATTGTATTATATTCAGGTGGCATAATTTGTTTAGCCATTACTTCATGTGTGAACATCTTAGTTTTGAGTTTTTGACTACTATGAAATTAGCTACTCTAAATATTTTAATAATATAGACCCTTTTCATCCTTTTTTGATCATTCTGGGGTATAGGCATAGTAGTAATATGGCTGGGTCAATGAATAAACAGAATCATAACATTTTGGAATTTTGGGAAATGCTCTGAAGTTTGTTGGAACATTAAAAAGAATATGCACTCTGATTGGGTTTATTCAGT
The DNA here is from genome assembly GCF_027887165.1 of Monodelphis domestica. Taxonomy (NCBI): domain Eukaryota; kingdom Metazoa; phylum Chordata; class Mammalia; order Didelphimorphia; family Didelphidae; genus Monodelphis; species Monodelphis domestica. The sequence goes on along the minus strand of NC_077228.1, from coordinate 168,481,372 downwards.
TTATTCAGGAAGACTATCAACATAATCAATTATGCTAATAACATAAAAAATAAGACCTCGTAATTCTCTTAATAGATACTGAAAAAGTTGCCAAACTTGAATATTCATTTCTATTAAGAATCAAAAGCATAAGAATGAATGAGCTAATATATTAAAGAAAGGCCATCTCAAAACAAGAGTAAACCTTACAAATAAATGGGAAATATTGGTAGCCTTTCTAATAAGATCAGAAGTAAAGATGCCTCTTGTCACAAGCTATTATTTAATCTAATTCTAGAAATGCTACTTATAGTAATAGGACATGATAGAGAAATTGAGAACACACATATAGGTAAAAAATAAAGTGTTCACTTTTTGAAGATTATGTGATATCTCAGACATGAGATACTATATCCTTAAGAAACAACTAATGTATTAATGGAAATGATTAACAAATCATCAGAATGGCAGTATTTTTTAAAAAGAGCAAGGAAAAAATTGCTTTTCAGATCTATGAATGAAGGAAGAATTCATGATCAAATAAAGGGATGTGAAATTGATTCCTGATTACTTCTTGGTTAATAGTTGAGCTTTACTGTAACCAATTTCTAGGGCTTAGATTGGATTTATTTTGAATAGACTGTGGTAGAAAAGTTTGCAGAAGACTTGATAGGAGACTGTGCACACAACCAAGACCAGACCTGCCTCTTGAGGGAAATAAAGAAGATGAACAGAGAATGATTCAGTCTAGTCAGGAGATATTTTTCCTAGCACTGAGTTTCTCTTGCACAGAGGTGTATTGTGTTTGGGACTTTCCACTGAATGTTTACTACCTCTGTTTTCACATTGCTATGGTTTTGGGGCCTCCCTCTGGCATGTCAGCAGAATTTTATCCCATTTTTACTTCTAATATAGATCAAAGACTTAGTTTAGTTTCTGTTCCTGATCCTTAGGTAATCTTCAAACTATATAAAAACTTTCCTGATTTTTAAGTGTTTATAAATGTTGATAAAGTGTGTCTTTGGTTGCTGAGAGATCATTGGTAATTAGTCATTGCTACTATTGTTACTTGCTAGCCTTTGCCAATAGATTATGCTCAGATTTTTGTGCCTCAGTTTATCTTAGTCAATTTTTATCTCTTTAGAGAGGCTCCCAGAAAATAAAGAGGGCAATTTTGCTTAAATATAAATAAAAAGTCTTTGTACAAGGTAATCCAATGCAATTGAAACTAGATAGAGAAAAGCCACCTGGGAAAATAATTTTTGCACCATGTTTCTTTGATAAAGGTCCCATATCCAAAATAAATAATGGAAAGTTAACCACAAATATAGAGGCTCTCTTAAAAGCTTGAGAGAAGCTAGAAAGATTTTCTTTCTTTGATGAAGAGAAAACCAAAATAGGAGTAAGGGTAAAGGCTAATCTTGAGGGAAAATGTTAAGACGGTAAAGAAATTTTATTTATTATCTGGACTGAGTTTAGTGATTTGGGCTTGTATTTCCAGAGAAGGAAAGTCAACCACTGATATTATGAGGTGACTTTAGCCATAACCAACATATTGTAACATATATGGTTATATATGTACATATATTTATTATTCCTCATTTGTCAATAGACTATATATTTAGTCATTTTAATATGTATTTAAACAAAGATTATTATTTTTATTATTTATTATTAGTAGTGGCAAAGGAGGCTTCTCTAGTTCATTAAATAATTAAGCTATACTCTAATGAATTAGAGTGAAGGTTCAACCTGATTTATAAGTGAGACAAAAAGCAAATTTATTCATGAGGAATAAATTGTTCCACACACTGCTAGATCTCCAAAGAACTTGTAATCATGAAAGTGAATGCATATAGGGATTCAAGTGGTAGACTGAGGATGGGTGACCTACAAGTGAGTGTAGCTGAGACTCTGATTTTCACCTGTTACAGAAGCAAATACAGGGAGATGAAAATAGTTGAAGAAGCTATCAGTACTCTGACAGAATTCGTCCAGGAAAGGCTACAGTCGAATTCATCAGCGGGTGTTTCTAATGAAAGGGAGAATGGGGCCAGATGCAGGCACACTGAAAGGATGTCTCACGATTATTACTGGCCCAACCAAGCCCATTCTCTTCAAGAGCTACCAAAAAGGCTTTGAATTTGTGAAACTGAAACAAGGAAGACACCTCCCAAGAAGCCATCGTGAAGAAATGCAGGCAACAACAACATTGCAGATCCATTGCCACCACCGCTTTCCTCCCCCCCAACTGGTTGCCTCCCCTTAGTTCATCTCTATAGGCAGGAGAATAGGAGAAGATCTGGAATAGGAAGCTCAATGATCTGGGGACAGGAGCGCCAGGTGCCCTGCTCCATGCAGAGTCTGTGGGCGCAGTGAGCCAGGAGTGGAGCAGGAGTGTTCAAAGCAGGGGCCCCCCAGGACAAGCCCACATATCTGCTTGTGTCTTCAGCAGGGCACCTGCACAGCTCACTGTCAAAGCTCAGGGAAGCCAGAGGGCTGAGACCCCAGCAGGGATTATCTTCATGAGGCTTCCATCTCCACAGTCTATGTCCCTCTGGCCATGAGCACTGCTTCGCATTCTCCTGCTCTTGAGAGCTGACTAACCCCAGCTTCACTCTCGTCTGTAAAATCTAGATGGGAAACATGCAAACTCCTGTTTCCTGGATTTTCTACCTGCAGAGTAAAGTAAGCAGAACCAGCAGACTAATTTCTACTATTGCACTGATATAACAAACCCAAGAAATTCGGAGTGTTTTTATAAAATGATGGAGAATAAAAGGAGCACAACCAGGAAAAGAATTTACACAATAACATGACCATAGAAACAAACAACTTGGAAAGTTCTCTCAACTATGATCAGCCCCCACACCATACATGATTCCAGAGGACTGATGATGAAACATGCTATTCGTTATGGAAATGTCATATTCAGTGCAGAATGACGTATATGTATTTTTGTATAAAACAACGGAGGCAATTTATTTTGCTAACTATACACATTTGTTCCAAGAACTTTATTTTTCTTTCCTTTTTTCTCCCAATGGGAACAGTTGTAGAATGTTCCAGCACTTTCAGATGAGTCACAATGGTATTAATTTTATTTAAATGTCCTGATTTATTTCGACTCTTCATGAAGTGGGAGCAACAAGTCACTACTTGTATTGTAAAAAGAAAACACTGTAATAAGAACTGAATGGTTTTAGGACGATGATTCTCCAAGAGTATGTCCCCATTAAATGATTATTGTTTGGTTTCATGGAGTTCTGTGAATGGACAAGCTAGGGACAGGATGAAAAAGAAAGAATGACTCTCTCCAATGAATACTGTTAGCTTGGACTTGAACGTGGTCTGAGAAGGCAGAAGCCTCGGGGGAAGCAGAGAATTCCATGAAGGGGAAACAATTTCCCCTGTAACCACCCAGAGCTGTGTGACACTGGGCCTGGCTCTATTGGGTGTGGGGTGTGGAGGCAGTAAGGGGTAAGGGAGAATGCCAGGAGGGCTGAGGAGGCAGAAGGGGAGTCAACCTCTCCCTTCCACCTCCGCAGCCTCACCTCTTCCCCTTCTTCCAAATTTCCATTCGATTTCTCCAGACATGCCAATTTTCCCAGGAGTCCTCCTGGCTTGCCACATAGTCACAGCAGAGAGGCAGTTTCCAAAGGGTAGGACCCCATAGGAAGGGGCTCCTCCTTCATGCCACTTCACTCCTCTAGTACTCCCTATCTACTCCACACTTGTTAGACAATAGGATTTTCTTTTTTCTTTTCTTTTCTTTTATAAAAGTTTGTTTTTATTTTTCAGATTGCATATCAGTACAATTTTCTTTTTAAGAAACCATTACCTTCAGTCTTTTTTTTTCCTTATAGTATTCTATTTTATCTTATTTTTTTGGTTACAATACTCACTTTATTTCCCTCCCTCCTATCCACCCACCCTTGCTGCAGCCAACACACAATTTCATTAGGTATTTCTTGTGTCCTTGATCAGAACCTATTTTCATGTTGTTGTTTACACTGGGATGTTCATTTAGAGTCTTCACCCTAACCATATCCCTTCAACCCATGTATTCAAGCAGTTGTTTTTCTTCGGTGTTTTTACTCCCACTGTGTTTCCTCTGGATGTGGATAGTAGTTTTTCTCGCAGGTTCCTCCAAATATTTCAGGGTCATTGCATTGCCACTAATGGAAAAGTCCATTACATTCAATTGTACCACAATGCATCAGTCTCTGTGTACATTGTTCTCCTGGTTCTGCTCCTTTCACTCTGCATCAATTCCTGGAGGTTGTTCCAGTCCCCATGGAATTCCTCTACTTTATTATTCCTTTGAGCACAGTAGTATTCCATCACCAACATATACCACAATTTGTTCAGCCATCTCCCAATTGAAGTGCATTCCTTCATTTTCCAATTTTTTGTCACCACAAAGAGCACAGCTATGAATATTCTTGTACAAGTCTTTTTCCTTATTATCTCTTTGGGGTATAAACCTAGCAGTGCTATGGCTGGATCAAAGTGCAGACAGTCTTTTAGGGCCCTTTGTGCATAGTTCTAAATTGCCCTCCAGAATGGTTGGATCAATTCACAACTCCACCAGCAATGAATTAATGTCCCAACTTTGCCACATCACCTCTAGCATACATTACTTTCCTTTGCTGTCATGTTAGTCAATCTGCTAGGTGTGAGGTGATACCTCAGAGTTGTTTTGATTTGCATTTCTCTGATTATGAGAGATTTAGAGCATTTTTCATGTGCTTATTAATAGTTTTGATTTTTTTAACTGAAAATTGCCTATTCATGTCCCTTGCCCATTTTTTCAATTGGAGAATGGCTTGATTTTTTGTACAACTGGTTTAGCTCTTTATAAATTTGAGTAATTAGACCTTTGTCAGAGGTTTTTGTAATGAAGATTGTTTCCCAATTTGTTGCTTCCCTTCTAATTTTGGTTACATTGGTTTTGTTTGTATAAAAACTTTTAATTTGATGTAATCAAAATTATTTATTTTATATTTTGTTACTCTTTCTATGTCTTGCTAGGTTTTAAAGTCTTTCCCTTCCCAAAGGTCTGATATGATTACTATTCTGTGTTCCCCTAATTTACTTATAGTTTCCTTCTTTATATTTAGGTTATTCACCCATTCTGAGTTTATCTTGGTGTAGGGTGTGAGGTGTTGATCCAGACCTAGTCTCTCCCACACTGTCTTCCAGTTTTCCCAGCAATTTTTGTCAAATAGTGGACTTTTGTCCCCAAAGCTGGGGTCTTTGGGTTTGTCATAGACTGTCTTGCTGGGGTCATTTACCCCAAGTCTGTTCCACTGATCCTCCTTTCTGTCTCTTAGCCAGTACTAAATTGTTTTGATGACCACTGCTTTATAGTATAGTTTGAGATCTGGGACTGCAAGGCCCCCTTCCTTTGTATTTTTTTTCCATTATTTCCCTGGATATCCTTGATCCTTTGTTCTTCCAAATGAACTTTGTTATGGTTTTTTTTAACCCAGTAAAAAAATTTTTGGAAGTTCAATGGATATGGCACTAAATAGATAGATAAGTTTGGGTAGGATGTTCATTTTTATTATATTGCCTCATCCTACCAATGATCAGTTAATGTTTTTCCAATTGCTCAAGTCTAGTTTTAGTTGTGTGAAGAGTGTTTTGTAGTTGTGTTCATATAGTTCCTGTGTTTGTCTCAGGAGATAGATTCCTAAGTATTTTATATTGTCTAAGGTGATTTTGAATGGCATTTGTCTTTCTAATTCTTGCTGATGAGTTGTGTTGGAAATATATAGAAATGCTGATGACTTAGGCGGGTTTATTTTGTATCCTGCAGCTTTGCTAAAGTTGATTATTTCCACTATCATTTTGGTTGGTTCTCTAGGATTCTTTAAGTAGACCATCATATCATCCACAAAGAGTGATAACTTGGTCTCCTCATTGCCTATTTTAATGCCTTCAATTTCTTTTTCTTCTCTAATTGCTACTGCTAGTGTTTCTAGTACAATGTTAAATAATAGAGGTGATAATGGGCATCCTTGTTTCACTCCTGATCTTATTGGGAAGGCTTCTAGTTTATCCCCATTGCAGATGATGTTAGTTGATGGTTTTAGATATATACTGTTTATTATTTTTAGGAAAGACCCTTCTATTCCGATGCTTTCTAATGTTTTTAGTAGGAATGGGTGTTGTATTTTATCAAAGGCTTTTTCTGCATCTATTGAGATAATCATGTGGTTCTTGTTGGTTTGCTTGTTGATGTGGTCATTTATGTGATAGTTTTCCTAATATTGAACCAGCCCTGCATTCCTGGTATAAATCCTACCTGATCATCGTGAATGACCCTTCTGCATCACTTCAGATAAGTCTTTTCAGGTTTTTTGTGATAATCTTGTTTCTTATGGCAAATTAGTGCCTTCGACAGAATTGAGTGTGCTATTCTCAGAATGAGCATTTAGCTTATAAAAGCTAGTTTGTTACTCTTTTGTTGATTGAAGGCTCCAGGACAGGTTTGGGAGAGAGACTGATGAAGACAGAAGGGGCAATGGATAGCTCAGTTGCTTCCCTTGCCTCAACTGAGTTGGGTTGGAATCACAGATGGTTTGATTTGTAGGTCAAAGCCTGATGCAGGGCCTGAAAGGGGAGGGGGACAGGAACCTTGTGTATATATTGACTGCTAGCTGCTTGGTCAATTGGTGCTCCTTAGCCCACCATTGTAGTGCTCTCTTTCATGAAGGGCAATAAACAACTGCCTCTTTTTACTTCTGCCTTCTGCCTTTGATTTTGTTTATTTGAGTGGGGCACTTTATCTCACATGTCTTGGTGTGGGGTACTTGTGCTCATTTTTGAGTGAGGCACTTGTAATCAATTTTTATCCCACATAATAGTATTCCATTATAATCATATAGGACAATTTGTTCAGCCATTCCCCAATTTATGAACATCCCTTCAATTTTTAGCTCTTAGCCACTAAAAAAAAAGCTTCTATAAATATTTTTGTACAAGTTTGGGATACAGATTGAGTGGTGGTATTTAGGGTCAAAGGGTATGTACAGTTTAATGTCATGGTAAGATCAGTTCACAGCTCCACCATCAGTGTATTCATGCCTTTATTTTTCTATATCCCCTCCAATATTTATCATTTCCTTTTTTGTCATATTAGGAAGTCTGATAGATGTGAGGTGGTACCTCAGAGTTTTTTTAAATTGCATTTCTCTAATAGTGACTTACAGCATTTTTGAGAGGGCTAAAATAATTTCAATTTCATTATCTTAGAATTGCCTGTTCCTTTGACCATTTGTCAGTTGGGGAATAGTCTGTATTCTTATAACCCAGTTCCTTATGTATTTAAGAATTGAGGCCATTGTCAAAGACACTTTCTATAAAATTGTTCCCCCAGTTTGTTGTTTTCCTTCCAATTTTGGTGGCATTGGTTTGATTTGTATAAAATCTTTTAAATTTAATGCAGACAAAGTTATCTGTAATGTCTTGTTTGGACATACATTCTTCCCTTACCCAAAGATCTGACAGGGAAACTGTGCCATGTTCTTCTTTTTTTTTCCTTTTTTTTCTTTGGTCAATTTCAAACATTATTTACAAAAATCATATTCTATTCCTCCCTCCCCTCCCCCTGCCCTTCCCATTGCTGATACACAATTCCACTGGGTATTACATGTGTCCTTGGTCAGAACCTATTTCTATGCTATTGATGTTTGCACTAGGATGTTCCTTTAGTGTCTATATTCCCAATCATGTCCCCCTTGACCTAAGTAACCAAGCAATTTTTTTCTTCTGTTTCTACTCCCACAGTTTTTCCTCTGAATGTGGATAGTGTTCTTTCTCATAGATCCCTCCAATTTGTTCAGGATCACTGCATTGCCACTAATGGAGAAGTCCATTACATTCAATTGTACTACAGTGTATTGGTCTCTATGTACAATGTTTTCCTGGTTCTGCTCCTTTGGCTCTGTAGCACTTCCTGGAGGTTGTTCCAGTTCCCATGGAATTCCTCCACTTTATTATTCCTTTTAGCACAATAGTATTCCATCACCAATATATACCACAATTTATTCAGCCATCTCCCAATTGAAGGTCATTCCCTCATTTTCAAATTTTTTTTTTTTGCCACCACAAAGAGAGCTGCTATGAATATTCTTGTACAAGTCTTGTGCCTTTTGGGCATAGTTCTAAATTGCCCTCCATTAGAATGGTTGGATCAATTCACAATTCTACCAGCAATGAATTAATGTCCCAACTTTGCCACATCCCCTCCAGCATTCATTACTTTCCATAGCTGTCATGTTAGCCAATCTGCTAGGTGTGAGGTGATACCTCAGAGTTGTTTTGATTTTCATCTCTCTTATTACAAGAGATTTAGAACACTTTTTCATGTGCTTATTAATAGTTTTCATTTCTTTGACTGAAAATTGCCTATTGTAAAGGACAATTCAGCGTCGTGACCTAAACTATTTTAATTATTTGGTCGCCATGGATATCCCAAATATAAAAGAAATATAACCAAGTCAGCTGGAAAAATTATGGTGATTTAATTGATATAGTGGTGTAAAAAATAGACTCGAATACAGGACTACAATCCCCACACGCCTTTGCTCCACTTCCCCAAAATGCTTTGTAACCTCACGAAATTCTGAGGTGGGCCGAGATCAAGGAAGGATTTAAGCTGGTGGCAAAGGTTTTTGGGTCTCTCTTTTGGACTTCTGTTTTGGAGCAGAGGCGTCTTCTTCCATGATGTGAGGTTATTTTGTCTAGGCCTCTGGCCTAGGCACATGTTTCTTACTTGAATATTCTTTAATCCTTCATAAACCTCTAAAAATATAATACTCCTTGCAGAGAGAAACTAATTTCTACCTGCGTCAGTCTCCCCATATTCCTAAATTTTAATTGTTACAGTGGAAAGCAATTAAGAATAAGGAAGAATGGAAAGAGTGTAGGATTTTCTCCCACCTGGCTAGTGTCAGGAGGAAGACCAGAGGCTCTAGGATGATAAGGTTTTTTGAAGAGTAAGGAGGAAGGAATCAGCCTGAACTCCAAAGGGCTCTGCCAAGATGCCTGAACCTGAATCAGCTCAAGGACAAACTCACCACCAAACCCAGACAATAGCTGCCACCAGGCCAAGATGTCAGAATGCTTAGCATGCTGCCAGCCAGAGTCACCTCTTTGGGGGGAAAGGGGAGAGAGAGCAAGTGACGTGCCTTATATAGACAGTTTTATGTCACTTTCCAGCAACTCATCTATACCAATGATAGCTTACCTTGACTTAGGACAGCCCAGGGGTCTGTCCGCTTTTTCTGCACATGTCTGTTGAAGGCCATTTCCTCAGATAATTAAATCTTTGGGTATGATTCAGGCATTTTTGATCCTGTAAAACTAAGTAGGGTGAAGAAATATATAGTTCCCAAGACTTGATTCTGTTAACACAAGTATCTCCATTGTTACTAATCAGGAAATAGCTGAATCAGATCTTCTAAAGTATGGCCTGAATAGGGTGGAGTAGTTTTAAAATTCACATTATTCATGTCCCTTGCCCATTTATCAATTGGAGAATGGCTTGATTTTTTGTACAATTGATTTAGCTCTTTGTAAATTAGAGTAATTAGACCTTTGTCAGAGGTTTTTGTTATGAAGATTGTTTCCCAATTTGTTACATCCCTTCTAATTTTGGTTACATTGGTTTTGTTTGTACAAAACCTTTTTAATTTGATGTAATCAAAATTTTTTATTTTACATTTTGTGAGTTTTTCTAAGTCTTGCTTGGTTTTTAAATCTTTCTTTTCCCAAAGGTCTGACATATATACTATTCTGTGTTCACATAGTTTACTTAGAGTTTCCTTCTTTATGTTCAAGTTATTCACCCATTCTGAGTTTATCTTGGTGTAGGGTGTGAGATGTTCATCCAAACCTAATATTTCCCACACTGTCTTCCAATTTTCCCAGCAGTTTTTTTTTTTTATCAAATAGTGGATTTTTATCCCCAAAGCTGGGATTTTTGGACTTGACATAGACTGTCTTGCTGAGTTCACTTACCCCAAGTCTATTCCACTGATCCTCCTTTCTGTCTCTTAGCCAGTACCATATTATCTTGATGACCACCACTTTATAGTATAGTTTGAGATCTGGTACTGCAAGGCCACCTTCCTTTGTGTTGTTTTTTTTTTCATGGTTTCCCTGAATATCCTTGATCTTTAGTTCTTCCAAATGAACTTTGTTATGGTTTTTTTCTAATTCAGTAAAAAAGTTTTTTGGTAGTTCAGTAGGTATGGCACTAAATAAGTAAGTTTGGGTAGGATGGTCATTTTTATTATGTTAGCTCACCCTACCCATGAGCAGTTAATGTTTTTCCAATTGTTTAGATCTCATTTTAATTGTATGGAAAGTGTTTTGTTGTGTTCATATAGTTCCTGTGTTTGTCTCAGGAGATAGATTCCTAAGTATTTTATATTGTCTAAGGTGATTTTGAATGGGATTTGTCTTTCTAATTCTTGCTGATGAGATGTGTTGGAAATATATAGAAATGCTGATGACTTAGGCGGGTTTATTTTGTATCCTGCAACTTTGCTAAAGTTGTTGATTATTTCCACTATCATTTTGGTTGATTCTCTAGAATTCTTTAGGTAGACCATCATATCATCCTCAAAGAGCGATAACTTGGTCTCCTCATTGCCAGTTTTAATACCTTCAATTTCTTTTTCTTCTCTAATTGCTACTGCTAGTGTTTCTAGTACAATGTTAAACGATAGAGGTGATCATGGGCATTCTTGTTTCACTCTTGATCTTATTGGGAATGCATTTAGTTTGTCCCCATTGCAGATGTTGTTAGCTAATGGTTTTAGATATATACTGTTTATTATTTTTAGGAAAGACCCTTCTATTTCTATACTTTGTAGTGTTTTAAATAGGAATGAGTGTTGTATTTTATCAAAGGCTTTTTCTGCGTCTATTGTGATAATCATGTGATTTTTGTTGTTTTGCTTGTTTATATGGTCATTTATGTGATAGTTTTCCTAATATTGAACCATCCTTACATTCCTGGTATAAATCCCACTCGATCATAGTGAATAACCCTCATGATGACTTGCTGGAGCCTTTGGCTAGTATCGTATTTAAGATTTTTCATCTATGTTCATTAAGGAGATTGTTCTATAGTTTTCTTTATCTGTTTTTGCCCTACCTGGCTTTGGAATCAGTACCATACTTGTGTCATAAAATGAATTTGGCAGCACTCCTTCTTTGTTTATTATGTCAAATAATTTTTATAGTATTGAGATTAGCTGTTCTTTGAATGTTTGATAAAATTCACTTGTGAATCCCTCAGGCCCTGGAGATTTTGTCTTAGGGAGTTCTTTGATGGCTTGTTCAAATTCTTTTTCTGATATGGGCGTATTTAAGAATTCTATTTCTTCTCCTGTTAATCTATGCAATTTATATTTCTGTAAATATTCATCCAAATCAACTGGATTGGTGTATTTATTGCCATATAATTGGGCAAAACAGTTTTTAATGATTGCCTTAATTTCTTCTTCATTGGAGGTGAGGTCTCCCTTTTCATCTCTGATACTCTTAATATGGTTTTCTTATTTCTTTTTTTATTAGATTGACCAGTACTTTATCTATTTTGTTTGCTTTCTCAAAATACCAGCTTCTAGTATTATTTATTGGTTCAATAGTTCTTTGACTTTCAATTTTATTAATTTCTCCCTTAATATTTTGGATCTCTAATTTAGTTTTCTTTTGGGGATTTTTTATTTGTTTGCTTTCAAGTTTTTTGATTTGCATGCCCTATTCATTGAACACTGCCCTCCCTAATTTGTTAATATATGAATTCAAGAATATAAATTTTCCCCTGAGTTCTGCTTTGGCTGCATCCCATAAATTTTGAAAGGATGTCTCATCATTGTCATTTTCTTCAATGAAATTATTAATTGTTTTTATGATTTGTTACCTAATTAACTGATTTTGGAGAATCATATTATTGAATTTTCAATTAATTATTGATTTGGCTCTCCATGTACCCTTTCTGATCATTTTTATTGTGTTATTATCTGAAAAGGTTGCATTTATTATTTCTACTTTTCTGCATTTGTTTGCCATGTTTTTATGTCCTATTACATGGTCAATCTTTGTGAATATACCATGTGGTGCTGAGAAGGTATATTCCTTTTTGTCCCTATTTATTTTTCTCCATATTTCTATTAACTATTTTTTCTAAGATTTCATTCACAGCTTTTACCTCTTTCTTATTTATTTTTTTATTTGATTTATCTAAATTTGATAGTGGTAGGTTCAGGTCTTCTACTTGTATTGTTTTACTATCTATTTCCTTCTTTAATTCCACTAGTTTCTCCTTTAGAAATTTGGATGCTATACCATTTGGTGCATCCATGTTGATTACTGATATTTCTTTGTTGTCTCTACTCCCTTTTATCAGGATGTATTTACCTTTCCTATCCCTTTTAATCAGATCATTTTTTTACTTAGGCTTTGTCAGATATCATGACTGCAACTCCTCCCTTCTTTCTGTCAGTTGAGACCCAATAGGCTTTGCTCCAACCTTTAATTCTGACCTTGTGAGTATCTACCCACCTCAGGTGTATTTCTTGTAGACAACATATGGTAGGATTTTGGATTGTAATCCATTCTCCTATTTGTTTTCATTTTATGGGTGAGTTCATCCCATTCACTTTCAAAGTTATGATTGTCACTTGTGTATTCCCCAGCATTTTAATATCCTCTTCTAGTTCTGTCCTTTCTTCTTTTGCTATATCCTTTTAAACCAGTGGTTTACTTTTAATTAATTCCCCAAATCCCCTCCCTTAATATGCTTCCCTTTCTGACCCCTCTTTTTTGTTCCCTTCTTGTTTTTTAGGATCTTTTAAGTCCTCCCCTCTTTTTCCCTCCCTTTTTGTACTCCCTGCCCCCTGTAACCCTTAGTTTTACCTTATCACTTTCCCTGTAGGATAAGATAGAATTCAATACCCCAGTGGATCTAGGTGTTCTTCCCTCTTCCTATCCTTATAAGAGTATTCTTCCCCTCCTTTTCCCATGTGTATCTTTGTGTGATAAAAATTATCCTATTTATTATATTTCTTCAAGTATCTCTTGGTGCCATCTTTGATTCCCCTCTCCCTTTTTCTTTTTTTGCATATCATCTTATAGCACTTATTAACCCAATCTCTTCCTGTGAATGATTCCTCTAATTACTATAATAGTGAGTATAATTTTTGAGCATTACAAATAACATTTTCCCCATATATATATATATATATGTATATATATGTATGTATATATATGTATATATGTAATTTGATCTAATTGTAGCATTTAAAGAAGAAAGTTTGAATAAACAGAACATTCCCCCCCCCTTTCCCTCTCTTTCTTATTTACCTTTTCATGTTTTTCTTGATCTTTGTGTTTGGATATCAAACTTTTCACTGAGTTCTGGTCTTTTCTTTACAAATACTTGGAAACCTTCTATTTTGCTGAATGCTCATACTTTCCCCTGGAAGTATATAGTCAGTTTTGATGGTTAGGTGATTCTTGGTTGAAGACCCAATTCTCTTGCCTTTCTGAATATCATGTTCCAAGCCTTGCAGTCCTTTAGTGTGGAAGCTGCCAGGTCTTGTGTGATCCTGATTGGTGCTCCTTTGTATCTGAATTGTCTCTTTTTGGCTCTTGTAGAATTTTCTCCTTAGCTTGAAAGCTCTGGAATTTGGCAATTACATTCCTGGGAGTTGTCTTTTGAGGATCTAGTGTAGAGGGTGTTCTATGAACTCTTTCAATGTCTATTTTGCCCTATTGTTCAAGAACATCAGGGCAATTTTCTTGGATGATTTCTTGTAGTATGATGTCACTATTTCTGTTTATTTCTGGGTTTTCAGATAGACCAATGATTCTCAAATTGTCTCTCCGTGATCTGTTTTCCTGATCTGTCAACTTGTCAGTGAGATATTTTATGTTTTCTTCTATTTTGTCAGTCTTTTGACTTTGCTTTATTAATTCTTGCTGTTTTGCAAGATTATTGTCTTCCAATTGCCTAATTCTGGATTTTAAAGATTGTTGGAGTTTTTTTCAGTTTGGTCTATCCTGCTTTCCATGGCTTCTAGCTGTTTCTCCAATTGAGAGTTCTTGTCCTTTAAACTGTTTTCTCTGCGAACCTTTCCCCACTTTTCTTGCCAGAAGGCTTCCATCTTTTTGATAAGCTCCAATTTAAGTTCTTCAAGTGCTTGTGAAGAATTTCCATGTTGGGGGGGAGGGGAAGGTTTTGGTGCATTTATCTGAATTTCCTCCTCTATTTCCTCTGTAGCTTGGGTTTTTCCTCCATAAAAATTTCCAGGGTCAATCCCTTCTTCCTGTTTTTCTTGGAGGGATGTTGTTGTTCCTGGGCACAATTTGCCATTACTGTGAAGGTTTTTCCCTCCCTTCTTAGTCAGAAATCTGAGTGAGATGGGCAGGCTCTCTTTGTATGGAGTTAAGGAGCAAGGATTTTGCCTGAGGCAAGTTCTTGAATTTCTGCAGCTTCTGCTGTTTGCTTCCCTTCTCTGTGGTATCTTCGTGCAAGCACCCACGGTCTGTGCTCTTCAGCCTGCTGGGGTTTCAGGTGTATCTGCTCTCAGAAGTAGGTCTTTGGTGGTCTTAGTCAGCTCCCAAGGTCCTAGAGGTGCCCCTTACTCACTCTGGAGGTGCCCCTCACTCACTCACTGATTCTGGCATGCGCTGACTCTGACTCTGGCTCCATAGGTGGGGTGGGGAGGGTAGATCAGCTCGTGCTTTGGTGGGAGCTTTTTCACCCCCTTATAGTGTGGAAATGCCCAAATTCCTTATACCTTCAATGCTGTACCCTACTGTAGAGTTCTTTTGTTCTCATGAATTTGTTTTTTTTTGGTCTTTTGGTGTGGTCTATATTGGTGGGTGCTGAGGAAAGGACGAGTCTTATGTCTAGACTGCTGCCATGTTTACCCGGAAGTACCATGCTCTTCTAATTGGGTTATGGTTTCACCCTTTATTTCTAAATTATCTATCCATTTTGACTTAACTTTGGTATATGATATGAGGTGTTGGTCTGTGCCTAGTTTCAGCCATACTGTTTTCCTTTTTTTTTTTGACAGTTTTTGTCAAATAGTGAGTTCTTCCAAAAGTGTCTCAATTTTTATAATGAAGTATATGACATAGTCTTCAACAGAGACGCAGGAGTTGGGAGTTCCTTGGGAGACTGAAGGAAAGAAGATAAGGTCTGATACAGTCACCATGGTGGGTGGCAGATAAGAATTAGTGTAGGAAGAGTAAAAGTATTGATTTGCTATAGGGTCATATTAATACTAGTCCCAATCAGCTTGGCTTTGTGCCTTTCTCCTGGTCTACTAAGTAGCACATGAGTAGGAATGAAGGAATCATGGTGGGAGTAATCTAGCATTAGGATTTGTCATGATGTGATAGATTCAATGAAAGAAGAAGGAATTTGAGAATTGAAGATAGATTAGAGATTTTCACCTGTGATTCTTTTAGATTTTCCTTTAAAATATAGACACTAATATTTGTTGCATTTTTTGTTTAGTATTGATAATGCTTCATTATCTATGATTTTTAAACCTTTTGACATAATGTAGTGTTCCTGTTTATCTCTTCTAATTAGATATACTTCAGCTTTAATCTTCTATGAAATAATTATTCCTCCTCCTTTTTTTGTCAGCTGAAGCATAATGTATTGTACTCCATCCCTCTATTAAAAAACAAACAACCCTTACCTTTCATCTTAGAATCAATATTGTACATTGGTTCTAAGGCAGAAGAGTGGTAATGGTAACAACTACGTAATGGAGGCTAAATAATTTGCTGAGGGTTACACAGATAGGAAGTGTCTAAGGCCAAATTTGAACCTTTCCATCCCTAGAGCTGGCTCTCAATCCACTGAACTACCTAGCTGATTCCTCCATCCCTCCAATTTTACTTTATATGTGTCTCTCATTTTAAAATGTGTTTCTTCTAAACAACATATTGTTAAGTTTTGGGTTTTATTTCATTTATTATCCATTTCCATTTTTTGGATGAATTAATCTCATTCACATTCAGATATAATAATTAGTTATATATTTCCCTCCATTCTATTTTTCTTCACTGTTTTTCCTTCTATGTCTCTCAAATTTTTTTATTTTATTGCTCCTCAGAAATCTAATTTTCCTCTAACCACTTGCTCCCTAATCCCCATACGTGCTTCAGTTCCACCTTAATTTATTCCCCCACCCTTTTAAAGTTGTCTCCCCTTTCCCCTCCCCTTACCCTTGTATTTAATATTATGGGTATTTTCTTGAAGATTAATGTTGGTTGGGTTTTTTTTTTTTTTCATTTGAGGGGAATGGTCTTCAACCTGTGAAAAATCTGGGAAAATGCACACACACACACATATAATAACTATAGTGTAAACTACCTAGTCATGCTAAAATTTTTGAACTAGATATCCCTCAAGATAATGAATATGATTACATGATAATACTTGTATAACCCAGATCAAATTGTTTACCATATCCAGGAAGGGGGAGGGATACAATTTGGATCAAAAACATGTGAAAGGGAGCCGCTGCCAGCGCCACACGGGAGGGAGCCGGAGCCCAAGAAGGAGCCGAGCCCTCCCGCCGCCACCGTCACCATGGGCCAGAATGACCTGATGGGCACCGCCAAGGACGTCGCGGACCAGTTTCTCCGAGTCACGAAGCAGTACCTCCCTCATGTGGCACGCCTGTGTCTTATTAGCACCTTCCTGGAAGATGGCATCCATATGTGGTTCCAGTGGAGTGAACAGAGAGACTATATTGATGCTACCTGGAACTGTGGCTACATCCTTGCCTCCATCTTTGTGTTCTTAAACTTGCTTGGGCAATTGACTGGCTGTATCTTGGTATTGAGCAGAAACTTTGTACAGTATGCCTGCTTTAGACTCTTTGGAATTATAGCTTTACAGACGATCGCATACAGCATTTTATGGGATCTCAAATTTTTGATGAGGAATCTGGCCCTAGGAGGAGGATTGCTGCTACTCCTGGCTGAATCCTGTTCTGAAGGGAAGAGCATGTTTGCAGGAGTCCCAACCATGCGAGAAAGCTCACCCAAACAGTACATGCAGCTTGGTGGGAGGGAACTGCTGGTCCTGATGTTCATGACCCTTCTTCACTTTGATGCCAGCTTCTTTTCTATTCTTCAGAACATCGTGGGCACAGCTTTGATCATTTTAGTGGCCATTGGTTTCAAAACCAAGCTAGCTGCCTTGACTCTGGTCATCTGGTTGTTTGGCATCAATGTTTATTTCAACGCTTTCTGGACCGTCCCAGTCTATAAGCCCATGCATGACTTCCTCAAGTATGACTTCTTCCAGACCATGTCAGTGATTGGAGGCTTGCTTCTCGTGGTTGCCTTGGGCCCTGGTGGTGTCTCCATGGATGAAAAGAAAAAGGAGTGGTAACAGCCCCCTCCCCATGTCCCTGCCCAGTGAAGACCAGTGGCTATCAAGAACAGTGGATTCAACAAAACTGCCAGCATTTGCATACCTGACTCCCTTCCCCTGGTAAAGGCACAGATGTTTTGAGAGCTTTATTTACAGTAACACAATCTGAAATAGATGGTTAAATCTGCTTTGGAGGCATGCTCAGTCCCAAATTTTAGTTTTTTGGCATTTTTTGTTTTTGTTTTTAAAGACTGGCCAGCCTGAACAGTTAACATATCATTCTTTAGCTGAGTGCTCTTAAAATTCATCTGCATGGGCAGCTTGACTGAACCTGGCCTTTTTTTTTTTTGGTGGGAGGAGACAGAGTGAACCTGCAAGTTGTACTGTGAGCAGATACACAACTGTATCATTCAATGTGGTGGTCTCTGGTTTTGTTTTGTTTTGTTTACATTTTTAGCTAGAACTACTAAATGATTTGAGATATCCTGGCCCAAACATTACATTATCTTAAAACTTCCTCTAGTGTTGTTCTTCACATTTTTGTAGGAAAAATGATTTAAAGTTTAAAGAAAAAAACAAACCCAAAGAAATACAGTATTAACACTCTACTAGAACTCACAGTGGGGCTCATTAGGTAGTCATATAAAGAATAGCAAGAAGACACATCAGCACAGCTCTTGGGACTGTTATAATAAGTCTTATACAGGCAATGTTTCCCCCACATCACTTAAAGTTGCACTGATTAAGCTTTAATGGTTTAAGGGAAGCCTGCTGGAGACTTTGTTTTAGGCACTGACTGCAATAAGGCATCATGGCCTTTTCGAGTGTAAGAGCAGGGTAGTTGTCCCCATGGCTTCACAGATAGTGACTCAGGCCTTGTTCAGACATTTAACACAGTAGGCTGTGGTTGCTATTGAAGCATAGCATCCCTGGTAGGTTGAGAATGGCTTCTTGGCACTATTTGGGGGTGGGGGAAAAGTTAGGCTTTCAAACCAGTGCCTCTCATTGTTTTCTCACAGAGCAAGACCCTAGCTTACTGTGAAACCCTATTTAGTGTTCTGAATGGGTTATTGCAACACCCATCATCAGACTTTTCCTTTTGGTAAGGGATTGCCCCCAGGCTATGGCCAGGAACTGGGTTTTATCCCAGGGTCTACCATTTCAGAGAGAGGCTATTTTGCTTCAATTTTTGAATTTTTTTTTTGCTATACTGTACACAGCCAAATTGAATTTTTTTTTTTAAGTGTGCTGCCTTACTGATTTGATCTTTATCCTGTATTTAAAGTTTTCTAACATTGCCTTATGCTGTGTTTCTTTGGGGACGGGGATGGGTGTATTGGTTGTTGCAATCCTATATTTAAGCACCCCTGTGTTTTATATTGTAGTATAAAGCTACAGAGCGATAGTTAAAACTTCTTGCAGTGCCTCCCTACTCCTTAGAGCCTTCCTGTGCAGCCAAATCTGTGTTACTCTGGTGGCAATGAGCTAAGTGGCTCCTTTTTGATTTGGGGGGGAGAGGGGGTAGTTAATACTAGAAATTTAGTCCTTACTTGCAGTGTCCAGGATCACAACATCTGGAACTTTTTTCCAGTAGTAGTTCCTTTGTAAGCCCTTCCCTATAATACAGATGTGTAAGACCGGGCTATCAACATAACCATCTTTGGGCAAGGAATCCTGGACCTACTCTGTTAATGCCCTTCCCTTCTGCTTATTAATAGGACTGAGACCATTGGAAATTGCGAAGGATGAAGAATGGAAATCCTTTTCTGATTACTTGTACCTTAAGGGAAGGGGTGGAATTTCTGCTTGCTATTATTTCTCTTAGTATTATACCAAGCATTTGTTGTAAAAAAAAAAAAAGAAAACATGTGAAAATTTATTACATGAAATTGGTAAAATAAAGTATCTATAAAAAAAGATAGCAAACATTTGTCATTTGTCTGTTTTTCTTACTCCAAATAAAGAAATAAAGAAAGAAATAAAATAAGAATATTTTTCCATGATTACATGATTCATGTTCTTTCTCACTCCTCTTCCCTCTCCACTCCCAGAGCTGACAAACAATTCCATTGGGTTATACATGTATCATTCAAAACCTATTTCCATATTATTCATATGGCAACAGAGTGTTCTTTTAAAGCCAAAACCCCAATCATATCCCCATCAAACCACATGATTGATCATATGTTTTTCTTTTGCATTTGTACTCCCACAGTTCTTTCTCTGGATGTAGATAATATTCCTTCTCATAAGTTCCTTGGTGTTGTCCTGGATCATAGCATTGCTCCTAGAAGAAAAGTCTATTACATTTGATTGTGCCATAATGTATCAGAATCTGTATATAATGTTCTCCTGGTTCTACTCCTTTCACTCTGCATCAATTCCTGGAGGTCATTCCAGTTCACATAGAAATCCTTCAGTTCATCATTCCATACAGCACAAGATACCATACACCACCATCAGATACCGCATTTTGTTCATCCTTTCCCCAATCGATGGACACCCCCTAATTTTCCAATTTTTTGCCACCACAAAGAGTGTGACTATAAATATTTTTGTACAAGTCTTTTTCCTTATTATCTCTTTGGGGTACAAACTCAGAAGTCGTATGGCTAGATCAAAGGGCAGGCAGTCTTTTAAAGCCTTTTGGGCATAGTTCCAAATTACTTTCCAGGATGGCTTGATCATTTGACAACTCTCTGAGCAGTATATTAGTGTCCCAATTTTGCCACATCCCTTCCAACATTTATTACTTTCTTTTTTAAAAAATGCATTATTTTGTCATTTTCAAACATTATTCATTAGAAACAAAGATCATTTTCATTTTCTCCCCCCCCCCTCCCAATGGTGATGCATGATTCCTCTGGGTATCACATGGGTCCTCAGTCCAAACTCTTTTCCATGTTGTTATTATTTTCATTAAGGGGTTTATTTAGAGTCTCTCCTCAATCATATCCCCTCCACCCCTGTAGTCAAGCTATTGCCTTTCCTCAGTGTTTTTACTCCTCCTGTTAGTCCTCTGCTTACGGGTAGTGTTTTTTTTTTTCTTCTCCTTGATCCCTGTGGATTGTTCAGGGACATTGCATTGCCCCTAATGGAGAAGTCCATTACGTTCAATTGTACCACAGTGTATCAGTCTCTGTGTACAATTTTCTCCTGGCTCTGCTCCTTTCACTCTGCATCACTGGAGGTTGTTCCAGTTCCCATGGAATTCCTCCACTTTATTATTACTTTGAGCACAATAGTATTCCATCACCAACATGTACCACAATTTGTTCAGCCATTCCTCAATTGAAGGGCATCCCCTCATTTTCCAATTTGTTGCTACCACAAAGAGCACAGCTATGAATATTCTTGTACATGTCTTTTTCCTAATTATCTCTTTGGGGTACAAACCCAGCAGTGCTATGGCTGGATCAAAGGGCAGTCTTTTAGTGCCCTTTGGGCATAGTTCCAAATTGCCCTCCAGAATGGTTGGATCAATTCACAACTCCACCAGCATTGAATTAATGTCCCAACTTTGCCACATTCCCTCCAACATTCATTACTTTCTTTGCTGTCATGTTAGCCAATCTGCTAGGTGTGAGGTGATACCTTAGAGTTGTTTTGATTTGCATCTCTCTGATTATCATAGATTTAGAACACTTTCTCATGTGCTTACTAATAGTTTTGATTTCTTTGGCTGAAAACTTCCTGTTCATGTACCTTGCCCCTTTATCAATTGGAGAATGGCTTGATTTTTTGTACAATTGATTTAGCTCTTTATAAATTTGAGTAATTAGATCTTTGTCAGAGGTTTTTGTTATGAAGATTGTTTCCCAATTTGTTGCTTCCCTTCTAATTTTGGTTACATTGGTTTTGTTTGTACAAAAACCTTTGAATTTGATATAATCAAATTTTTTTATTTTACATTTTTTGACTCTTTCTATGTCTTGCATGGTTTTAAAGTCTTTCCCTTCCCACAGGTCTGACATGTATACTATTCTGTGTTCACCTAGTTTACTTATAGTTTCCTTCTTTATGTTCAGGTCATTCACCCATTCTGAGTTTATCATGGTGTAGAATGTGAGATGTTGATCCAAACCTAATCTCTCCCACACTGTCTTCCAGTTTTCCCAGCAATTTTTGTCAAATAGTGGATTTTTGTCCCCAAAGCTGGGGTCTTTGGGTTTGTCATAGACTGTCTTGCTGGGGTCATTTACCCCAAGTCTGTTCCACTGATCCTCCTTTCTGTCTCTTAGCCAGTACCAAATTGTTTTGATGACCACTACTTTATAATATAGTTTGAGATCTGGGACTTCAAGGCTACCTTCCTTTGTATTTTTTTTTCATTATTTCCCTGAATATCCTTGATCTTTTGTTCTTCCAAATGAACTTTGTTATGGTTTTTTCTAACCCAGTAAAAAAATTTTTGGAAGTTCAATGGGTATGGCACTAAATAGATAGATAAGTTTGGGTAGTATGGTCATTTTTATTATATTGTCTTGTCCTACCAATGAGCAGTTAATGTTTTTCCAATTGCTCAAGTCTAGTTTTAGTTGTGTGAAGAGTGTTTTGTAGTTGTGTTCATATAGTTCCTGTGTTTGTCTCAGGAGATAGATTCCTAAGTATTTTATATTGTCTAAGGTGATTTTGAATGGGATTTGTCTTTCTAATTCTTGCTGATGAGATGTGTTGGAAATATATAGAAATGCTGATGACTTAGGCGGGTTTATTTTGTATCCTGCAACTTTGCTAAAGTTGTTGATTATTTCCACTATCATTTTGGTTGATTCTCTAGAACTCTTTAGGTAGACCATCATATCATCCTCAAAGAGCAATAACTTGGTCTCCTCATTGCCTATTTTGATGCCTTCAATTTCTTTTTCTTCTCTAATTGCTACTGCTAGTGTTTCTAGTACAATGTCAAATAGTAGAGGTGATAATGGGCATCCTTGTTTCACTCCTGATCTTATTGGGAATGCATCTAGTTTATCCCCATTGCAGATGATTTTAGTTGATGGTTTTAGATATATACTGTTTATTATTTTTAGGAAAGACCTTCTATTCCTATGCTTTCTAATGTTTTTAATAGGAATGGGTGTTGTATTTTATCAAAGGCTTTTTCTGTGTCTATTGAGATAATCATGTGATTTTTGTTGGTTTGCTTGTTGATATGGTCAATTATGTAGATGGTTTTCCTAATATTGAACCAGCCCTGCATTCCTGGTATAAATCCTACTTGATCATAGTGAATGACCCTCCTAATCACTTGCTGAAGTCTTTTTGCTAGTATCCTGTTTAAGATTTTTGCATCTATGTTCATTAGGGAGATTGGTCTATAGTTTTCTTTCTCCATTTTGAACTGCCTGGCTTTAGAATCAGTATCATGTTTGTGTCATAAAAGGAATTTGGTAGAATTCCCTCTTTGCTTATTATGTCAAATAGTTTGTATAGTATTGGGATTATCTGTTCTTTCAATGTTTGATAGAATTCACTTGTGAATCCATCAGGCCCTGGAATTTTTTTCTTAGGGAGTTCTTTGATGGCTTGTTCAATTTCTTTTTCTGATATAGGGTTGTTTAGGTAATTTATTTCTTCCTCTGTTAGTCTTGGCAATTTATATTTTTGTAAGTATTCATCCATATCGCCTAGATTGGCACATTTATTGCCATATAATTGGGCAAAGAAGTTTTTAATGATTGCCTTAATTTCCTCTTCATTGGAGGTAAGATCCCCCTTTTCATCTATGAAACTGTTAATTTGATTTTCTTCTCTCCTTTTTTTAAATTAGATTGACTAGTACTTTGTCTATTTTGTTTGTTTTTGCAATGTATCGGCTTCTTGTCTTATTTATTAGTTCAATACTTCTATCACTTTCAAGTTTATTAATTTCTCCCTTAATTTTTAGGATTTCTAATTTGGTTTTCTTCTGGGGGGTTTTAATTTGTTCACTTTCAAGTTTTTTGATTTGCATGTCCAATTCACTGATCTCTGCCATCCCTAATTTATTAATATATGCACTCAGGATTATGAATTTTCCTCTGAGTACTGCTTTGGCTGCATCCCATAAGGTTTGAAAGGATGTCTCACCATTGTCATTTGCTTCAATGAAATTATTAATTGTTTCTATGATTTGTTCTCTAACTAACCAATTTTGGAGCATCATATTTAATTTCCAATTGATTTTTTATTTTGCTCTCCAGGTACCCTTACTGATCATTATTTTTATTGCCTTATGATATGAAAAGGTTGCATTAATTATTTCTGCTTTTATGCACTTGTATGCCATGTTTTTATGACCTAGTGTATGGTCAATCTTTGTAAATGTGCCATGTGGTGCTGAGAAGGTATATTCCTTTTTGTCCCTATTTATTTTCCCCCATATATCTATTAACTCTAATTCTTCTAGGATTTCATTCACCTCTTTTACCTCTTTTTAATTTATTTTTTAATTAGATTTTTCTAAATTTGATAGTGGTTGGTTCAGATCTCCCACGAGTATAGTTTTATTATCTATTTCCTCCTTCAATTCTCCTAGTTTCTCCATTAGAAATTTGGGTGCTATACCATTTGGTGTATACATGTTGATTAGTGATATTTTCTCATTGTCTATACTCCCTTTTATCAGGATGTATTTACCTTCCCTATCCCTTTTAATCAGGTCTATTTTTGCTTTGGCTTTGTCAGATATCATGATTGCTACTCCTGCCTACTTTCTGTCAGTTGAGGCCCAAAAGGTCTTACTCCAACTTTTAATTCTGACCTTGTGAGTATCTACCCGCCTCATGTGTGTTTCTTGAAGATGACATATGGTAGGGTTTTGGATTCTAATCCACTCTGGTATTCATCTATGTTTTATGGGTGAGTTCATCCCATTCACATTCAATGTTATGATTGTTATTTGTGAATTCCCCAGCATTTTGATATCCTCCCCTAATTCTGACCTTTTTTCTTTTGCTATAACCTTTTAAACCAATGGTTTACTTTAAATCAATCCCCTTAGTCCCCTCCCTTGTTATGCTTCCCTTTCTGGCCCCTCCCTTTTTGTCCCCTTCCCTCCCTTTTTTCACTCCCTCCTCCCCAGCCCCACTTAGTTTTCCCTTCTCCCTTACCCTGTTGGATAAGATAGAATTCATGATCCCAATAGATCTTGATGTTCTTCCGTCTCAGAGTTGATTCCACTGAGAGAAAGGTTTAAGTAATAACAATTAACACACTTTCCTCTCCTTCTTATAAGAGAATTCTTCCCCTCCCCTTCCCGTGTTTATCTTTGTGTGCAAAGATTATTCTATTTAATTTATTTCTATTTCTTCAAGTATATCTTAGTACCATCATTGATCCCCCTTCATTTTTCTTTCTTTTTGTTTTTTGTTTTCCCTCCAAATCATGTTAATGCCCAGATCTTTCCCTGTGAGTGATTCTTCTGATTACTGTATTCATGCATACCATTTTTGAAAGTTACATATAACATTTCCTTATATGTTTGATCTAATTGTAACCCTCATAGAAGAGAGTTTGAATAAAAGAAAAAAAAAACACTCTTCTCCTTTTCCCTTTCTTTCATGTTTACCTTTTCATGTTTCTCTTGTTTTTTGTGTTTGGATGTCAAACTTTCCACTGAGTTCTGGTCTTTTCTTTGCAAATACTTGGAAATCTTCTATTTTGTTGAATGCCCACACTTTCTCCTGGAAGTATATAGTCAGTTTTGATGGGTAGCTGATTATTTGTTGAAGACCCAGTTCTCTTGCCTTTCTGAATATTGTGTTCCATGCTTTGTGGTCTTTTAGCATGTTCACTGCTAGGTCTTGTGTTACCCTTATTGGTGCTCCTCTATATCTGAAGTTTCTCTTTTTAGCTTCTTGTAAGATTTTTTCTTTAGCTTGGAAGCTCTTGAATTTGGCAATTACATTCCTGGGGGTTGTCTTTTGGGGACTTAGTATTGAGGGTATTCTATGAACCCTTTCTATTTCTATTTTGCCCCCTTGCTTGAGAACATCAGCGCAATTTTTTTCGATGACTTCTTATAGCATGGCATCGAGATTTTTGTTTATCTCTAATTTTTCAGGTAGACCAATGATTCTCAAATTGTCTCTCCTTCCTCTGTTTTGCTGGTCTTTCACCTTGTCAGTGAGATATTTTGTGTTTTCTTCTAATTCATTAATTCTTTTACTTTGCTTTATTAATTCTTGCTGATTTGCAAGATCATTTTCTTCCAGTTGCTTAATTCTGATCTTTAAGGACTGGCTTTGCTTTTCATTTTGGTCTGCCCTTCTGTTCGAGGCTTCTAGCTCTTTCTCCAATTTTGAGTTTTTGTCTGTAAGACTGTTGACCTCTTTCTGAAATTTTTCCCATTTTTCTTGCCAGAAGGTTTCCATCTTTTGGATAAGCTCCATTTTGAGTTCTTCTAGGGCTTGTGGATCATTTCTATTTTGGGGGGCATGTTTTAATTTTGTTTGAATTTCATCCTCTTTTTCCTCTGTAGCCTGGGTTTTTCCTCTGTAAAAGTTTTCAGTAGTCACTTTTCCCCCTTTCTTCTTGGAGGGTTGATCTTGGGCACTCTGAGCCATTCCTTTGGTGGTTTTCCTTTTCTTTTTTGGTCAGAGGTCTGGGGTGATATGGGCAGGTTTTCTGTGGATTTAAGTGGCAGAGCTTTTTGCCTCAGGCTGGTTCTTCCCTGACTCCAAGGTTTGTTAGTGCGCCCTCCTGCCCCATGCTCTGTGGTCTCTTCTCTCCTATGCGCAGGAGTCTTCTATAATACCACTCTGAGGGGTTGTTCCATGGTGGCCCCTGTCAGTTTCCAAGGACCCTGGTTTACCCCCCTCACTACAATGAGGAGTGGAACTTTGGCCTCAGGCAGTTTCTACAGTTTCTAGCCTGCAGTGTTTGCAGTTTGCAAGGGTCCACACAGTCTCTGCATTCTATAGTGCACAGGGTTCTCCAGTGAAACCTTTCTGAGGGGTAGTATCCTGGCAGTCCTTGTTAGATCCCCAGAACCCTGGTGTGCCCCCCCACCCCGACAGAGACGCTCCTCACTCACTCACTGTCTCCAGTGAGTGCGCTGAGCCCCTACTCTGGTTCCGTGGGGCAGGTGGGGGAGGGCAGCTCAGTTCACGTTTTTGTGCACACTTTTTCTCCTTCTTATAGTGTGGAAATGTTCAAACCCCATATATCTTCGTTGCTGTGGCCTTCCAGAGAGCCCCTCCATTCTTCCGAGGATGATTTTTATGGTCTTTTGAGGTAGTCTATTTTGTTTGGTGCTGGGGGAGAGGAAGCGATTTGCATCTAGATTGTAGCCATGTTTACCCAGAAGTCTATTACTTTCAAATAAAAGAGTGGAGGTAGTAGGATAGTACAGCCATTTTCTATCTCTAACACAATACAGGCCTAAATAACAAAGTATAAATCTATGTGGTGTAAATTTACGTTATAAATCAATCACTAATATCATTATCATTAATACATAATCAACATTAATTCTTACCAATATATCATCTCTAAGTCAATCTCCGAAATTTATAGATCACAATAATCTAGGTAAATACTGATTAATTGGAGTAGGGACATCAAAATTATTTTCACACTATGCACACATCACAAAGAGGAGAACTGAGGAAATGGGAAGGAAGAAAGCCCAGGGAGAGGGAGAATAAAGATTGGAGTGGAAAGAATGGGGAGAGGAAAGAGACAGGAGGTGATGAAGGACAGAACCAGCATAATGGCAGTATAAGAGGAGAAAAATAGATATATGAGAAAGATTGCTAAGGCAAAAGTAACAGAACTTGGCAATTGATTGGATATAGGGGATGAGAGAGAAGGGATGAGAGTTAAGGATGACAGACTCTGAACTTGGATAACTATGGGAGAATAGTGGAGGCCTTGACTTTTAGGGAAGTTTGGAAGAGGGGAACATAAAGGGGGGAAAATAATAAGTGCTGTTTTAGATCTGATGTGTTGAGGATATCTACTTTGAAATATCAAGTAGACACTTAGAGATAGATGCAAAGCTGAAGGGCAGGAGAGAGATTAGATTACTATTCTTCTTTTATGGTTTCTGAAAACAATTGGATCCTCTTTTTAAAACTCCTCTGTCTTTTCTACTTTGGACTAGTTAATCTTAGTTCCTTCATCCTTATCAGAGAGTCTAGTTTCTATGCCATGCTCAGTTTAACATTTCTTTCTGTCTTTCCCCAAACAATTCTGAATCCCATGTTTGCCAAGTACTACACTACATACTGAGGAGGATACAGAAGAAAACAAAATAGTCTCTGTCCTCAAAGAGCTCATAATCTAGTAGAGAAATAAGTCTTTTATAAAATAGCTAAAAAGGTAACTAGAATATAGTGAACATAATTGTCATTGTCATTGAAGGATTTATAAATTGGGATTACAGTCCAGGTCTCCTGATTCCTAGTTCACTGTTCTGTTTGTTCAGCCACATTTCTTTTGGTTACTATAATGTTTTGTCCATAAATCTATGTTAGGCCCAATTTGGAACCTTTCTCATGTTTGACGCTGTTGTCAGGCCCCTACCTCACTAAAACAATCTCTCCAACTCTGTACTAATAGAATTCTCCCAAAATTCAGCTCTCTTATTTATCTCAAGGGCACCATCCTTCCTTTTTAAACCCTTAACTTCTGTCTTAGAATCCATACAAAGTAAGCATTTCAAGGCAGAAGAGTGGTAAGAACTAGGCAATTGGGGTTAAGTGATTTGCCCAGGATCACACAGCTAAGAAGTGTCTGTTGTTAGATTTGAACCCAGGACCTCCCAGCCTGTCACCTAGCTGCCCCAGCACCCAGGAGTTCAACTCAACTCTTCACTGACTACTTTCCCGTAAGGATAAGGGATAAGGGATAGGGAAAAATGTAAAGATTGTCTCTAAGGGGAAGGAAGTATCATCTTGGAATAAAACACTGTACTGTCTCTTCACATTAGTCTATAAGGTCTTACCTGGATGAAAAGTATTTGGGACATTTCACTCAGGTAATATCTAGACACATATAGGTCTATATAAATATTTTTTGTTTTTTATTACTATCAGAGGGTGGAGATTTTCTGACACATGTACATATCTGTAACATTTTGTATATAAAATCTGCAATATACTTTGTATATAGAATCTGTATCATAGTTTAACATAGGTTAAACAAGTGTGTAACAATGTAGATACTGTAAATCTTATACAGATTTTATATATTTATGTAAATTTGAGTGTGAATAGTTGCAAAAGTACAAAAGTTAAATTTTATAATCTGTACATATCTGTAAATTTGTCAGAAAATTTTGTACATAACTGTAAAATGTGTGTATAGTTAAAGGCTACAAAGAGGATTTTGTTAGGATAAAACACTTATAATGTTGGACAGATTGTTATAAGATTTTTAGAGAGATTTGTGTTACAGTGACAGGCTGTTATTTTATTTTGTAACTGTTGTGGAACTGTTTGCACTTTGCATTTTGCAATTTTTGATTTTCTTGTTATATTTTCTTACATTCTGTATGCTGAGTTTTACCATTCTTGTTGCAAATTTTGTATTTGTTTTCCTTTATGTAATTGTTTATTGTAATTTCCTTCTTCCCTAATTCCTTAGTGTAAGATAGATGATAGAGAGGGAATAGATAGTTAAATTTTAGATAAGAACTGTTTTGTTTTTAGGTAAGTAAGATAGAATGGGTTTAGAATAAGGGGGTTTTATATAGTGAGAAACATATGACAAATATGTTTTGATTTGATCAAAGGCTCAGAGGGCAGAATGTAAGGATAAGGGATAAGGAATAGGGAAACATATAAAGATTGTCTCTAAAAGGAAGGGAGAGAATTTAGCCATGAACCCTGAGAAAAGATTCTGGAAGGAAAAGGCATTGCAGTGGAGGATCTTGGGAGTTAACTGAGATTAACTACCATTCTTGCTCTGCTTCTCTCTGTGCTGGAATTGGTTCTATCATCTCTTGTGAACTGACTCGTATTGTGGAAAGATTATTAAGTTCCTGGGTTTGGAGTAATATCTTGGAGGAGATCTGTGTTTCCCTGAAGTGCTGAAAACCAGCTGGCTGAGACAATTTGGTTAAGAACCCAAGAGTTTTACATCTGGGACTTTGGGTTTTACCTTGGAAGCCAACCCCAGGCTTTGGGAAAGGACTCGGTCCATCTGTGGGTCCTGTATCCTTAGCCTTTTAGAGACAATCTGGGATATTTAGCTTAGTAAGGTAGATAGTTTTTGGGGTCTGGATAGATCAGGGACCTGAAGAGTATTCCCTGTGAGGGGAGCATAGTAGAGCAGGTGGAGAGTAAGTTTTAGACAAAGGAACCCTGTTAAGGTTATCTACCATTTCCCTAATTCTCAATAAACTTGGTTTTCTATAATCTCAAGGGGTTGGGTTTTGCTGGCCCTGGGGAGGTTCCTAGTTGGGGGTTTTCCATCACCAATCCATCTAGGTCCTTCCCAATCAATCTCCTTTTGGAAGTAGATTTCTTTTTCATTCCCCACTCCATAACCAATTAATTTCTAAGTCTATTTGATTTTAGATTTATACCCGGGCAAGGTCCAGTCTCACTTGTGACTCCAGGGGTTCCCAAAAGATGGCCAATGGTTAGTCAAGAAAATAACAAATAGAAGACAACTGTATATTTGACAGCCATGGGCATGCTTCATACCTGTACCACCATCCCCAGGCCTAGTGTTCATTTTTATACCCATTTTTTTGGCACACAGATACATTACCTAACACACATGTCTAAATAGAGATAATTGGAAAAGTGACACATTAATTTTTAACAAATCACTTGATTAGCATTCTATATTCTTGTATTGTGATTATAGGTTCTTGACAGATTAAAGGTTTCGCACAAGATAAATGATTTCATCACAGCTGGCTTAATTTTATCATTACCCTGTGAGGAGTTTTGAGCTTACAAACAATCAAGGAAATTTACTTATTACTGTTAATAAAAAGAAATAATCAATCAGAAGTTCTTAAAGACAATTCAACAATCATATCATTGAGGTTGAGAGGTACTGGGAACAAAAGTCAGATTTCATATTAGACTGATCATTTTTCAGGGTTTACTAGGGAGTTTATCAAGGGGAAGAATCAAGTCATTGAGGCATGATGAAGCTTGGTATACCTGCATGTTTTGTATGGGCCTTCATGATTCATTTGTATGCTGGCTACATGAGAATAAGTTTCTATGAGTGGGAAATTTCTGGGTGTGGCTTGTAGCTACGGTTTTACTGGGAATTATATAGCTAAGTAAAAGTTAACCTATGGTAGTCTTTTGGGATTGGGTTTGAGGGTCTGATCTTTTGGTGATGTTTTGGGGAAATAGAGTACAGGTATTTTGCTCTTGTATTATACCTTCTGAGGTTAGGGGGAATAGCAATCATGTCAATTCCATAGGTAAGGGATGTTAATGAGAGAGGTCATGCAAGGGGGACTGAGTGGGCAATCACATCTTGCCAAGGGGCACTCTGTGGCCTGCTTAGCTACCACAAATGACTTTGTCAAGACATCGTGGCCTGATGGCTCCCAGCATAACTTCTCTTACATCACTCCACTTCTCTCTACTCATCCTTCAGGAACTCCTGGAGTCATTGGCTATGTTGCTCCAGTCTGTATTTACTTTTTCAATTATTACCTCTGTGATCCTTGTTTGAGCATTGGTTTTTTTTTTGTTTTTTTTTTAATCTGTTAAGATATGGGGTTTGGCCTTGATCATCTCTCTGGTCCCTAAGCCTATGATATCTTTCCAGATTGGCTACACATTACCCTCTTCATATAGTCTGTGTTCCAAACATATTGGCCTATCTGTTCTTCCCTATAGACACCATTCCAACTTCTGTCTCCATGCCTTTGCTCAAATAGATCGTCATGTCTAGATTTCTTACCCTTTTCACCTCTGCCCCTTGGACCCCCTTGCTCCCTTCAAGATTCAGCTATATTGCTACCTTCAGAGGGTTTTTCTGGATTCCTGAATTGTTAATGTCCTCAGTTCCCCCAATGACTTTGTATTTATTTTGTATGTAAAATCTTTGAAAGTTAGGACTATCCCTTATCTCTGATTTGGCTCACCCATCTCAACCTGCCTTCACACTGCAAAGCCTGGGGTTTTGAAAAAGCACTGCTACCATAAAATTATGACTAAAATACTCTTAGGATCTTATGGGTACCTTGTTATGAAGGAGATAGAATCCTAGTCCCATTATAGTTCCTGAGCCCTCACTGGTACATTTGCTATTTATACAATCAACATAGTACCATGTTTGAAAACTAGCTTTTTATTGATATATTTTGTTTTTACATATTCTGTATTCCAAATGCTTTCCCTTATCAGCTCCCACAGAGCCATTTCTTTTTTTTTAATTTTATAATATTTTATTTGATCATTTCCAAGCATTATTCATTAAAGACAAAGATCATTTTCTTTTTCTCCCCCCATACCCTCATAGCCGACTCGTGATTCCACTGGGTATCACATGTGTTCTTGATTCGAACCCATTGCCATGTTGTTAGTATTTGCATTAGAGTGTTCTTTTAGAGTCTCTCCTTTGTCATGTCCCCTCAACCGCCGTAGTCAGGCAGTTGCTTTTCCTCCCCCCTCCCCCCCTTGGTTTTCCCTTCTCCCTTCCCTTGTTGGGTAAGATAGAATTCAAGATCCCAATGGATCTGGATGTTCTTCCCTCTTAGAGTTGATTTCCCTGAGAGTAAGGTTTAAGTAAAAACTCTCTTCCTCTCCTTCTTATAGGAGTTTTCTTCCCCTCCCCTTCCCGTGTGAATCTTTGTGTGAGAAAGATTATTCTATTTGGTCTTTCTTTTCCCCCTATTTACACATTACATTTCCCCCACATGTTAATATACATAGATTGATATAAATGTAGTCCTTATAGAAGAGAGTTTGAGTGAAAGAAAAAGATAATATTTTTCTCCTTTTCCCTTTCCTTCATATTTACCTTTTCAGGTATTCCATGCTCTTTGTTTTTCGATATCGAACTTTCCACAGAGCTCTGGTCTTTTCTTTGCAAAAACTTGGAAATCTTCTATTTTGTTGAATGCCCATACTTTCCCTTGGAAGTATATAGTCAGTTTTGCTGGATAGCTGATTCTTGGTTGAAGACCCAGCTCTCTTGCCTTTCTGAAAATCATGTTCCCTGCCTTACGGTCATTCAGAGTAGAACTTGAAAGGTCTTGTGTGACCCTGATTGGCATTCCTTTATATCTAAATTGTTCTGGCTTCTTGTAAGATTTTTTCTTTTGCTTGAAAGCTTTGGAATTTGGCAATTACATTCCTGGGAGTTGTCTTTTGGGGATTTAGTGTAGAGGGTGTTCTGTGAGCTCTGTCGGTGGCTGTATTGCCTCCTTGTTCTAGGATCTCTGGGCAAATTTCTTTGATTATATCTTGTATTATGATGTCGAGTTTGCTGTTTATTTCTGGCTTTTCTGGTAGTCCAGTTATTCTTAAATTGTCTCTTCTCCCTCTATTTTCCAAGTCTATGACCTTGTCAGTGAGATATTTTATGTTCTCTTCTAATTTCTTGGTCTTTTGGCTTTGCTTTATTAATTCTTGCTCGTTGTCTTCAAGTTGCCTAATTCTGACCTTTAGAGCCTGGTTTTCCTTTTCACTTTGGTCAAACTGATTTTGTAGATGCGTGAATTTCTTTTGCATTATTTCCCACTTTTCCTCCCAGAAGGCTTCCATCTTTTTGATCCTTTCCGATTCCAATTCTTCATGGGTTTGTGGAGAGTTTCCTTTTCCTTTGGAAGGTTTCGGAGCATTTGCTTGTGTTTTCTCTTCTATCTCCTCTGTATTTTGTATTTTTGCTCCATAAAATGTGTCCAAAGTCGCCCCCTTCTTCTTGTTTTTCTTGGAATTTTGAGGCTTCTGTGCTTCTGTGGAGTTTTCCATCTCTATCTGAGTGGGGAGGTCTAGCTTTTCTTATCTCTGTCTGGTGTTCAGAGGTTTTAGCCCTAGGCAAATTGTCCGTTTCTCCTCAGCTGTTCTGTCTTCCCGGGGAGGCCAGGAATTGCTGGTGTTTCTGTGTTACTGCCCTCCTCAGTTCCCTCCTGATGCTTCTCCGTTGCCTTACTTCCATGCTCTGAGCCTGGCTCGGCACTCTCTGCGAGGTTTTTCAGTGCCTTAGCCGGCCAGAAGAGCCTACACTCTGAGGGGGGAGGGGCCGCAGCTTCCCAGAGCTCCGAGGGCTCCTGATAAGATTAGCTTTCGCTGGGTTGAACTGAGTATGCCCTGAGGCAGGGACCTTCCGTGAGACTTGGATGGAAGGATCCAGCCAGGGGGTAACAGGCTCCCCCCGTCTCTCTGTTTCCCTGCTGTCTGGGTGCCCCCGCAACTGAGTCAGGTTGTTTTCAGGAAGAGGCCTTCAGAATAGCCAGCCCTGAGGCTCTGAGTTTCCCTCTGCTGCCTCGGGCTCAGCGCTCTGGGTTGGGGGGGATGGATCCTGGGACCTTCCTTCTGCCTACCCCTTAGGTCCGAGTGATCTCGGGTTCTGGCTTTTGGGGGGCTGTACCTTTTGGTCCAGGTCCAGGAGGAGGATTCCTGGGGTCTATGCTGTTGCTCGTTTTGAATTTCGGTGCCCTAGGAGCATATAGTTTGAGTTTGGTAGGGAAGGGTTTCCGGAGATCTGAACTTTAGCTTTCTCTGAGCCGCCATCTTGACCGGAAGTCAGAGCCATTTCTTAAAAGAAAGGAATTTTTTTCTAAGGAAAAAATTCAACAAACCCAATCATATAATAAAAAAATCTTCAATGTATTCATGGGCATACTCACATATATATGGAGCAAGATATATTTTCATGTCTTCTTTATTTTGTTGAAAATTTCAAAAATTAATTTTTATGTTTGTTTTTTAAAAGTTTTTCCTATTGACATCTTCTGGTTTTTACATTATCACAGTTACACCCAATACCTCTCCCACTTTCCCTCCCAGAGAGTCATCCTATATAACAAATAGTATTTTTCCCAAAGAAAAAAAGATCAGCATGTTGAACATGTGGAAAAAGTCCAAAATCATGCAGCATGTGACATCTGTGAACCTCCTACCTCTTCAAAGGGGTAGTTTTGGGGTATGTCTAATTTTCCTTTGTTCAAGTTCTGCTGGATCTTTATAACTCTGTTATATTTCCTATTGACTTTTTTGGTGTGGTGTTCTTTCCATTTACATTGTTGTAGTTCTTGTGTAGGCAGTTGTCTTGTCTCTACTTGCTACTCTTCATTAGTTCATATAAACAAGATCTATCTAAAGATTAATATGTAAAGCTTCATGATTTTCTATACTCATTATACACATCATTTATTATATAATACTAATACTCTATTACACTCATGTTCCACAATTTGTTTTTTTAATATTTATTTTTTATTACCAATTACATCATAACACATTTCCACTCAAATTTTCCTGTTATATGATATGGTCAAACTTAGCTCACTCTTTCCTTTCCCTTCCCTTCCTCCTCCTGGTGCTGCCGGGCAATTATAGCTGGGTTATACATGTATTAACATGTAAACCATTTCCATATTATTCATTTCTGTAAGTGAGCAATCATAAAATCAAAACCCCAAAACATAAATCCAAATAAACAGGTGAAAAATTGTATGCTTTCATTTGCATTCTGACTTCAACAGTTCTTTCTCTGGAGGTGGTTAGTATTCTTTGACACAAGTCCTTCAGATTTGTCTTGGATCATTGTATTGCAATAATAGCTAAGTCTATCACAGTTGATCATTCCACAATATTGCTGTTACTGTATACAATGTTTTCCTGGTTCTGTTTATTCCAGTTAGTGAAGGTCTTTATAGCTATTTCTGGAATCCTGTTTATCATTCCTAATAGCACAATAATATTTTATTGCCATGGTATACCATAATTGTTCAGCCACTGCCCAACTGATGGACATTCCCTCAATTTCAAATTCTTTGCCACCAAAAAAAGAGCAGCTATAAATGTTTTTATACAAACAGGTCCCTCTTTCCTCCACCCCACCTTTTTAAAAATCTCTTTGGGATATAGATCTAGTAGTAGTATTACCGGATCAAAGGATATGTATTGTTTTATAGTTCTTTGGCCATCATTTTGAATTGCCCTTCACAGTGGTTGGATCAGTTCACAGCTCCACCAACAATGCATTAATATCCCAATTTTGCCACATCCCTTTCAACATTTATAATTTTCCTTTACTGTCATATTAGCCAATGTGATAGGTTTAAGGTGGTATCTCAGAGTTGTTTTAATATGCATTGTTCTAGTCATGAGGGATTTAGAACATCTTTTTATATGATCATTGATAACTTTGATTACTTCATTTGAAAACTGCCTGTTCATATCCTTTGACAATTTGTCAATTGAGGAATGATTTGTGTTCTTACAAATTTGATTTAATTCTTTGTATATTTGAGAAATGAGACCTTTATCTTTTAAAAATCCTTACTTTCCATCTTAGAACCAATACCAAAAGTATTGGTTCTAAGGCAGAAAAGTGGTAAGGGCTGGGAAATGGGGGTTAAGTAACTTGCCCAGGGTCACACAGCTAGAAAGTGTCTAAGGTCAGATTTGAATCCAGGACCTCTGATCTATGAGCCTGGCTCTCAATTCACTGAACCACCTAGCTGCCCCAGAAATGACACCTTTATCAGAGAAATTTGTTTAAAAAGTTTTCTTTAGTTTGTTGTCTCCTTTCTAATCTTGGTTCCATTGGTTTTGTCCTTATAAACCTTTTAAATTTAATATAAACAAAATTCTTCATTTTACATCTTGTAATGTTCTCTATCTCTTGTTTGGTCATAAATTGTTCCCAACTCCATAGATCTAACTGGTAAACCATTCTATTTCCCCCTAATTTATTTATAATATCATCCTTTATACGTCTACCCAGTTTGTTTAACCATTCCCCAACTGGTGGATATCTAGTCTCATTCTTTGAATAATTCCAAATGCTTTCTGGAATGCCTGTGCCATTTCATTGTTCCAGCAAACATATATAATTGTTGTGTCTTTCCTCTCTTCAAATTTACTATTCCTGTCTTTTGTCACTATTGTTAATTTTCAGGATGTGAGGTGAAATGGACCTGGATACAGAAAACCCAGAAGCTTTAGGGGGACAAATGAAGGATTTGCCAAAACTGAACTGGCCAGAGAAGACCAACCCTGATGATAGCATCTATGTTTCACCTTTTAGAGATATATATTTCTCCTGATAAACAATTTTTTCAACCTCCAGCCCTTAACCCAACCGAAAATTACCTATCCCTGAGGACACATGTCAACCTCAAGCCCTTTCAAGTCACTGAAGTCATCACCTCCAGCTTTCCCTCCCAAAGTCACCTGTAAGTCACAAGTCTCCTGCCCCACTGTCTGTCAAATACCCAGTCCTCCAGTAAAACCAATCCCCCCAACCCCTACACACTTTTTGTTACTTTAGGCAATCAGACTTCCACCAGAGAACTGTCTCCCAACCATCAATCTCCCTAATAAGCCTTTTTAACTTCTTGGGGCCTTTGTAATTCTTTAGGTGGAAAATTCTTACAAATCAGGACAGCTCTTCCCATAACATTTCTAAGCCTAATTTACCAAATTTCTCTGCAGTTCCCCCAGCAGCACATATCAAATAGTGAGACCTTTCCTAAATAATTATTGTTTTCTGCTTTATTCTTCTACATTATTAAAGGGACTTCAGAGGTCATTTATCTCTAAACCTGCCTATATAGTAATAGTAATAATAATAATAATAATGGTAGCTGCTTATTAATTTGGTTTTCATAAAGCACTTTACATGTGTTAGTTTGATCCTCACAATAACCATGTGATGGAGGTCCCATTTTCAGTGGCTCCTGAGATGTTAAGTGATTGCCCTGGGTAATAAAGGCAGTGAGACATTCAATATTTGTTAAACACTTACTTTGTGCCAGGTACCATGCTAAGGCATAAGTATTTGTATACAGGTCTTGATGACTGGAGCTCCAGTCTTGGAGCCACTATGCCATCTTTCCTTCCTTATAGCTTTATCCTTGATTTCATTTCTTCATACTCTTTAGTTTCTTGTTCCATCAGAAAGATATTTAATGAACAAGGTAGATAGCCAGGGTATGTCAGGCAGTGTACAAAGTGCTGGAGGTACACATAACGATATTAATATTAATAACAATTAGTATTTACATAGTGTATTTACATTAAATGTAAATTAGTATTTACATAGGTTTGTAAAATGCTTTACAAATATTATTTCATTTTTCCCAACTTTGGGAGGCAGATGCTATTATTAATCCCATTTTACAGATGAGAAAACTGGAGCAAACTAAGGCTAAATGATTTGCTCAGGGTCACATGACTGTTAAATGACTAAGGCTGGGTTTGAGCTAAGGTCTTCCTGATGCCATGTCTATCTCAGTGTTCTCTGTGCCCTCAGGGAGCTTACATTTGAATGGCAGAAGACCACACATGAAGGAGAGTCTCCATAATTTGCTCCCTTTCCAGTCTTTTCATGTTCTTTCTTTCCCTTTATATACTCTTCCATTTCTAGGGTTCCCCTTTCTTTAAATACTCCCCCTTTTAATAGATTTTCTCTCATCTTAGATTAGCTGACATTAATAAATATATGTGTATACATAACACAACACACACATATATTAAATACACACTCATACACCTATGTATACCTACAAACACATATCTCAAATATATAATTAGTGCAGTTTGGGGGACATCCTATATACATAAATATGTACATACATATTTACTTACATATTAATGGTATATTGGATAACATATACATACACAAAGTTATTTTTCTATCTATAGATATGAGGCATTTTCCAGATTATAATGTATAGAAAAGCCTGTTCTTTTTGACTCTAGAATATTGAACTAAGAATGATAGATAGATGGGTGCTACATCAAATTTAGGTTTAATGTAAAAAAAAAATGTCAACCATTCAGGCTAATTACTTGTAGAATGGATTGTCTCAGAAGGCAGAAGTAGAGTTCTTGTCACTGTAGACCTTTAAGCAAAGACTAGATAAAAGACTTGCTAAATCATAACAAGATTTCTTTTTCAGGTCTGGGTTGAACTCACTGGATTCTGAGATTACTTCTTTTAAGAACCCTAAATTAAATCTTTGTTAAACAATTGGCATGATCTAACTAAAGAAAATCCCCTTGAACACCTGAGAGGACTGGCTCCACCCCTGGCAGTCAAACAATTCTGGAGCTAGTTTGTCTTCATTTATAGTTTCATCATGCTGAGAGCAAGTGGAATTTGATTTCTGGTCCCTGATAACAGCCTTCTGGTTAATCTAACACCAAGGAAGCTTTTTGTGTGTGTTGGAGGACTGCCTGGGAAGGTCTGATTCCTGTTCCCTCTTCCTAGTTCTTCTGAGTAAAGGTAAGGTTTAGCTTTCCCCTCCTTTTTTCCCCCTTTCCTTTAAAGTTTGGAAAGTGCTGTTAGAAAGGCAATCCCCATATTTGGGGTTTTTTAGTTTGAGGTTTGCCCCTAGAGAGGCAGTTCTTGGATTTGAGTGTGGTTCAGGTTTAAGTTAAAGTTTTGGTTTTTTTTAAGTCACAACAGATGGGCTTCCAACAATAGATACCTTCAAGTTCCCCCTTGGATAGTTTTAACTACATAGGAGCAGAGGATGCTTCCAACAAGTTTAGAGAGTAACTAACAGCATGCTGTTGTGACATCTGGGGTTTCATAAAACTAGTTTGTCACAGGACTCCCACTTTGAGCTTTCACTGGAGATTAGGTTATAAGAAAAGAGAAAAGAAAATCCTGCAGGTTTCTCTGTCATTCCAACCCTGACCACATTGGAATTACAGAGATAAAGTCACAGTGAAGTTGTAGAGTACCACTCTGTACAATTTCTACTAAGAAAAATAAGAATTAAATTTTAGGGTTAAATAGTACTTAATCCCTCCCTTATCTCCCCCCTCTCCCCCAAGATTGCCCTATTGTTTTAGTGCAACTAAGGAAAGCTAGTTTGGAAGCAATGCTAGAATAAAAGAGAGGGGGGAAAACAATATCCTGTTTGAAGGAAAAAAATATAAGTTTTAATTCTGGTACTTAATCCTTCCTTGACCATGAAAAGAGAATGAGACCCTTCCCCTCTGACCCTTTCATCTCAGATTATGGAAAGATAATGCTGGAAAAATGTAAGGAAACAGGTTGAATTCCAGTCTCAGGAAATTTATTAGTTAGCTGCATGATCTTAAGCAAATTATCTTCTCTACTTGCCTTGGTTTTCTGACATGTAAAAAAGGAAACTTCCCAGTATTATTATAAGGATCAAATGATACAATGAATGTTTAACAAGGTGACTGTCATATGGTAAGTAAGCCCTATATAAATATTGATGATTGTTATTGCTTTTAAGTGGATGTAGTTGCTCCATTCTTGATAACAGTAAAGTGGTCTTAGATGTAATTAGTATAAAATACCAAAGGTGATAAAATTAATGATTTCTACATAGGATAATATGGAAAAACTTTCAGTTGAATTGATATCATCTGACTGATAAGTTGTATTTTATGTTTTAAATACATGCTATGGTGAATGTTATTAATGTATTTCTAAATTCCTTAATATTATATTTGGAAAACCATTGTATCAGAAATGCTATTTTAAAAAAAACTTTTAAATCTGGATGCTGTTAGATTGTGAATTGAGTTTTTAAAAGAACAGGTAAAATGAGATATTTGAAAACATATATTTAATGGGATACCTTTTGTTTTAGAACCAATTCTTAGTATTGGTTCTATATAATTAGAAATCATGAACCCTTGGACTCTATCTCCCAGAATTCTTTTCTTGTCCCAGAATCCTTTATGCTTCCCTTTCTCTCCCCCCCCTCCCCAAGGTTGGGTGTGCTCTCTTCTCTCTCCACTGACCTTAGTTAGCACCCTTTTTACTCTAGCTTTTTGTTTTAGTTTATTATTCATAAATCTTACAAAATATAAAACTTGGAATATTGAATATTAATTTTTAAATCTACAGTTCTAATGCAGAAGAGTGGTAAGGGCTAGGCAAATTGGGTTAAATAACTTGCCCAGGGTCACACAGCTAGAAAGTGTCTGAGGCCAAATTTGAACCCAGGACCTCCTGTCTTCAGGTCTGGTTCTCTAGAACCTCTAAACCACTTCACTGCCCCTATGTTTTGTTTGAAAACGGATAATAATAATGTTCACTATATTAAAGAGAAAGTTTTCACTTGATAATTTTTGGCTAACACATGAAAACTGTAAAAATGTATAAGGTGGTTTAACTTCAATATATTAATAGGAACCACCTATTACTGTATTTGCTGTAATACCAAAATGAGGTTAGTTTTAAATTATAAAGATTGAACTGAAATCTGCCTTGCCCCCCCCCCCCCCCCCACGGACCCTAACTATGCACTCCTAGTTCACTTTTTTTTTTCTGGTAGAAAAGCAGGGAATGCTTGGCGAGATCAATGCAAAAGCAAGGAGGCAATCTTCAACTATTAGGATACTATAGTCATAATCTAGATTTGGTTGTGAGAGGGCTACTAGGCTGTTTGAGGACTGTTGTAGCAAAAGCAGATGTGGTTAAAACTACAGTTTATATGATTCTGGGGGGGGGGGGGGAACCAAACAAACCAAAGAACAAAAACGAATAGTCCACACTCCCCATGCTATGGAGGCCCTCCTTAATTGACCTAACACATAGCACTTTTCATCTAGCCAACTGCTTCAGAGATTCATTGCTTCAATTTCAGCGTTGCTAATAACAGCTCCCTCCCCACCTCCCACCCCCATTCCCACCTGATGCTCTTCGAGCTGTTCTCTGCTCTTTGGTTCCACTTCTGAGAAGCTTGAGGATACCGAGCAGTTCATCACTCGGTACCGATTTACCACTCTCTACTCGACACTGCCTC
The DNA here is from genome assembly GCF_027887165.1 of Monodelphis domestica. Classification (NCBI taxonomy): domain Eukaryota; kingdom Metazoa; phylum Chordata; class Mammalia; order Didelphimorphia; family Didelphidae; genus Monodelphis; species Monodelphis domestica. Next base: position 168,440,075 of record NC_077228.1, on the reverse strand, counting down.
CACTTCCTTTTTTTCCCCCGGTGATTTTTTTTTTTCTATTTCTATTTCCAAGGCTACTTGCCTGTCTCCTCTCAGGTAGCGCCCGCACCCACCCCCTCTCCCACCACCGCCACTGCACCTTCTCGATCTATGAGAGACCCTGAGCAGAGACAGGACAAGGTGGAGGCGGAATATTCGCCTGTAAGATGACTAAGAACACCCAGGGGAACCTTGGTCTCAACTATTCTCACCTATCCGGAAGCCTTCGCAGGACTCAGCCCAGTCGCTTATGGCCTCTCGCACCAGCTTGCTTCTTTCCCTCCTTCGTGCCATTTCACTCCTTTCAGCTCTCCCCGTCTCTAGAAAGCGCCACTCCTGATACCGTACTAAGCACAGCTCCTGGCCCAAGCTGGTGCTTCCTAGAAATGATCCGCCTGTCAGCCTGCCTGCTCCGTGGCAGCCAGGAAAGCCAAACTAAATAAAAGAGAAACCCAAAGTGAATGAATGAGGGAGTAACATCAATCAATAGAAACAGTGCGCCACCTACCGTGCTTGTAGGTGTGGATTGGGAGAAGTTGACCCTGGGTAAGACAGGTGCTAGGGCCCCTGGGGGCCAGGACTTGTCTGGGCGTGTTAGGGGCAAGCCAGGGTGCTGGGGCGAGTGTGTGCCGCTTTCTGTGGGCAGACAGCATCCAACATTTGAGTGGTGGTATGGCTCTAGAACGCCACAAGGCTTTTAGATTTGGGGCTCACCATGCTCAGCACAGCCAAGAAATACCCTTTCCTCCTTCCCCTTCCTCACGCTATCAGGGCTCCTCACCCCAAATGGCAGAGAGCCACGTCTGTCTCCAGTCCACTCTTGCCTGGGTAACAACACACCTGTTCCTGCATCCTCTTTAAAACAGATATAGGGAATCAGAGAAATGCAAATCAAAACAACACTGAGGTATCACCTCACACCTAGCAGATTGGCTAACATGACAGCAAAGGAAAGTAATGAATGCTGGAGGGGATGTGGCAAAGTAGGGACATTAATTCATTGCTGGTGGAGTTGTGAATTGATCCAACCATTATGGAGGGCAGTTTGGAACTATGCCAAAAGGGCACTAAAAGACTGTCTGCCCTTTGATCCAGCCATAGCACTGCTGGGTTTGTACCCCAAAGAGATAGTGTGGAAAAAGACTTGTACAAGAATATTTGTAGCCGTGTTCTTTGTGGTGGCAAAACAAAAACTGGAAAATGAGGGGATGCCCTTCAATTGGGGAATGGCTGAACAGATTGTGGTATCTGTTGGTGATGGAATACTATTGTGCTCAAAGGAATAATAAAGTGGAGGAATTCCATGTGAACTGGAAAGACCTCCAGAAAGTGATGCAGAATGAAAGGTGCAGAACCAGAACATTGTACACAGAGACTGATACACTGTGGTACAATCCAACATAATGGACTTCTCTACTGGCAGCAATGCAATGATCCAGGACAATTCTGAGGGAATTATAAGAAAGAACACTATCCACATTCAGAGAAAGAAAAACACGTGTTTGATCACATGGGTCAATGGGGATATGATTGGGGTTATAAACCCTAAATGATTACCCTAGTTCAAATATCAATAATATGGAAAAATGACTAATGACACATGTAAAACCCAGTGAAATTGTGCATTGGCTATGGGAAGGGTTTGGGGGGAGGAAAGGAAAAGAACATGATTTTTGTAATCCTAGGAAAATACTATAAATTAATCAATTAAGAAAAATAAAAAAAAACAGATATAGGGGATTCAACATATGACTGGGCTCAGAGACATGAAAAAATTTTAATTAATAGTTCTGCCCCTTGATAAGCCTAATTGGGTAATATACTATTGAGTGCTGTAGTTAAAATGACATCACTGACTCTGCACTCATTTTCATACAAACTTGGTGTTCTAATTAGAGTGGAATGTTCCCTGATTCTATCTCACTCTGACTTCCTTTTACCCCCATCTGAATTGGTCCAACCTTATTCACCTTTCAAGGTTCAGATTAAATGTCACTTCTTCCCTGATCTCCTCAACTGGATGTGATCTCTCTTAACCCTATGTATGTATGTATTCATATCTTTATCATCCATCCATTCATCCATCCATCCAAACTAGTTATTTGTAACACCAGTTTCAATAGCCTCTCCTATAAAGCCCATAGAAACCGTTTATTGTCTTTTTATTCCAGGGAATCTTGGAGAGAAATTATTTAATTATTAGACTGTGTAGTGTGAAAGGGAGGAGAGTGCCTACAGGTGGTTCTAGAGAAACTGGAAAAGGCAGAGGAAGAGGATGAAGAAAAACTTCTTTCCTAGGACTGTTTAACTTATTCTGAAGAAATATTATTAAGAAAATTCTTTGAGGAATAAATCTTGAGAAAGATTGTTAAGAATGATATTTGAGAATGGAAATGTGTTTTGCATAATAATATATGTATATGCTTGCCAGCTTCAAAAAACGGGTGAAGGGGTGGGGTGGGGGGGATGGGGGAGGCAATTTGGATCATATAACTTCTGAAAACTTATGTGGAAATTTATTATTACATGTAATTGATAAAATAAGATATCTTTACAGTGTAAATGAATAATAATATCTACCTTTTTGGATTGTAAAAGGATTAGATAAAATTACATTTATTAAGTGCCTAGCACATAATAGATGCTATAGAAATGTTAGCCATTATTATTAATGTATTGTGTGATATCTTTTGTATTAAATGTTTCCTTGTCACTTCTGCCTTTGCTACTCTTGCATTCCTTTCAAAATTCTGAAGGACTTTTTGTTTTAGCAGAACAGATAATGTCCTTTTATGTAGGTGGATAGGCTCCTTAGCTTTTCACATGTACAGATAAGGAAGCCACAAAGACCCCAGCCTAAGACCCACAGAGAGTAAGTTGTTCTCATTTCTTCGTGGTGACTGAGGCAATTGGAAGGTAAGCTATTGGTAGGGAGGTGAGGGAGAGTGGAATCAGAGATCCTTTCTTTCTGTTGCCCCCTCAAATATTTGTTAATTCTGAAAGACCCCAAAGATTTGGTTTGGAGGTAGAGGCAACAAATTATATACCTTATTGACCCACCCAGGCAAATGCTAGGAAGTCCAAAACAAGATCATGAAGCAGAGATGCATAACACATACATATATATGTGTGTCTATTTTAATTAAGATATTTCTTTCTCTTTGAATATCACTTCCTGCAAGGAGTATGGGGGTGTTAGAGGGAAGAGGGAAGAGAGCTAGGTGGCACAGGGGATTGAGAGCCAGGCCTGGAGTAGAGAGGACCTGGGCTGAATTCTGGCCTTGGACTCTTCTTAGTTCTGTGACCTGGACAAGTCACTTAACCCCTTTTGCATAGCCCTTGCCCTTATTGCACTAACAAAGGATTCAGTCCTTGAACCCCTCAAATTAGAGCCAGAACATCTCTCAGCTCTATCAGATCTAAAACAGGCTATCCTCTCTGCTCCTGCTCTAGGCAACCCAGATTACAACAAGCCATTTACTTTGTATGTACATGAGCAAAGAGGGATAGCTTCAGGTGTTTTAACTCAGGCTTTGGGACCTTCTCAGCGCCCAATTGCTTATTATTCTGCCCAACTGGACCCAGTAGCATCAGGAGTACCACCATGTCTTAGAGGAGTAGCTGCTACAGCCTTACTAGTGCTAAAAACTGTTGATCTAGTATTGGGATGCCCATTAACAATTATGTGCCCACATGAGATAGAAGCATTGTTGCTAAGGCATAGAACACAGGCATTCTCAGATCAGCGAATTACAAGGTATGAAATAACCTTGTTAAATAGTGAAAACATCACCTTGAAATGCTGTACAATCCTTAACCCTGCCACCTTACCTCCAGATTTACCTACTTCAGGAGAACCATTACACAATTGTGAAACACTAGTGTCCATGGCAGAAAAGCCTCGAGATAATCTATTGGACACTCCCTTAGACAATCCAGATCTGGTCTTATTTACCGATGGTTCCTCTTTTAAGGGGATGGCATATGCTACACTGGAGCAGCTGTAGTCACAGAATTTGCCACTGAGTGGTCAGCTTCACTGCCCTCTAATATTAGCACTCAAGGTGCAGAACTCATAGCTCTGAAACGCCTGTATAATTGCCAAGGATAAAAAGGCAACAATTTATATGGATTCTAGATATGCTTTTGGCATTTGTCACTCAGTTGGGATTTTTAATCCCAGCTGGGAAATCCATAGCCAATGCAGAAATTATTAATGAAGTTCTTTCTGCTCTCAAACTGCCTGAAGCCCTAGCTGTAGTTCATTGCTCTGTCCATACAGATGGCACTGACCTTGTCTCTTAGGGGGAATGATTGAGCAGATGCTGCTGCAAAGCTAGCAGCCATAGAAGGGCCTGAATTAATTTTAACATTAATAATCACTGATGACTTAAATTTATCACTTTCCTATAATGAAAAGGAAGTGGAAAAATGGAAGCAAAAATTCAAAGCAAAACAGATTAATGGAGTATGGGTGTCCTCTGAAGGAAAAGCCCTGCTCCCTAGAAGTTTCTATCACCAAATTTGCCAATCTATTCATAAAAATGGTCACTTTGGTACCCAGGGCATCGTGGACTCTGTTAAGAGAGTATGGATAGCCCCTGATATAACTACTATAGCCTCTAAAGTGTGTACAGCCTGCTCTACATGCCAAGCATATAACCAACATGCATTTCATGGCAAAGCCTTTGGTGGGTGTCCTCTGGCTTACACATCTTTTGAGCACCTACAGATAGATTTCATAACAATGCCAAAGGCTGGACATTATAAACTTTGTCTAGTCATAGTAGATCAACTGACCAGATGGCCAGAAGCATTTCCTGCAGCCCGAGTCACAATGGTTTTTGTTGCTAAGGTGCTTTTAAAAGAGATTATTCCTTGCTTTGGCCTGCCAATATATATTGATTCAGATAGAGGAAGTCATTTTACTGATTCTGTCCTAAATCAGATATATTCTTGCTTGGGGATAATTCGCAAATTCCATGTTCCATATCATCCCCAGAGCTCAGGTCAAGTTGAAAGAATGAATAAAGAACTTAAAACTATGATTGGAAAATTATGCACTGAGACCCATTTAAAATGGCTGAAATTCTCCCTCTGGCCCTATTTTATCTTAGAAGCAGACCTAGAGGAGTCCTACACTTATCACCATTTGAGATGCTTTTTGGACATCCACCTATACAGGCTAAGTCTTTCTCCCCTGCATATACATCACTATTAGGGGGAGATATTACTATTGCTTCCTATATACAGGAATTATAGCACAAACTGTATGAACTCCATGAATCTGGAGCTGCAGTACAAGCTGGACCTCTAAACTTTTCACTTCATGACCTGAACCCGGGAGACAAGGTGTATATTAAGAATTTCCAGTGTACTGGAGCAACTCAGCCTTCCTGGGAAGGTCCATTCCAAATATTGTTAAATACTCCAACATCTATAAAGATTGAAGAGAAGGACTTTTAGATTCATTGCTCACATGTAAAGATAGCATCTTCTGTTGAGACTGATTGACTCTATCCTATCACATGCATTGGAGATAATAATCCATTGACAAGTGGATGCTGTTTTTTGTGAACACGTTGAATTCCTGATTTTTCTCCTTATTTTTATTATTGCTTTTCTTTTATTTTGATTAGAATATTTGATTTTTTTCTCCCTTTTTTTCACATTTCTTGTACTAAAGGTACATACAATTAGTATTATTTTTTCTGCAGTAATATAAGTTACACACACACACACACACACACACACACACACACACACACACACGCTATAATATTAATGCATACCCAAAAGGCTTTAAACTGTGGGAATCTGACATTTATTGATAAAATGTTATGGGACTGTGATTAATGTTGTGTCTGTTTCTAGGAAATGGGATAAAAACAAGGAGCACAGACTTAACCTGAATAGTGCCAAAAAGAGCACACATGTAAAAAACTAGTGTGAGACTCAAGGTTGAGACGCTTGACATATGTTAAGTCATAGGAATTCATTGTATCTACACTCTTTGTGAAGTACTTAATTAAGTACCAAAGTTTGACTATCATCCTGGCTCCCCATATCCCTGAGAATGACAAAAGTCAGACCAGGGAATGACACTTTTCTATCAAAATAAAATTCTAGTTCTTTTTCTTTCTTATATTATGGCAACTTCCTGTCGTCTTGGCTGCAAATGGGTAAGTGAAATATTACTGCATTCGGTCCTACAGACTTGTGGGATAGAAATTTATTGAACCTTTATACAAGGGCCCATTATGAATTTATTCTTGCTTACTCAACATTTTATATACATAGATTTTGGTGTTTTTATTCTGATTTTTAATTTTTTTTTTCTTTCTACCAGAAGTTTAACTTTCTTCCATTTTTTCTCTTTATATTTTTGTTGTTTTTTTTCTCTTCTTTTGATAATTGACTCATACACCCCTGTAACTCAACATTGCATCCTGAGCTGAACTGCATGTTTTTTAACACCCACTTCAGAGGGGGCGGGGGATTGTATTTTAATTTAAAAAATCCAAGATTTTGAAATTTTGTTTGAGAAAAGATCTTTAAGGAAGAAGCTTGCTAACTCCTAAATCCAGAGAATGAACTGTTGCAGAAAGATGCCAGAAAACCTACACTACATCAAGAAGATCCAGAGTGAACTTTGTGTGTAGCTGATTGAACTGAAGTTTGATTGAAATTTATTTGAATGTATACTCCTATGCCAAAAGGGGACTGCCCCTAATTTGGCTTTTTGTCAATGAGCTCAGCAAATATTGGGTTTGCTGTCTATCTTTCTTCTATTTCTCTCTTCTATCTAACTATTGTAATTTCCTCTTAGCGGGTGAAATTATGTATTTACCTGCAGTTAGAAAATTTGAAGGTGCAGGATGATTATGTTTAGTGAGCAATTGGAGAGACTAGTCTCCCAATCATTATTAGGGGAGATTGGGAACTTTAGATTACTCCACCCTACTTAGTCTAACAAAATCAGGAATGTCTACACCCATACTTAAGGATTAAGTATTTAGGAGGTGTTAAGATTAAAATTTAGGGGAAGCTGAGGCAGGTAGAAATTAGTTTCTCTCTGCAAGGAGTATGATATTTTTAGAGGTTTATTAAAGGTTGAGAATTTAAGAAAAATACAAGTAAGAAAGGCACGTGCCAGGTGGGCCGAAAGGCCCAATTCAATTTCACTCACATCATGAGATGCGTCTGCTTGCCAGAGGAGACAGGAAGAGCAGAGACCCCGCCTACGGTGAAGACCCTTTAAATCATAATTTCCTCTCGGCCCAGGTGAGAATTCAGTGAGATTACAAAGCATTCTGGGGAAGTGGAGCAAGGACTTCTGGTGATTGAAGTCTTGGATTCAAGTCTCCATTTTTACAGAGGATGGCCTATGACAGACATGTGCTAGCAAATGACAAATCAGAAACAACTGACAGACCCCTGAGCTGTCCTAACTCAAGCTTTTGGGCCTCTTTTACGACAGAGAGGTGGCTGGCCACAGCTTGCTGAATATGTTGGCATCTTGGCATGGTGGCTGCTATTGCCCGGGTTTAACAGTGAGTTTTCCTTGATACCATACTGGAGGAAGCTGAGTAACCTAGTTCAGGTGAGGCATCTTTACTGAGCTCTATCGGAGTTTAGGTTGATTCTTTCTCCTTTACCTTCCTAATACTATCCTCTTAAAAAGCCACTAATCTTCTTCAGGGACCTCATGGTGGAGGACTTTGAACTCCCCCTGGCACAGGCCAGGTGGAAAAAATATTACACCTTTTCCCTCTCTCTTCTCCTTAATTCCTTCCCTCTATATTAATTAAACCACCATAAATGAAAAAAAACTGACTTGGGTATTTTATTTGGGATATTCCCTGGCACCCAAAAATAATTTAGATTAGGACACAACCCTAAAATTATCCTTATACCCTTCTATCTAAAAGTTGTTAATAAGACAGAAAAGAAGGATTAAAAAAAAGAGTATATGGGAATTAGTTTAAAAAGTCCCTTTTTGGGAATACCTATTTCTCTCAGATCAATTCTGGAAAGATAGTTTCAGCTAAGTACTTCTTACATTGGGGAATTTTGTATTGGTGAGGTGAGATAATGCAGATACATGACAGAGAATCAACTGACTGAATTAATAGGGAAATGGATAATAACTGGTAGTGAGAATAGATGACTTTCTAGGAGTTTAGTCAAGAAGGAGAAGAGACATATTAGAAAATGATTTTTGTAGGGACTATAGATATTAGGATTTTAAAAAAAGGTGGGTTTTTTTTTTTACTATTAAAAATTTTTTTTCCTAAGTAGGAGATTTGGGTATGTTCTTATGCAGCAGAGATAGGAAAGACTAAAGATTAGAGAAAATGTGGATCATAGTGTGGACAATTCATAAAAGAAAGCAAAAATGTGGAATTAAGGGGTTGTAAAGAGGTATTGATAGTGGGAAGGAATAAGATTGTCATTTAATTAAAAACCAATGAAGGAGAAGCTAGCAGAGGAATGTGAGATGAGGAGAAGGGAAGGAGAGGCAGATGACTTGGTAAATGACTCCAATTTTTCCAGTGAAATATATGTCATAGTACTCAACTGAGGGGGCAGGAGTTGGGAGTACTTTGGGAGACGCAAGCCACCATGGTGGGTGGCAAATAAGAAGAACTGATGAGGGAGGAATAAAAGTACTAACTTAGTACAGTTTTTATTTTCTAATAGTCCCAATTTGCTTGGCTTGGTGACTTCCTCCAGGAGTGCTCAGTGGCATGAGTAGAAAGGAAGGAGGTAGATGGTGGGATTAATCCAGCATTAATATTTGTCAAGGTGTGATAGAAGATAGAATGAGAAAACAAGGGATTCTAGAACTGAGGGTAGTGTATAGAGATGAGAATTGGTTTACTAAGAGGTCAAAATGCAGAAAAGAGGAAAACCTCATTAGATTTTAGATAAACATCTAATTAAAAAATAAGGAAATAAATCAAGCTGCACATGTTCCTGACACATATAAAATGACAACTTCTTATACCCCCAAAGGAAAATACTAATCAGTTCTCTATTGTATCCTTTCTGAGACTCCAACCCAGCAGAAGGGATGGATATACATTATATTTATGAAGCAGATGATAGAGTTGGCTCTCTTTTTCAGTGTGTGGTATAGATATTATTCTTCCTCATTCCATCTATTCCAGCCAATTACCACTCCCTCCTTCCCTCCCCATAAATGCACAATTATCCCTTTCTTCAGTTTTTTCCCACATTGTAGTCAGGATATTTGTAACAGAGCCAGCTTTAGATGAATTTGGATGTGAACTTGGTTGGACTAATGCCATTTAGAAACTGTTCTTGGTCTGACCCCACTCTTTCAAGGGACTAGTATTAGGGAACGTGTGTCCCAAAGGTGTTTAGGGGAAATTTTTGTCCAAATGGATTGTCCAATGAGCCCAGTCATTAATGCTAAGAGTGCTCCTGAGGCGATTCTCCAAAGGAAAGAAGCTAGTGAGAATTTTATTCATCTTAAAAGTAAATATCCTTCTCTAAAAGCTAATTGACATTAAGTGTTTAAATGAAACTGAGACATTAGTCTCTAGAGGTTAAAAGAATGAGAGCAAAGAAAAACCTGTGTTGTTCCAGCCCTTAGATACAACTTAACCCTTGAGAGGTACCCTCTAGGATCCTAAGGGGACAGTAACTAGCCTGGCTCTGGGATAGAGAGATCCAAGAGGACACTCTCTACACGTACATGTAAAAGATCTTCTATAGAAATGGAATTTATTCTTAGAGGGATGTCACTAGAAGTAGGGAAGTGCATATGTGATTGTGTGTCTGTGTGCACATGTGGGTGCAGAATGTGGCTTTTGATTTGAGACTTGAAGGACATCAGAGAAGCAGGAAGTAGAGGTAAAGAGGGAGACATTCCAGGCATGGGAGGCTAGGAAAAAAAGCCATGTGCAAATCACTATATAGCTGTTGTGTGAATAAGGGAAAATCCCTGACTTGACAAAACCTCCAAAGGATAAAAGACAAGCACAGAAATGACTGTAATAAAATGTAGTTTGCAAGGCATATGTGGGCTTTATACATAGGCAGATTAGATCGCTCCTTATCCAACCCCCAGTTACACTGAGAAGTTGGGTTCCTCAGAGTAAAGCTGAGTCTATTTTTCCCTCACAGTTCCAGGCTAACTCCAAGGGGGCTATGGGGCTGTCTTCTTTAAAAAGACTTCTCATGAGTCCCCACCAGAGTGCTTTTCACTGTGAATGTTAGTCATTATTAATGAGCTAATTTTAGAAAAAGCTTTTTATTTTTATTTATTTAAAAAACCCTTACTTTCTGCCTTAGAATCAATACTGTGTATTGGCTCCAAGGCAAAAGAGTGGTAAGGGCTAGGCAATGGAAGTTAAGTGACTTGCCCAGGGTCACACAGCTAGACATTGTCTGAGGTCAAATTTGAACCCAGGACTCCTGTCTCTGGTCTTGACTCTCAATCCACTGAACCACTTAGCTGCTCCAGAAAAGGGTTTTTTATTAAAGTGGTATGATAGGAATAGTTGGTACAAATATCCTCCCACATATTTGTGGGGTTCACAAATACACATTGAGTTCAGGGGAAAGTGAATTCAAGCTTAGAGAGCACATGCAACAAAGAAGTAACTCACAGCTCCTGCAAATGCTTGTGCTATAGATGGTTCTCTTAGGTATAGGGTGTGTGTGTCTGTGTGTGTCTGTGTCTGTGTCTGTGTGTGTGTGTGTGTGTGTGTGTGTGTGTGTGAGCACATATGTTCCCTTTTTGTGTTTTTTAAAGAACATCGAATTTGTGTAGTCTTTCCTTGGCTTCCAATGCAGATACTGCCATCGGCTGTTCCAGGGACCCTGCTAGGATGCTGATGGGAAGATGGAAAGTAATGAGAAGATAGGAAGTCCAAAATCTTTGAATTTCAAAGGATTCTCCTCTGATCAAATATGCCCATATTGGGAGCCAAAGAGTTTTCCTCAGCTTCTGATAAGCAATTTCTTCTTAGAATTACTTCTGTTTTTTTCTCTGCTGCTAGACACTTCAATCCTTGATTCCAACTAGCTTCTTTATTTTATACAGGTCCTGGAGGATGTGACCAAATGCAATCACCACCAATTCAAGCCCTTTCTGTCATACTTGGGAGACATATTTGGGAGGCATTTAGGCCTTGATTACAGCTAGAGAATAATCAAGATATAGTCTCATCTAATAAATACAACAGGGTTTAGCATCTTTATGCCTATTTTAAATAAAGTAGGGTGGTTTGATTGTTTTGCCTTTCCCTATTACCCTTGCCATAACTGAGTAATAAGCCAGTAGAGACAGTTAGGTGTCCCAGTGGATAGAGTGCTGGGCTTGGAGTCAGGAAGACTCCTCTCCCGGAGTTCAAATCGGGCCTCAGACACTTGCTAGATGCATGTCCCTGGGCAAGTCACTTAGCCCTGTTTGCCTCAGTCCTAATTTGTAAAATGAGCTGGAGAAGTAAATGGCAAACCATAGTAGTCTCTTTGCCAAGAAAAACCCAAATGGGTTCAGGAAGAGATGGGAAAGATGGAAACAACTGAACAATAAATACAACAAAAAAAGTCAGTATGTATTTTAGGCTGAGAGATTATATTCAGATAGGTTAATCAATTAACTTTCATTAAGTGACTACTTTATGCAAAGCATTGTGGTGAGTGTGTGGTAATATATGAAGATCAGATATTATAAGGTTCATGCCATCATGGAATTTACAGCTTACTAATGGAAAGCGGCTAGAAAAACTTCATGGAGTATATATATGATTCTACCTCAGAAGCATACAGATACAGACCATCCTATGAATCTGATTCTTGCCCAGAGACACAGAGGTCTGTAAGGTGATTGATTGCTAGGAAGATGTAAGGGAATAGAACTGGGACATGGATGGAACTGTGCAATCATTATCTAGAAAGAAAATATAACTTAACTGGGGCATACACCAAAGACCCTGTGACACAAAGACAGAAGGGCAAGTATGTATAAAATAGAAGGTCTATATCTGTTGCTATAGCTAAACTGAAGTTGTTACTGGTAATAATATTGATAGATGGTTGATAAACCCAAATGAGTTTCCATCACACTATGTTCAGTGTGAATCCTAGAGGTGTGACCAAAAGGAACCCAGATGGATGATGACCCTGGGGAGGGGAAGGAACCTTAAAGAATCTGGAGGTGGATTTTAAGCATTTTCAGATTGTTTTATGGAAGTCTCTGAATCCAAATTGAAAAAAGGACTCTTGAAATCAGTACCTGTATCTTGTCACATATATTATTGCTTGCTTAAGATTTTATTTTGTTTGTTAAGTATACATATTGGTTCAAATCTAATATATTCTGTTACACTATGTCACTTTAAGTTACTGTGTTTTGACAATTAGCTATATGTGCTCTATACATTGTCTTTATTTGTACCTCCCCATATGACTGAACTGGAAAAGATGCCATTGTAAAAGTACCTTTGAGTTATTCGTAACAAGAGGTAAGGGTCCATTTAGTAGCTGAAGTGAAGTGCTATAGTACTATTCCCCACTTCCAAATTTATAAAAATGTAAAGGATGAGACATATAAAGATATGCCTTTTATGGCTGTTACAGTCTCATACCAGAGGAGCAGGGAAGGTTTTCCTTGGGGGAGTGGTACCCTTGGATAGCTCCCAATAGGGAGCATTTCCCATGCAGCCCAAGTAGCTTCTGGATGACTTTTAACTCTTCAACTTAATCTACCTCCACCAGAATGATCTAGATTCTTGGTGACATTTTAGACTCAAAAGATTTTCTTGAATTAACTGCTATATTACTATTTTTTATAAAGCTGTTTTCTTAGTGAAAATTAATGTATCCTGAGTTGATCCATGTGTCTGTCAACACCCTCCTCAAGGAGGATTGTATAGTCATAACATTCTAGTTTTAGAAAAGTTAAGAAATTTGCAACCTCCCAGAATTCAGGAAGTAAACTGCTTGGAGAAGGCACCAAGGAGATGCCTGTAGAAACCTCACACTGCACTGAAAGATCCAGAATGAACTTTGGGTTGTAGTGAAATTGAACTGTGGGAGGGTTGTAATACATTTATTTTGTATGTATACTCTTATACCCAAGGGGACTGCCCCCTAGTTGGTTTTTTGTCAATGTGCCTAGCAATCATTGGTTTTGTTCTCTTTCCCTTTTATCCCCAAATTATTATAATTTATAAGTTGGTAATATTCACAAGATCCATAGGGGAGACTGGTCTTTCAAAAGATCTCAGGGGGATTGTGTAATTAGGTTCTGTTACCCTAAAAACTACAATCCCCAGCAAAACTACAATTCCCAAAAACGCACGCACTTCTTGTCATTATTTTATTTTATTTTTTAATAACATTATTTTTTTATTTGGTCAATTTCAAACATTATTCCTTGGATACAAAAATCATTTTCTATTCCTCCCTCCCCTCCCGCCACACCTCCCATAGCCAACGTGCAATTCCACTGGGTATTCTATATGTCCTTGATCCGAACCCTTTTTCCAAGTTGTTGGTATTTGCACTAAGATGTTCATTTAGAGTCTATATCTCCAATCATATCCCCTCGACCCCTGTAATCAAGCACTTGTTTTTCTTGGGTGTTTTTTACTTCCACAGGTTTTCCTCTGCATGCGGATAGTGTTTTTTCTCATAGATCCCTCCAGATTGTTCAGGGACATTGCATTGCCACTAATGGAGAAGTCCATTACATTCAACTGTACCACAGTGTATCAGTCTCTGTGTACATTGTTCTCCTGGTTCTGCTCCTTTCACTCTGCATCAGTTCCTGGAGGTCTTTCCAGTTCACATGGAATTCCTCCAGTTCATTATTCCTTTTAGCACAATAGTATTCCATCACCAACATGTATCACAATTTGTTCAGCCATTCCCCAATTGAAGGGCATCCCCTCATTTTCCAATTTTTTGTCACCACAAAGAGCGCAGCTATGAATATTCTTGTACAAGTCTTTTTCCTTATTATCTCTTTGGGGTACAAGCCCAGCAGTGCTATGGCTGGATCAAAGAGCAAACAGTCTTTTATTGCCCTTTGGGCATAGTTCCAAATTGCCCTCCAGAATGGTTGGATCAATTCACAACTCCACCAGCAATGAATTAATGTCCCAACTTTGCCACATCCCCTCCAGCATTCATTACTTTCCTTTGCTGTCATGTTAGCCAATCTGCTAGGTGTGAGGTGATACCCCAGAGTTGTTTTAATTTGCATTTCTCTGATTATAAGAGATTTAGAACCCTTTTTCATGTGCTTATTAATGCTTTTGATTTCTTTAACTGAAAATTGCCTATTCATGTCCCTTGCCCACTTATCAATTGGGGATTGGCTTGATTTTTTGTACAATTGATTTAACTCTTTGTAAATTAGACCTTTGTCAGAGGTATTTGTTATGAAGATTGTTTCCCAGTTTGTTATTTCCCTTCTGATTTTAGTTACATTTGTTTTGTTTGTACACAAACTTTATTTTGATGTAGTCAAAATTTATTTTACATTTTGTGACTCTTTCTAAGTCTTGTTTGGTTTTAAAATCTTTCCCTTCCCAAAGGTCTGACATGTATACTATTCTGTGTTCATATAATATACTTATTGTTTCCCTCTTTACATTCAAGTCATTCACACATTCTGAGTTTATCTTGGTATAGGGTGTGAGGTGTTGATCCAAACCTAATCTCTCCCACAGTGTCTTCCAATCTTCCCAGTAGTTTCTATCAAATAGTAGATTTTTGTCCCCAAAGCTAGGATCTTTGGGCTTGTCATAGACTGTCTTGCTGAGGTCCCTTACCCGAAGTCTATTCCACTGATCCTCCTTTCTGTCTCTTAGCCAGTACCAAATTGGTTTCATGATCACTGTTTTATAGTATAGTTTGAGATCTGGTACTGCAAGGCCCCCTTCCTTTGTATTTTTTTTTCATTATTTTCCTGGATATTCTTGATCTTTTGTTCTTCCAAATGAACTTTGTTATAGTTTTTTCTAATTCAGTAAAAAAAAGCTTTTTGGAAGTTTGATAGGTATGGCACTAAATAGATAGATAAATTTGAATAGGATGGTCATTTTTATTATGTTAGCTTGTTCTACCCATGAGCAGTTCATGTTTTTCCAATTGCTCAGATCTAGTTTTAGTTGTGTGGAAAGTGTTTTGTGGTTGTGTTCATATAGTTCCTGTGTTTGTCTCAGCAGATAAGATTCCTAAGTATTTTATATTGTCTAAGGTGATTTTGAATGGGATTTCTCTTTCTTATTCCTGCTGCTGAGATGTGTTGGAGATATATAGAAATGCAGATGAGTTATGTGGGTTTATTTTGTATCCTGCAATTTTGCGAAAGTTGTTGATTATTTCCACTGGCTTTTTAGTTGATTCTAGGATTCTTTAAGCAGACCATCATATCATCCACAAAGAGTGATAGCTTGGTCTCTTCATTGCCAATTTTAATACCTTCTATTTCTTTTTCTTCTCTAATAGCTACTGCTAGTGTTTCTAGTACAATGTTAAAAAATAGAGGTGATAATGGGCATCCTTGTTTCACTCCTGATCTTATTGGGAATGCATCTAGTTTATCCCCATTGCAGATGACGTTGGCTTATGGTTTTAGATAGATACTGTTTATTATTTTTAGGAAAGACCCTTCTATTCCTATACTTTCTAGAGTTTTCGATAGGAATGAGTGTTATATTCTGTCAAAGGCATTTTCTGCATCTATTGAGATAATCATGTCATTTTTATTGGTTTGCTCGTTGATATGGTCAATTATATGGATGGTTTTCCTGATATTGAACCATCCTTGGATTCCTAGTATAAATCCCACCTGATCCTAGTGAATAACCCTAGTGATGACTTGCTGGAGTCTTTTTGCTAGTATCCTATTTATGATTTTTGCATCTATGTTCATTAAGGAGATTTGTCTGTAGTTTTCTTTCTCTGTTTTTGACCTGCCTGTCTTTGGAATCAGTACCATATTTGTGTCATAAAAGGAATGTGGTAGAACTCCCTCTTTGTTTATTATGTCAAATAATTTGTATAGTATTGAGAATAGCTGTTCTTTGAATGTTTGATATAATTCACTTGTGAATCCATCTGGCCCTAGGGATTTTTTCTTAGGTAGTTCATTGATAGTGTGTTCGGTTTCTTTTTCTGATATGGGATTATTTAAGAATTCTATTTCTTCTTCTGTTAATCTAGACTAGTGGTTCTCAACCTTTGTAATGCCATGACCCAGCAATACGGTTCCTCATGTTGTGGTGACCCCAAACCAAAAAATTATTTTGGTGGCTACTGTAAAATTGAGATTTGAACTCTGGACTTCAATCCCCACAAGCCCTTGCTCCACTTCCCCAAAATGCTTTGTAATCTCACGGGAATTCTGAGGTGGGCCGAGATCGAGGAAGGATTTAAGCTGGTGGCAAAGGTTTTTGGCTCTCTTTTGGACTTTTGTTTTGGGGCAGATGTTGCTCTTTCCATAATGTAGGTAAGGTTTTGTCTAGGCCTCTGGCCTAGATACGTGTTTTTCCTTATCCTGTATTTTCTTTTAATCCTTAACTTTAATAAACCTCATAAAATATAATACTCCTTGCAGAGAGAAACTAATTTCTACCTGCCTCAGTCTCCCCTAAATTTTAATCTTTACAGTTGGCAACCACGAATGGACAAAAAACTCTCAATCTTCTGATTTAATCTTTAATAGCTAGTGCCTAGAATTTTTTTAAGCCACGTCTGTCCAAGATGCTTTTTAGAAAACTATCTTGATCAGCTCCTGCCTGCAGCCCTCTCATGCTCCTGCTTCTGCAGCCTCTCACCTGGTGTCCGAGCTCCCGGCCCTGCTTGTCTTTTTTTTCACCCTCGCAAAGCTGTTGATCAGCTCCTGCCTGCCTGTCGCCACCATCCGCTTTGGACAGCTGCATCTCCCGGCCCCACCCAGGCTGCCTGCTCTTCTTGGCCCTGCTTGTCTGCGCTCCGGCTCTGGCCCCAGCTCAGCGGACTTTCTCCAGCTCACCTGGCCCACCTGATTCAACCAAGATTGCAATCACCTGATGACCTGCATGCCCAAGAAACCCAGATCCTTGGCGGGTAACAAAACAGGGGGGTTGGGGGGGAGGGTGTATTGGCTCCACATGGGCGGCCTGGGCTCCACGTGGACTGGGGCAGGAGGAGGGATCATAGCAGGGAGAGAGAAAAGGGAGAGGAGAAGAAACAGACTTTTAAGCAATGGGCTATTTAAAAGGGTTCCTTTTGACTGTTCTGGTAATAGCATTGACTTCACCTGCGTGTCAGGGAGAAGATTCAACTAACTTTGAAGGGGCAAATGGGTGGCTCAGCAACTAAGGACCAGGCCTACAGACATGTGGTCCTGGGTTAAAATCGGGCCTCAGATACTTCCCAGCTGTGGGGCCCTGGATGGGTCCCTTGAAACCCATTGCCTAGCCCTTACCACTCTGCCTTTGGACAATAGACATTTAAATGGATAAGAACCCAAGGAACTTAAAGACTGGAAGTTTCAAGGCATTTCAGACTCCAATGATTTATAAAAAATAATCACTGTATTGCATTTTGATATTTGCTTTGTTTAAGGTTTAACTTTGTGATGTTAAATTCCTATATCACTGGATTAAATATTATTCTGCTTGAACTGAAGGTTGACTGAATTTATTTTGAATGTACTTAGTTTTAAAAATTCTGTTGTTTTCCCCCTATAACTATTGAACAAATATTATTGTAATTAAGCCCATATTTTTTAAAAAAAACAGTCTTTCTATTTTTCACTTTGTAAATTGTCACAGAGGATGGATGAATTCAAGGACCTGTTATAGATTTATTTTTCTTTTCACTTGGAATTTTTACACATAAGACTTTGATAGTCTATATTTTCATCCAGAAATTTTTCTTTTTTATTTGGATTCTTCTGATATCTTTTTAATTTCTCTTGCCAATTGATTCATATACCTCATACCTCAGCCATGCATCCCTAAGTGATCCTTTTTTTTTAAATCACCCTCTTAATGGGGGGAATGTAAAAATATTATTATTTTAAATTGCAAAGTTTAAATTCCTTTTTAGAAGAATTTTAGGTAAAGAAGATGCTACCTCTCTGAACCCAGAAACTGAACTGTTGGAGAAGACATAATGAAGATGCCTCCAGACCACAAGTTGCACAAAATTGAACTTTGGGTGTGGTTGATTGAACATTTATTTGCATGTATACTTTCATGCCCAAGGGGACTGCCCCCTAACTGGCTTTTTGTCAATGTGTTCAGCAATTATTGTTTTTTTTTCTTCTTATCCTCAAATTATTGTAATCTTTAAATTGATTATGTTTTTATGATCCTTTGGGGAAGGACTTCTTCCCAGAGGATCAAACGGGGGGAATGTAAAATTGAGATTTGAACTCTGGACTTCAATCCCCACAAGCCCTTGCTCCACTTCCCCAAAATGCTTTGTAATCTCACGGGAATTCTGAGGCGGGCTGAGATCGAGGAAGGATTTAAGCTGGTGGCAAAGGTTTTTGGCTCTCTTTTGGACTTCTGTTTTGGGGCAGACGTGGCTCTTTCCATAATGTAGGTGAGGTCTTGTCTAAGCCTCTGGCCTAGACACGTGTTTTTCCTTATCCTATATTTTCTTTTAATCTTTAACTTTAATAAACCTCATAAAATATAATACTCCTTGCAGAGAGAAACTAAATTCTACCTGCCTCAGTCTCCCCTAAATTTTAATCTTTACACTACTTCAAAACTGTAATTTTGCTACAGTTATGATTTGGAATGTAAATACCTGATATTTATTATGTATTCTCATCGCTACAAACCACAGATTGAGAACCGCTGATCTAGACAATTTATATTTCTGTAAATATCCATCCATATCACCTAGATTGGCATATTTATTGCCATATAATTGGGCAAAATAGTTTTTAATGATTGCCTTAATTTCCTCTTCATTAGAGATGAGTTCTCCCTTTCCATCCCTGATACTGTTAATTTGATTTTCTTCTTTCCTCTTTTTTATTAGATTGACCAGTACGTTGTCTATTTTGTTTGTTTTTTCAAAATACCAACTTCTAGTCTTATTTATTAGTTCAATAGTTCTTTCATTTTCAGTTTTATTAATTTCTCCCTTAATTTTCAGGATCTCTAATTTGGTTTTCTTCTGGGGTTTTTTGATTCATTTGCTTTCAAGTTTTTTGATTTGCATGTCCAATTCATTGACCTCTGCCCTCCCTAATTTGTTAATATATGAACATAAGGATATAAATTTTCCCCTGAGTACTGCTTTGGCTGCATCCCATTGAGTTTGAAAGGATGTCTCATCATTGTCATTTTCTTCAATGAAATTATTGTTCCGATGATTTGTTCTCGAACTAACCAATTTTGGAGAATCATATTATTTAATTTTCAATTAATTTTTGATTTGGCTTTCCATGTACCCTTACTGATCATTATTTTTATTCCCTTATGATCTGAAAATGTTGCATTTATTATTTTTACTTTTCTGCATTTGTATGCCATGTTTTTTCTGACCTAGTATATGGTCAATTTTTGTGAATGTACCATGTGCTCACTCTAGAGGTGCCCCTCACTCACTTGCTGGTTCTGGCACACGCTGGCTCTGGCTCCGGCTCTGTAGGTGGGGTGGGGGAGGGTGGATTGGCTCAAGTTTGGGTTGGAGCTTTTTCACCCTCTTATAGTTTGGAAATTCCCAAATACCATGTACCCTCAATGCTGCTCCCTACTATACAGTTCCTCCGTTCTTCTAAAAATGATTTTTAAGGACTTTTGAGGTAGTCTATATTGGTGTGTGCTGGGGAAAGGAAGTGTCCTGCGTCCAGACTGTTGCCATGCTTACCCGGAAGTCCACTTCCTGTCATTATGTGCTGCTGTGGACAGGATATAAATTGGATGGAGGTCTGGCTCTCTCTCCTTTTTCTTCCTGTGGCACCTTTGGTGAATCATGGATTTTTTAAAAACTTAAGTCATGTGGCTCTATTTTTGTCAGATAAGAACTTTATAAAATAAGAAAATAAACTTTATAAACTAATAAACTTTTAAAAATAAAATAAACTTTTATTTAAATAATAAACTTTATAATAAACTTTACAAAATAATATTTGAATTAATCTTATGCTCTCTTCCTCTATTTTATGGTTTTCCTTTAAAGAGATGGAGTTCTATTGAGAAGACTGTTTTGCTCTTAAAGAGTCAGAGTGATATTACTTAATTCCTTATAACACTAGACCAGTGATGGCAAGCCTTTTAGAGGAATGAGTAATGTCCTCAGGCATGTGTGGAGAACAAGAATGGGATGGGAGCAGCCCAGGCCCACATCCCTCTGGCTTTTTAGTAATGAACTCTAGCAAACTCTGTGCTGGGATGATGGTGGATGTGCCCACAGAGAGGGCTCTGTGTATCCCTTTTGGCATATGTGCTGTCAACTAGAAAAAACACAGAACTATTAAATAGTCAAAATCACTCTTTAATCAAGGGAAAAGGGGTTAGCACTACTAAGTACAACAACAGAGCTGCTTCCCAAGACTGCACAGAGTCTAGACGCCCTGGTCACTGACCTCTGGGAGTGCCACCGTCACAGGATGGACTCCAAGGAACAAAATAATTTGGGGAAATCATATACCATTTGGGAAAACCGAGGGGCAGGGAAAGATGATTGACATCACTATGGCTACAAAGAAAATGGGAGTGTTCAAACTACCTTGCTATCATCCTGGCCACTCTCAATATTACTTTCTAAATTAATAAATCCCTTTTTGTCTTTAAGCTACGTTTTAGAGTCTTGCATGCTTGCAAAAGGCATCCTTCCTGCCCATAACATTTTTGGCACCCAACGTGGTTTTTGGCTCTCCTGAAAGCTACTCCTGTACCCCGGATCGTCCACGAGGACACGGCTTCTCAGGTAGGAAGGAGCTTTTCTTTGACTCCTGAAACCCCCATCTTTTGGGTGATATCTTTGTGGGAACTCTTTCATGCTCACTCTCCCATTGGCCCCAGATCAGTCTGGCCGCTGGAGTTTGGGGTCTATCTGTCGGCTCCCTGTTATACTGGAAGATGGTTCTAAGTTGTTGGGGGTCTTACTGCCTCAGTGTTCAGCTGAGTGCTCACCTCAGTGCTAGAACTGAGTGCTCTTGGTCGGGCAACTTCTGTGGATGCACAGTTGTTGACCCTCGGTGTGGAATTGGCCAATTCTGCATCTAAATGGGACAGAGACAGAGAGTACCCAGAGATTCCCCTTTGGGGTGTATACTTAAAAATTGGAAAACTTGGCACTAAAGAAAAAGCAACCAATTTCTTATTTGTAATGTTGACTGGCCACCTTACATTTTTGATAAGCAAGAGGCATGGCCTATCCATGGCAAATCCTTTTTTTTTCAGCCTGAAGTCAAGCCAGATAGGGACTAGCCCACCCATTTAAAGACAAAGGGAGAAGCATGCTTGCAGGCCTCTCCTGTTGGGAAGAGATCAAGTCTAAACAGCCTAAGAGAAAATTCAGTTGGATTGTTTGTTTGTTTGTTTAAAAAAAATGAAAATTATGAGGAAATTGACTTTTTGTTACCTTAAATTCCAACACTAGGTGGCAATTGGACATATTTTATGGACAGAAGCTCCTTACCATTTAGCTTTATTCTCTCATGAGGATCCCAGTTATCCAAACTCTATTCTTCACTTGGATTTTGAGGCAAGGGCCCACCAAAAAAAAACAAAAACCTAGATGAAGATGGGGGGAAGGAAACATGGGGAAGCTTTTTAGTTCACTGATCAGATCTGCCTTCCTCTACTGCATAGAGGAAGAAGGATTGATTCTGAACAGAAAAACTGGTGAGACACCCCTATTTTGGGGATTTTAAATGTCTTACACTTTTAAAACTAAGGTTTTTTTCAACTTGTAGAACAACCTATTAATTATCTTCTGTTTTGAGGTAAACAGGGAGAGCTAAGAAGACCTGATAAATCTCCTTTTCCTGTCTTCTAGCCAGAAGGAAGTAATGCTAAAAATCTGTCTGTTAGAGGTATTTATTGGTATTTTATTTCAAAATTGTGATCATGTATTTCTGGGTTTAAAAAATAACATCCTAATTTTAATTTTGTCAGATAGTGAAATTTGTTTGTATAGGAAAGCCACAGATTGGTTTTGTAAAATAGGTTTTTGGCAGTATAGCCTCATTCCATCCTTATCTACCTTTCTATCACAAGAGGTTTAAAGGAAAAAATGGGTTTAAGTGTTTAAACTTGCCAAAAATGGGTTTTCGTTTAAAATTATCAAATGGTTTTCTTCTCAATGGTTTTCATCCCAGTGTATTAAAGTTGGAATAACTTTATTATTACATTTAACTTCTTGATCTTGAAAATAGATAATCACCCTGCTTGTCAAAAGGCTTGCTTTAAGGTTTACAGTCCTTAAAAGGTTTCAAATCTCTAAATTTAAAATAGATTCTGTAATACTAAATGCTTTATGAAATTTTTTGAAATGTTATATGAGTTGCTGTTGAAATATGTATTTTAAGTATTGTTTGGATGTAAACAAGCTCATTGTAAATCTGACTCTATCATAGATTTTGTTCAATACTCAGTGGTTACCTCAGTTTACCAATTTGTTCTATGAACTGAAATCTATAACTGATGAGTACTATGCTAAAGATACAGTATTTCAATGATCCTTTAAATCAGAATTCTTTGGGTTACCGATTAGCAATTGAAGTGATACCAAGGGAATGTTTGTTTGACTTATGATGTTAAAAGCAAGTCAGAGAAGGTGAAGAGGTCTGTTGGATTTGAATTCAGAAGAAAGAGGGACTTGGATCTAAAGTCCACAAAGCTTGAGTATGCAGATTTGTGAAGGAAGAATGGAAGTTGTGTTCTGCCTTTTAAGCAGAGGGTTTTGAAGGAAGAGAGAGAGAGAGAGAGAGAGAGAGAGAGAGAGAGAGAGAGAAGGTGAAAGAAAACAGATAGATGTTTTGCTCTCATAATTGGATCTTTAACTTAGGGATCATTTCTAGAATTGATGTATGTAGTTTTGGAAAATCACAAATAATTCTGGAATTTCTCTGAAATCCTTAAATTCCTGACTGGTCTTGTCTTAGTTCCTTCAGATGGCCTAAGGTCAGAATTTGATCTAGCCTTGATTTGTATTTACTGTAGAGCTAATGAATTCAACATTCCTGTTCAGGCTTTATGACTAAATTGTGATAAATTAATTATTGCCAAAATATGTAAGAATAATTGCTATAATGTAGACTCATAGGCTTTAAGGAATCCTTAAAGAGGACAAATGGTCAGAAAAGCTTGTTTGAGGTTAGGGAAATTTGTTTTTGGACTGCTGACAAGCAGAATTTCTCTGAGCTGTATGGGTGAGATTTGTCCTTTAAGGAAAAAAGAAGGCCTCTGGCATCCAGTGGCAAGTGCTCTAAGGAGAGAAAGTCCTAGGATGGTTATAGAGAAGGCAGCCCAAGGCTCACTTTGGACTGAATTTTCCTGATCATCTAGGTTGCTGTGAAACAATAATGGCAGTGACAGCCTTGCTTGGTACACAAAGCCACTCACTGTGTCCCTTTTGGACCTTCTTCCTTTGTGACATACCCATAATCAGCACATAATATAAATTGGAAAATTAAAGTTTCCATTTCCCCAAACAACCTATTAGGTTAAAAATTGAGCATTCTCAAAGTGTTAGGGAACATATTTTGAGAAGTAGGTGAAGTTTATTAATTGATGGCTTGTATTTGCAGCCTTAAGTGAAGTTTGGATCTTGAGCTTGGAATAACTCAAAGCTCTCTTGAATTTTCCCCAGAATCTGGACTAAAGAAATTCATCTGTAAAATATTGTTATTCCAGTGTTTATAGATGTTATAGTTAATGTGCACTTTGCAAAGGGATATTCTTTAACAGAAACATCACATATCAACTCTGCAAACAACTCAGGAATCAGATTTCCTAAAGGGATCTATTCCTGTCAGTAGATGATTTCTGAAGAAGTCTGTTGGATAAGATATCCAAATGCTAATGTGTAATGCCAATCGTTATTGTAGTAATTTTCTTTGTTTCTATCCCCCTAGTCCTGGTTTCTAAACTTCTATCTTAGGGGCTGACTCTCCCTTGTGACCTGTCTGCACATCAGGGAAAGCAGTCACTGGACATCCTTCACATCTCCAAGCAGATTCCCAGCTACTTAGGACACAGGCATTCACTGAGGACAAGTCCCTAAGACCCTGTGCCCACAGCCTTTCCTTCCCTGCTATCTTAACCCCTTTTACTTTAGCTCTTAACTACCTGACTATAACTATTTCTTTCCTTAAATATTGGGTCTTCTATGTTTTAAATCATGTATACCCAGCCTGACACTCTGGACACGGCCTATGGTCAATACCTGTCTCTCTCTCCTAAGGAGTAGGCAGGGACATCTCTATGCCCATTCTCAGTTCTGAAGAAGTTACAGAAGACAGACCGTCATCCCTTTTTCCCTTACATATTAGGAGAGGGGGGAGATGACATGGGCACTGTACCCCAGAAACCCAGGCGAACTATTATCAGGGGAACTCCCTTGTTTTTCCTGACTCTGAGCCTAAAACCACCCAATGACCCCACCTAGGGTCATGAGATGACTATCTTCCTTTGATCGTCCTCTAGATGGACAGAAAGATGCACCTTCAAGCCACACCTCGATCCTATCAGACATCTGTTTGTTCCCTAAAACTAAGGAATCTTTATGTCCCCAGGAAGATCCCAGTCTGATCACCCCACCTCATGCCTGAGTGACTCTCTTGTAAAAAATGTATAAAATCCCCAGAACTGATGTGGTCTGGGGGACAGCCTCTCCATCCATGCTGTCCCCATGGGGGAACATTCTTTCCTTTCATGCTGTCCTCCCAAGGAACTGCTCCCCATCTTGCTGTTCTACCTTGCTATCCTCCTGGCCACTCTCAACATTATTCTCTAAATTAATGAATCTCTTTTTGTTTTTAAGCTAGGTTTTGGAGTCATTGCATGCTTGCAAAAGGGATCCTTCCCAAACCCCAAAAGGGTATCCTTCCTGCCCATAACACTTAACAACCATAACCATGCTTAAATAGCTTAGGCTTTTTACTTCTATTAACTATTACCTAGTATGAAAAAAATGTTGCAACTGAATCAGCTAATGTAAAGTCTGTAGATAACAATTTGTTAAAATAATTTTCCCGATTTGACTGAGTTGAGCCTTAAATTAGTTTTGGGTACACATTTCATTTTCCTGAGTATTTATTCATTGACCATAAGGACTCATTTACCATTGAACTTCTGCCTAAATCTAAAGGGAATGGAATAGCTTTCCTAGTCACAAAGGCTCTCTTCTTATCTCCCCCTTTCCTGCCTTGAGGCTTCAAAATGTATAAACTTTACTGGTACTGGGGAGCAATTCAGTGTTCTATCAGAACCTTGTTTATTAAAACTGCTGCTTAGAATCTACTATTTATGTGCAAGGCCTCCCCCCTTTTGGCACTGATATTTTGCCAGGTTTTCCTTATGACCTAAACTCTTCTTTTTAAGAAAAGGAACCTCTTTGAATTTGCTTACTTATGGCTAAAAATTTCTATCTCCCTCCACAATTTCCATAGTCTATGCCTTGCCTTCCTGAGGCTCCTTTCACCATATAGAAAATTTGCTATTAACAGAAGAAAAGTGGGAAGTAACTTAAAATGAGGGAGAATTGGCAATGATCAGCAGTCACCTGTAGAACTTTAAGAGACATTAACTCTGCCTTTCCATTCACCCTTGTGACTGTATCAATAACCAATTTCCTCCATAGCTTTTCTTTTTCCCAATTATCTTCCCATACAATTCACTATTAGATGGCAATTCTTTCCAACCATGCTCCAGATTTAATCTTGATCTTCTATCACTAACAATTATTTCTAGGCTCCATCATTCTTCCTAACTTCTTCTGATACTACTTTGAGACAAACTAGCACTCTGGAATCTTTGCTGCAACTTCTCCAATGAACAGATGATACTTTCAAACCTCTTAAACAGGTAAAATGCTCCTATTTAAACTTTCCCACTTCGACTAACTTTGGGGAATAGCTCTGTCCTTTCTAGGTTCTCTACTTAAAGGGACTTTGCTCAGGGTAAATAGAATTTTCAGGGGAAATAAAATGGCCAGTTTTATGTCTGCTACAGAAATATTTCTAGTCAATGAAAATGATGAGAAACAATAATTATCCGGATCCAGTAACTTGGGGCTCCTTAGGATTGCTCATAGATGCCTTCTTCAGGAATCCTTTAGATTCTAGGCTGCAGGAAAATCTTGTCCAGGCTTTTGACTCCTAAGAGATGTCTTGAAATAAAACTTTAATAGGTTTTAATCACTTCTCCCATGACATGGGCACTGTACCTCCAGAAACCCAGGAGAACTATTAATCAGGGAAACTCCATTGCCCTTGCATCCTCCTGACTCTTAACCTAGAAACACCCAATGACCCCACCCAGGGTCCTGAGATGTTTACCCTCTTTTGTCCTCTAGATTTAAGGTGGAAAAAGAGATGAATCTTTATGCCTCCAGGCAGACCCCAGTCAGATGACCACCTCACCCCACCAAATGCCTGAGGGACTAACATTCTGGTCATGTCCACACCAGGACATCGCATCTAAAGAGTATATAAACCCCAGAACTGATGTGGTCTGGGGGATAGCCTTTCCATCCATGCTGTCCCCATGGGGGAACAGCCTTTCCATCCATGCTGCCCCATGGGGGAACAGCCTTTCGTTTCATGCTGTCCTCCCAAGGAACTGCTCCCCATCTTGCTGTTCTACCTTGCCATCCTCCTGGCCACTCTCAACATTATTCTCTAAATTAATGAATCTCTTTTTGTTTTTAAGCTAAGTTTTGGAGTCATTGCATGCTTGCAAAAGGGATCCTTCCCGAACCCCAAAGGGTATCCTTCCATGCCCATAACAACCCACTCTCTGGTAAGATACAGGACATTCCTAGAAATTTTAGTTTCCCAGGTGAGAAATTTCTTTATTAGCAGCTATATGCCAAAGGTCATCAGAAATAATGCTTACAAAGCCATTAATTCTCTCCACTTAAAAAGTAAATTAATTATCATTATTCACTGGTCTTTAAACAACAACTTTTCTTGTAATGATTGCACTCTGGAAATTTACCTTAAAAATTCCAAATCAGGTTATAGTTCATGATCCTTTTTACCTCTTAAAAAAACCGAAACTCATCGCATTTTTCCTCCAAACACAAAACTTAGGATTACTAAGAAAGCTTAAAAGTTACCTTTAACTCTGAATACTTCTACTGAGGGAGGCCGGAAAATGGCCAAACTTGAGAAAACAGGAAGGCCTAACAAGCTGACCTGTCAGAACCGTAAATATACCAAATCCTAGCAGGAAGGCCTAATGAGCTGGTCAGCCTTGAGAAACTTGTCAGAACCATAAATATGCCAAACTGCCAGCTGCAGTAGGTACCAGATAAAGGCCAGGAGGACCCCAATAAATATGTCAAACAACAGGCCAGGAAGACCCCAATAATATAGAATTGTCAAAGTTCCAAGAATAGTAGGAAGCCGATAAGAGCCATACATGCAGGCAAAATTCCAAGGATGGTATATAGTAGATAAGGTGCCTACTAAAAGTATAAAAAGCCCAGCCTGTCAGAAGCAACTCGGAACTCTGATGAAAGAGGTTCCCACTGATACACGTATCAGTTCAATAAATGGCCTTTCTCTGCCAGTTTGCATTGTTCCTGGACTTCCATGGTGGTGGGTGAAATCCCGGACCTTAACACTACAATTCCTTTCTTTTCTCTTCTCTTTTTTTTTCCAACTCTTAATTTGCCTTTGGCTCCAAGTTTGCCTTTCTTATGGTTTGCCTCAAACCACTTTGGCCTAAGGCTAAAGCTGCTCCTAAAGAGGAAATTTGTTGGTCAGTTAAAAATGTTCAGGGCTTCCTTACCATTTAAAGCAATTCCTTTTCCCCAATTTCTTATTTACAACATTTATATACAACAACATATATATTATAATATAATTATTATTTCTTGTCATTTACAACCATTCAGTGACCAGTAAGGTCTGTAGTTAACCATCCTAAAATGAAATTTCTTCACTCCAGAACTCACACATACCTTGCTATTTTAAAAAAATTAACAGCTTGGAAAAAAACCATGAAATTATAGCACTCAAATAGCCAGGTTAATACCTAGAATAAAATGCACCTTGTTACCAATATTAACTGCACTTGATACACAATATTTCATACATTAACCATACCAAAACTTTGGAACGAAAAATTAGACCTTAAACTTAAGAATTTCTGGACCTCCTTTTGCCTCCTGATGGATATTCACGTATCATAGTGACATGGGCACTGTACCCCAGAAACCCAGGCCAACTATTATCAGGAAACTCCTTTGCCCTTGCATCCTTGTGACTCTTAACTTAAAAACACCCAATGACCTCCCTAGGGTCCTGAGATGTTTACCCTCTTTTGTCCTCTAGATTTAAGGTGGACAAAGAAATGAATCTTTATGCCTCCAGGCAGACCCCAGTCAGATGACCACCTCACCCCACCAAATGCCTGAGGGACTAACATTCTATAGGTCAAGTCCACACCAGGACATAGCATCTAAAGAGTATATAAACCCCAGAACTGATGTCATCTGGGGGACAGCCTCTCCATCCATGCTGTCCCCATGGGGGAACAGCCTTTCCTTTCATGCTGTCCTCCCAGGGAACTGCTCCCCATCTTGCTGTTCTACCTTGCTATCCTCCTGGCCACTCTCAACATTACTCTCTAAATTAATAAATCTCTTTTTGTTTTTAAGCTAAGTTTTGGAGTCATTGCATGCTTGCAAAAGGTATCCTGCCCGAACCCCAAAGGGTATCCTTCCTGCCCATAACACAGATCACCAGCTCCAGTCTTGCCTCTTCAACTTTTGGGAGGAATTCATTGTTAACACAACTTTCAGACATTATTTGCTAACCTTTAAATCACAAGCATTTGAAATTATTAGTGGTCTCCGCCTAATAAGTACATTAGACATACAATATAAGCAAAAGCCCACAAAATTTTTTGAGAAGAAATCCAGAACTTAAGTTCTTAAGCTTCTATGAGAAGCTTTTTTTTTCAAAACTTTATAACCACTTAAACCTTAAGCCATGGCATCTCAATTCATGAAGAAATTTTCTCTATTTTAATCAACTTACTCAGACTCGCAATTGAACACTCAGGCTCTCACACTCCAACTCAAGCTTCCCATTCAAAACTTTCAGCCAAACTTTCATGCTTCTGAACTGCTCTCCTTGCCCTCACCTTTAGCATAGACACTGTTGCACTCACACAGGCACTAACACACACACCCAAAATCTAATTAAACTCATTGAAAAAATAAATTGAAAAAATATATATTTTTTAAATAATTGAAAAATTTGAAAAAAAAATTAAAAAAAAATTGAAGCCAGGTTAAACTAGACCCCATGTTGTCCAATATGTGTTGGGGCCAGACTCTGCCATCTTCTCATCTTCTCAAACCTTAAAATGGCCATATCATTAGGTGGTTCTTTGGGCTGCTGACTGCCCCCACTGGGCTGCTGACTGCCCCCACCAATTTTTGGGACAACAGACAAGCTGTTACCCATGTCCTATAGCGCCCGGGTGAATATGGACCATGTGGCTGTGTACCCCACAGGTGCTCAACTAAGAATCCCTTAATTAAAGAGCGAGTCACTCCCAAACCAGACGTGTGAGTCCTACCTCGGAGAGAGCCGCTTACCTGGCCCTTGCTATCCAGACTCCTGACCCAACCCCAAACGGGTTGTGTGAGGTCCTCGTTAGCAGGAGGGCTCAGGCAGCAGAGACTTCAGATCTCGGTGGGACCTCCATTAATGTCAAACTATTAAATAGTCAAAATCACTCTTTAATCAAGGGAAAAGGGGTTAGCGCTACTAAGTACGACAACAGAGCTGCTTCCCAAGACTGCACAGAGTCTAGATGCCCTGGTCACTGACCCCTGGGAGTGCCACGGACTCAGGATGGACTCCAAGGAACAAAAGAATTTGGGGAACTTATATACCATTTGGGAAAACCGAGGGGTAGGGAAAGATGATTGACATCACTATGGCTACAAAGAAAATGGGAGTGTTCAAACTACATTGACAAGATACAATCAAGCTTGGGCAAAGAATCATAGCTAGAGGCTAGGGTATAAGAGAAGGGGCTGCTTACAATGGATACTAAAGAATGGTTCCTGCTCAGGTGTGGATCTTCTTGGGAAAGGGTCTGATACAATAGGGGAGACTACCTAAAACAAAGAGGGTCCTTAGCATATGTTTATCTCACCCAACCAGGATTGTCATTTCCCTTCAGGGTAGATTCCCATGGGAACAGGGAACAAGTACAAGCTTTGGGGTCTCCAATCTACAAGCTAGTCCTGAAAATTGGGGTTCATCAGATCTCACTAGGTAATGTCAACATGGAATTTAGGAATCCCAAACTTGTGGCCTAGTGGGATCTGATGAACCCCAATTTTAGATTTAGCTTGTAGATTAGAGATTCCAAAAGCTTGTCCCTTTTCCCTGGTCCCATAGAATCTACCCTGAAGGGAAATGATAATTCTGGTTGGTTGAGATAAGCATATGCTAAGGACTTTCTTTGTTTTAGGTAGTGTCCCCTATTATATTAGAACCTTTCTCAGGAAGGTCAGACCTGGGCATGAACCATCCTTTAGTAACCATTGTAAGCAGCCCCCTTCTCTTGCACCCTAGCTTCTAGCTTGATTGTATCTTATCAGTGTACTTTGAACACTCCCATTTTCCTTGTAGCCATAGTAATGTCAATCATCATTCCCTGCCCCTGGATTTCCAAAGAGTATATAGGTTCCCCAAGTTCTTTTGTTCCTTGGAGTTGTCATCTAGCGTTGTGGCTCTCCCTAGGGATAACATCCCCAGAGTCCAGGGTTTGCACCCTGAAAAGGATGTGGTGCCAACTCTGAGTAAAGGGCCAAATTGGACTTATCCCTATCTTGATTAAAGACTTGGTTTTTCTGACTATTTAATAGTTCTGTATTATTTCCAAGTTAACAGTATCAAGTTTAGGATTCCTAGATTCCATATTGACAGTGCTATAGGTTTGCCACCATGGGTCTAGATTATGCCCCAGCTGAGGAAAAACTTAGCTATGACTTTTTTCTTTTCACCAGCCTCCTTGTATGTTGGGATACCTCCTTCATTGACCCTAAAGTCCCAGTAGCCATGGGGATAATTCTATTAATCTACTATTATCTATTAATTATCTATTAATCTATTAATCCCCAGATAATTCTATTAATCTACTGCAACATTTGAGGAAGGAGGTCCCTTTAGTTAGTCCTAGCATGGATAAAGGGAGGAGAAAGGGTAGCTCTTTCCTTTGGCCAACCATGCAGATTATGAATGGAGGGTCCTGGTTGGTTTCAGTGTGTTTGATTTCCAACAGGGACTGAGGAACCTGAGGAATGGATGGGGGGCAGTAGGCAGTCTGATTGAGACATGTTGACTTTGTACTTCTCAGGTTGGCTCCCTTCAGTCTGTCCAGGGTGACTAGTGTCCAGGAGAGGATCCCGAGAAGAAGAAAGACTTTCCACAGGAGAATTTCCTTCAAGGGTTGGGAGTTCATTTTTACAGGCTCTATTAGGTTAGAAACAGAAATAGGGCACATGAAATGTGAGACAGCTCTGGCTGGTTGGGATGTTGGGTGGGAATTAATCTGGTAACCCCCTCCCATGAAGCTGGGCAGATTCCCAGGATCTCATGTGATCCTCACAACTTAGGTAGTTGGCAGCTTTGAATATATGGGCATCTTACCAGAATTACATCTGGAAAAAAAAAAAGTGAATGTTAAGGGAGGATGTTAAAGGGACAAACTTGTTTTAGGAGATATGATTGCAGTCCCAATTAATTTATATTTTAGGCTTCTTCCATTCCTTTCTTTGCACCAACCTATCTGTAAAGATAACTCTGGCTTTGTCCATATAAGATATGAAGAGAACAGTTCATCCCCAAGTCACTGATTTTATGTATTGAGAGACAGAAAGAGAAAGGAGGGAGAGATAGGGAGGGATGGATGGATGGGGGGAGTGAGTGAGGGTAGAACTGCTGACTCTTCTAGGTCTTCAATGATTGGGAAAGAATAGGGCCCTTCCCATGTAATGGAGTTTCTCTTCTTTTCCAGGCTGTGCTTGGCTTGGTAGGTTGAAGAAGTAGGGGGACGGTTACCACACTGCCCATCTCCCTCTTTCATGCCCTAGGTTTCCCCTTCTTAGAGCTAGTGTCTTCTCTCTGAGATTATCTTTAACTTTCCCTATGTAAATCCTGTTTTGCACACTTGTTCATATATTCTCTCTCCTACTAGGGTGTGTGCTTTTTTGAGTGTGAAAAAAAATGTGTTTGCTTTTTTGTACCTCCAGTTCTTAGCATCATGTTTAGCACCAAATAAGGGGTTAATAAATGTTTGCTGATTGACAGACTATCTCCCTCCATCTCCCATTCTTCCTGTCTTCTCTACTCTTTTTTTCTTACCGTAGCTACTACCCTGGGCCTGACATTCAGGAAAACCTGAGTTGAAATATGGCTCAGACACTTTAATATCTGTGTGACCCTGGGCAAGTCATTTAACCGTTGCTTAAATTTGTTTTCCTCAGTTTCAACAACTGTGATATTGGAATAATAATGCACATAACTCTAAGGGCCATTGTGAGGATCAAATGATACATTATAAAACTCTTAGCTCAAAGCCTGGAATATAGCAGGCACTTTGTCCCTCCCTCTCCTCTTCCTCCCCCTCCGTTCCTCCCTTCCCCCTTCCCTTCCTTCATTCCTCTTTCCCTTTCTTCCTTCCTTCCAATACTATATAATCATTCCAAGGCAGAAGAGCAGCAAAAACTAGGCAATGGAGGTTAAGTGACTTGTCTAGGGTCACATAACTAGGAAGTGTCTGAGGTTATATTTGAATGCAGGACAACCTCTCCTATATCTAGGCCTGGATTTCAATCTACTGAGCCACCCAGCTGCCTCCTGCTTACTTTCTGATTGCTCAAATGCACTGTATCACTGTCCATTTAGAGGATACCCTTTCAGAAAACTGTCAAGGGCTCTCAGGATCAGTTTTTCATTCTCTAAATTAATGCAAATGAATTTAAGGAAGGAAAGACAAAAGAGTAATACTAAGACCAAGAGACAAGATCTTGTTCTTCTCCCTGCATAAATTTGATTGGCTTCATTCTTACCTTTGCTTGTGTGTGTGTGTATGTGTGTGTATATGTGTGTGTGTGTGTGTGTGTGTGTGTGTGTGTGTGTGTGAAGTAACAAATGGTCTTACCTGTATGTTTCCTTAATCTGGAATTCTTGATGTGAAGGGAAATCATTTGGATAAGCTGCCCTTCCCTCCTCTAGTCTTCTCTCATCCTTGAGATTTTGCACTTGTGGCGTTTTTCTTTTTTTGAAAAAGCCTAGAGATGAGAAGAGTCACTGTCAAAGAACAGGCTGGTCATAACCCTTCCAGGAAGCTAGACCACTGAATAGAATATCCTGGGCTCAAGGCCCTCCATCTCTCTTTTCCTCCCCAAAGTAAAACCAGTGTAATTCTCCCCTATCCCCATTGCCCCAGCACTCTCATCCTCCTGGATTTTTCAGGTGACCTAGAAATTTCCAAGAGCAAACTTTACCTTTACACAGCAGGACTCCGATCCCTAGGAGGACAACACAGACTATACCCACTGGGATGCCAATTGAGATCCAGTAATTCTGTGGTTTCATGTTGGATCCTGTAGTCACAGTGCCTAGAAAAATAAGTCAGGACGAACAAGAATCAGTCTGTGACTTGGAAGGTGGATTGAGAACTAGGTGGTAGATGGAGGTAGGCTGAAGGTAGCATGTGGGGTGGGAACAATTAGGGAACAGGGATGGAGACTGGCAGAGATTATACTCTTCGTAGAACTTCCAGGAGATTGAGAAGGAAAGAACTGGGAGAGAAAGAGGGAAAAGAAGGCAAAGGCTTGGGTGGTTTCAAGAGAGGGCATAGAAAAAGAGGGGAGGACCAGAGGAGATATGAATTAATATCAGATTAGAAAGGATTTAGGTATCCTCCAGTGTTTATTCAGCACCTGAACTACTTCCTTAGCATCTCCCCAGGAACCTTCCCTTCTCTCTCAGGTCCTTTACTCTTTCCTCTAGTCCATCCTCTCCATCTCCTCTATCTTCTCTTAGCATCATGGATGCCCTTCAATTGGGGAATGGCTGAACAAATTGTGGTATATGTTGGTGATGGAATACGATTGTGCTCAAAGGAATAATGAAGTGGAGGAGTTCCATGGAGACTGGAACAACCTCCAGGAAGTGATGCAGAGCGAAAGGAGTAGAACCAGGAAAACATTGTACACAGAGACTGATACACTGTGGTACAATCGAATGTAATGGACTTCTCCATTAGTGGCAATGCAGTGATCCTGAACAACTTGGAGTGATTTACGAGAAAGAACACTATCCACATTCAGAGGAAAAACTGTGGGAGTAGAAACACATTAGAAAAAACAACTGCTTAAATGGGTCGAGGGGGATATGATTGGGGATGTAGACTCTAAATGATCATCCTAGTGCAAACATCAACAACATGGAAATACATTCTGATCAGGGACACATGTAATACCCAGAGGAATTGCATGTTGTCTATGGGGA
Organism: Monodelphis domestica; assembly: GCF_027887165.1. NCBI lineage: Eukaryota > Metazoa > Chordata > Mammalia > Didelphimorphia > Didelphidae > Monodelphis > Monodelphis domestica. The sequence continues at coordinate 168,405,337 of NC_077228.1, read as the reverse complement.
TGGGGGGAACGGAGGGAGGGAAAGAATATGATTCTTGTAACTGAGGAATAATGTTCTAAATTGACTAAATGAAATTTACAAAAAAAAGAAAAGAACCAGGGCCCTCATAACATAGTGACAATGTCCCTCCCCCCCATTCGGGAGCCCTTTCAAACCATAGGGTAGGGAAATTTGCCCACAAGAAAGGAATTGGGGTAGGAATGAGTGACTGATTAGCTCAGTGAGACTGACTTCTTTCCAGAGAAAGTCAAGCCGTCTTTTAGTTAGCCCGGTTCATTCACTGGCTTCTGACAGGAAAGTCAAACCAAGGGACAGAAGGGCTTTACTTCTCTAGTTCATTTTGCAGATGAGAAAACTGAGGCAAACAGGGGTAAGTGGCTTGCCTCACTTTCCTTCCTTCAAATAGGTGAAATTGAGAAGGTTTCTCCAGGCTGTTTTCTACCTTCTATCTTACTACAACATAGAACAGCTTCCTTTCTCCTTCTCTTTTCAAAGGACAAAGTTGGAGGCAAGACAGGTTTTGGAAAGCTCTGAATGTGGCAGAGTAGAAGAAGGTTGTTAATAGCTGGGGGGAGGGTGGGCTGAAAACCCATCTGGTTCTCTGCTGGGATGAGAAAGTTTCCTACCAGACACAGTCACGTTGAAGATCTGAGGTTTTATTTCTCCAGTGTTCAACTTGATTTCTACTTCATAGAGACCACTGTCTTCAGAGGTCAGATTCTCAATCTTCAGACAACCCATATCATGTACAGACAGCCTCCCTTTGTATGTGTCCTGGGTGGTAGTCCAGTTTGACTCAGTTTCCCCTGGCTGGATCTTGAACAGGAGTTGATTGTGAGTCTTATCAATCCATTCAATTGACCGAGTCTCATTTCCATAATCTGTGGCTATACAGAGCAGGATAGATTTTCCCACGGTCCCGTTCAGAGAGGATATCTCCACTGCAGAGACAATGGTGCCTGTGTCAGGATAGAAGTGAGACTCATCAGAGTACAGTAAGAGTGGCCATACTCACCTGGGATGGACCAGGGAATCCCATGTCCAAGAACCACTTGCATGTCCCAGAGGCATGTGAGAGTCATGAGTGAATTTGAAGTCATTGACTTCTCCAAACCTGAGCCTTCTCCAGTCTTCATTCCTGTTGAAGGCTGCACCATGCTCCTGATCACCCTGTGAGGTAGGAATAAGCAAGGAATCGGGAAGGAGGTGGCAGAGATTATGCTTTTAGTAGAACTTCCAGGAGATTGAGAAGGAAAAATAGAAAGAGCCAGAGAGCAAAGAAGGAAAGGAGGCTACATGAAAAATATCAAGCAAACTAATGAAAAAAATGTGAAGGATGGTGGCCTTGCAGTACCAGATCTTAAACTGTACAATAAAGCAATAATCATCAAAACAGTTTGGTACTGGCTAAGAAACAGAAGGGGATGGATCAGGGATAAATGAACTCAGCAATCTAGTGTTTGATAAACCCCAAATTTCCAGCTTTTGGGATAAGAACTTATTATTTGACAAAAAGTATGGGGGACACTGAAAAACAGTATGGAAAAAAATTAGGTGTAGATCATTATCTCATACCCTATACCAAGATAAGGTCAAAATGAGTATATGATTTAAACATAAAGAATGATATTATAAGGAGTCAAGAGGACCTAAAATCAAATCTGGTCTCAAACACTTCCAAGCTCTGTGACACTGGAGCTCTGACATAACTCCAATTGTCTATCCCTTCCCCATCTTCTGCCTTCTGGAACCAATTTATCACAGTATTGATTCCAGGATGGAAGGTAAGGGTATATAAAAAAAAATTAAGAACAAGTAGGAGTTTGCCTCTCACATTGATGGATGAGGAAAGAATTCATGATCAAACGATAGGGGTGTGAAATTTATAATTGATTACTGCTTGATTAATGGATGAGTTTTAGTATCCACTGTAATCAATTTCTTGTGCTTAGATTTGGATTCATTTTGTATAGGCCTTGCTAGGAAAGTTTGTAGGAGACTTGATAGGAGATTGTGTTCACAACTGAGACCAGACCTGCCTCTTTAGGGAGACAGAGAAGATAAATGGAGGATGATTCACCTGGTTAGGAGATCTTTTCCCTAACAATAGATTTATCTCTTGTGGGAGGCTTTGGGTTTTGAAATTTCCAGAAGATGTTGACCTGCTCTTCTCCCTGTGGCTGTACATTTTGGCCTCCTCCACTCTAGCAAGTCAGCAGAATGTGACCCCATGCTAGCTTCTAATATAGACCAGTTGCAGTCTTAGTTTAGTTTGCGTCATTGGATCTTAGGTAACCATAAAACCATACAAAAATCTGTTCTGATTGTAAAGTGTGTCTTTGATTACTTAGGGATCATTGATCTCTTTTATTGGCATATGCTAGTATTGTCCATAAATAGATTATTATTTAGTAAATTTTCCTCTTGACAGAGGGGATCACAGAAAACACAAAGAGCAATTTTGCTTAAATATAATGAAAAGGTTTTTCATAAGCAAATCCAATGCAATTGAAATTAGATGGGGATAAAAGCCACGTAGGAAAAGAAGTTTTGTACTTGTGATAAGAATTCCATATCTAAAATATCTAATTGAAAGTTAACTAGAAATATAGAGGGTTTTCTTAAGAGTTTGAGAGAAGGTAGAAGGCTTTTCTTTCATTGATGAAAAGAAAACCACAGGAATGGGGGAGACTAATCTTGAGGAGAAATGTTAAAAAGATGCTAATGAGTGAATTGAAGGATTTAAGCTTATATTTCCAGTGAGGTGAAGAGAAGTGAGTTATTGGTATTCTGAAATGACTTTAGCTATATTCAATCTACTACAACATATATGTATGTACATATACATGTTTTTTATTGTTCATTTGTCAATAAACTAGTAATTTAATATTTAAATCCAGATGAGTGTTATTACTAATGGCAAAGGACAATTCTCTAGTTCATTGAATAATTAAGCTAAAGTATGATGAATTGGAGTGGAGAACTCAAAGCAATTTATTAATGAGAGAGAATGCAATTTATTCATGAGGAATAAATTGTTCAGCATACCCCTAGATCTCCATAGAGCTTGTGATTATGAAAGTGTATATGTAGTAAGGAGTCAAGTGGCAGACTGAGGATGGCTTACTTATGAGTGAGTTTAGTGAGACCCTGATTTATACCTATTACAGAAGTAAATACAGAGAGATGAAAATAGCTGAAGAAGTTACTAATACTCTGAAAGAATTTGTCCAGCAAAGACCACAGTTGAATTCATCAGCATATGGGAATCTAGGAAATAGGAGTTTCTGTGTTTTCCTTAATTGAGACTATAGCTTCCAGACTTTACAGAAGAGAGGAAAGAACATAAAAACACTTAAAGCAAAATTCATGTGGATGCAATAGATTTTGACTCTGTGACATTTCTTCCTTCTCTTTTATAACTATTTCACAACTTCCTTTTATCCAATCAGTTTCAAAGCCTGAAGGATCAAGGCACAGGGAAGAATTTTGTAAAATTTTACCCTTTTGGGTATCTCCATTGAAGAACATCTTTTAGACTAGCTGCCCCAGCCTGATCCCTTCTCTTCAATAGGGTTTAGGTTTTCTATTTGTGAAACAGAAACAAAAAAGTCAGCTCAGTGAGAAGTGAGAAGCTATTGTGAAGACATGCAGACAACAACTGCATTGTAGACCTATTGTTACTACCACCTTCCTCTCCCAACTGGTTGGCCCTCCTCAGTTCATCCATATAGAATCTGGGATCACTTACCTCTCAAAAGCATGGAACCAAGAAACAGCAACCTCAGCATCATGAAGATAACTCCTACTGGGTGCTCATTCTTCTGGATCCCATGAACTTTGGCCATGAGCTGTGGAGGTTCCCTGCTGAAGACAAATATAGGTGTTTGGGCTTGTTCTATGGGACCCTTGCTTTTAGCACTCTTGATCCACCCCTGGCTCATTGTGCACACACTCTGCCCAGAGCAGTGGACTGGGGGCTCCTGTTGCTAGATCACTATGTTTCCTGTCCCAGCTCTTTTCCCATTCTCCTGAATACTTAGTGGACTCCCTGTTGGAGGTATGTTTTCTAGTGTATTTCTTTTCTCTGTTTCATCCTAACATTCAGGAGTATTCCTACTCCAGGTAAGTGAAAGCTCACCCAAGTGATTATATTTAGCAAGTCCAGATTGTAAACCTCAAATTTCCTTAGACTTATAATTGTTGAAAATTTCACCATTGGGATATTTCATACTTGGAAAATTTCTTACTGATAGTCTATTGGAATGGGAACTCCATTGGCATGGGAGGTTCCTTCTCTTCCCTTCTTAAGATTACTTTAGGACAGAAACCCTTTGCTGAACAATGGAAAGGACTTTGACCTATGTTTAAGCATAGAACAGGAATTTCTTTGAGTCTTGATTGATTTTAGAATTGATACAATGGAGATACTCCACCCTATTCAGTCCTAATAGGATTGAGTAAGGGCTGCAGCCTAGATCAAAATTTAATTATTCTAATCTCTACCATACTCAAGTTAACAGGATTTAGAAAGGGCTGTAGCAAAGGAGTATAGATTTAATCATTTGAAAATATGACCTTCAACAGACATGTGCAAAAGCCAGAAACCTCTGGGCGGTCCTGGGTTAAGGGAGAGCCTCCATTGACAGGGAAATTGATGAAGAGTGATTGGTAGATGTGAGGACTGAGGGGAGGCAACTTGGATGGTGTCCTTAAAGATAGGAGGGTCTGGAGACTGGAGGGGGTTAAGTTTTTGGTCGGTGTGGTTCCTGGGCTCTGAGGAAGCTTGCTCTGAAGGAAGCTGAAGGTGGGGGCCTCTGAGACTGTTTCTCCATTTTTGGACACATGAGTAATAGGGACTGATCTCTTTTCTTTGCCCCAGCTATCTAAGGGATTGGGCCTTTTGGCCCAGCCTAAACAGAAGGGGTATTTAAGCCCTATTCCCTTCTCTCCCCTTTCTCTCTCTATATATATCTCTAATTCCTTTCTTGCTCCTATTGTAATTAAACTCCAAAAAAGGCTGACGGCTGACTTGAGTTTTTCATTTAGGAATTACATAGCTGATTCCTTGGCGACCTTAAATTAATATATATCAGTCTTTTAAAGTGATTCCCTTGTAACAAGACCAAGAAGTCAAGAGGAAGTCACTGGTTACCTAACTGTCTTGAATCTCTTGAATCTCTCACAGCCACTTTAATGTGTGGGGTGAAGAAAATTGAACTATATTTGTATAATTAGTAACTAGATGATTCTGGATAGAGAGCCAGGAAGTCCTAAGTTTAAATTTTCCTTATCCATCAATTTCAAAAGGAAATATGGAGTCTGATGTGACTAAAAATCAACTAAAACAAATAATTTGGAGCATTTCCTCACATTTGGCTATTTGTTGTTAGCTTATATTCCTCCCTTTAATAACTTCCTGTTCTTGTCATTGGAAACTTTGTCTATCAATTGGAAAATGTCTTAATCTTATAGGTTTGTATTAGTTTTCTAGGCACATACTTGCAACTGAGAGTGTGGCTCTAAGACTTGAAATCACAAATTTCATTTACTTAAATATTATTGAATCAATTAAGCATTTTTTCCTTAGTTATCAGTGGATGGTTGACTATTAGAAAAATGATGGATGATGGATTATTTGAAACAATAATATGACCACTAAAGCAAGGAGTTGATATTCTAGAACTCAAAGAAGGAAAAACTATTGGGAAGACAAGAGTATAAATCTCTTGTCTTACTCTTAATTAGATGAAAATGGCAGGTATTTTGTTTTTAGTCAAGATCCTTAGCTTGGGGAAATCTTAGGAAATTAAAAGGTAGAGCCTTTCTAAATATTTGATATTCCAAGGTCTTGGATTGTCTCTGGGAGACAGCACTGGAATTTTTTTCTAAAAGGAGTATGTAGTCAAAAAAAGTCTTGAGGCCACCACTATTGGTTCTGTAAGGGTTAAACGATAGGCATTTGACAAAAGTGAGAGCAGTTTAATAAAACACTTAGTTTAATTTGAGAAGAAGTACAGATAGAAAATAGAGGAGGAAAGAGAGATTATTATTCTAATACCCTATGACTATATCTAAATTCCTAATACTAACTAAAATTTCTAAAACCCTACTTCTAACTGTCTTCTGAGGACAGGTTCTTCTTGCCTGTCCAGATCAGGCCTATCTAAATTACTCTATCTAAAACTGATTCACTAACAACACTAATAAATCAACAGCCACCAGCAACGACCTCCTTAAATAAGGTTTTATTCTCCAATTGTTAGTAGTAAAATGCCAGTAGCAGAGACATGTCCTGTTTTCTCCAGATCCAAAGGCAAAAGACCTAACTGCCAACTGATTCCTTCCTTATCCCTCCCCTCATCTTCTTGGTAAGGGAATCTTCAGCTCTGGCTCACTGACTTCTGTCAGCTCTGCTCCACCTAGAAATCCCCTTCTCCTGCCTCTTAAAGAGACAGAGGGAGAGATTAAGAAAATCTCTTTAACAGTTCTCAATGTGTGGTTTGGGCTCTCCTGAAACTTCCAGGGAAGTCAAAACTATTTTCATAAAAATATTAAGATGTTGAAATGTTGAAAATAAATAGTTGAACAAGGGTAGAGGGCAGGTCCAGAGACAGGAGGTCCTCCAAATCTGGCCTCAGACAGTTCTAACTGTGTGATCCTAGGCAAATTGCTCAACTCCTATTGTCTAGCTATGCCTTACCACTTTCTGCCTTGGAAATACACAGTATTGATTGTAAGGCAGAAGGCAAAAGCTTAAAAAAAATGAGAGACTTTTCATGAAGAGAGAGCAACGTGTAATTATTTGTAATGTAAAAATAAAACATATCAATAGGGATTGAATAGTTTTAGAAAATGATTCTCCAAGAGTGTGACCCCAATGATTATTGTTCAGCTTTGTGTGAATTAAATATCTAAGAGACTACCAGATCCCAGAAGTCTTAGGTAATAGGGGTCACAGAGTAATGTGCCTTAATTTGTCAGCATGGCAGGAGAGATTTCTGACTAGCAGAAATCAGGGGATGTGACCTGTGGGGACTGAGGTTAAACCTTGGCCACTTGGAGGATCTTCAGGGAGGGCTTAAGCTGAGCTTGGAAAGCTAGTTTGTGGCTTGCTCTCTGCCATTCTTTGGGTTTGTGAAAGAAGCCCTCTCAGTCGTTGAGGAACTTATCTATGTTGTAAGCTATCTCTGGTAAGCAGTGTAGCAGGGACCATGACTGGCTGGGAATCTGGAATCTCAGTCTCCTGGGCTACAGTCCCTTCCTGAACTCAAGCCAGCCCATTGGCTGGCCTTAATTTGTCCAGGCCAACTATGTTGGTAGCTGGGCCTCCTGGCCCTAAATATGAAATGGACCACAGCCCATAGAGGATCTACAATCTGATGGAGCAGAAATAATTTGGCTGGGGTTTTAAAAAATTAGGCTGGAAACTTTATTCTTCTCTTACTTTCTCTTTACTAACAAAAAAATATAAATTTATTTATTTATTTTTATTTGGTCATTTCCAAACATTATTCATTGGAAACAAAAATAATTTTCTTTCCTTCTCTCCCCACCCTCCCACCACCTCTCCCAAAGTCCACGCACAGTTCCACTGGGTATCACATGTGTTCTTGATTCAAATCCATTTCCATGTTGTTGGTATTTGCATTACAGTGTTCATTTAGAGTCTCTCCTCAGTCATATCCCCTTCACCCCTGTAGTCAAGCAGTTGCTTTTCATGGGTGTTTTTAGTCCCACAGTTTATCTTCTGCTTGTGGATAGTGTTTTTTAGATCCCAACAGATTGTTCAGGGACACTGCATTGCCATTAATGGAGAAGTCCATCACCTTCGATTGTACCACAATGTGTCAGTTTCTTTGTACAATGTTTTCCTGGTTCTGCTCCTTTCACTCTGCATCACTTCCTGGAGGTTGTTCCAGTCTCCATGGAATTCCTCCACTTTATTATTCCTTTTAGCACAATAGTATTCCATCACCAACATTTATCACAATTTGTTCAGCCATTCCCCAATTGATGGGCATCCCCTCATTTTCCAATTTTTGGCCACCACAAAGAGTGCAGCTATGAATATTCTTGTCTTTTGAACAGTCCCCCTTGTTCCCACCCTTATTTTACTTCCCTTTCTACCCCCTCCCTATTTATCCCCCCCTTATTTTCCCTGTAGTCTTTCTAAAGTTAACAGCCCCCCTCTCCCTCTCTTGTACTGCTTCCCTCCCCACCAGACCGTTTGTTACCCTTCTACTCCCCTATAGGGTGCAAATCTATTCTATGCCCCCAATGGATTGGATTGTTTTTCCCTCTTTGAGTCACTTTCAAAGTACATAAAAGTTGAGTATTTCCTGTTTCCGACCTCTTTACCCTTCCAGTATATTGATGTTCCCCCCCCTCCCACCATGAGCTTCTTTATGACATATAAATTTGCCCCCATTTGTTTCTTTTCCCATTTCTTTTAATATTAAACTATTTTTAAGCTCTAGTTATATGTATATACATACTCATGCGTATGTATTTTTGCATGCATATATCTATATACCTATTTGTCTTGTCCTTTCATCCTATACAGTTTGTTGCTGTTCCCTCTAAAGTATACTTCTTTTTGCTGCCCAGGTAATAACAACAGTTTTTAAGAGTTACCAATGACCTTCTTCTATTTTGTTGAAAGACCATACTTTCCCCTGAAAGAATATAGTCAGTTTTGCTGGGTAGTTGATTCTTGGTTGTAGACCTAGTTCCCTTGCTTTCCGGAATATCGTATTCCATGCCTTTCTTTTTTTCAGTGTGGATGCGGCCAGATCCTGAGTTATCCTCACTGTGGTTCCTTAGTATCTGAATGACTTCTTGGCAGCTTGTAATATCTTTTCTTTGGTCTGATAGTTCTTGAATTTGGCTATAACATTCCTGGGTGTTGTCAGTTGGGGATTAAGTACAGGAGGTGATCTGTGGATTCTCTCAATCTCCACTTTTCCCTCTTGTTCAAGGATTTCGGGGCAGTTTTCTTTAATAATTTCCTGTAATATAATGTCCAGGCTTTTTCTTTTGTCATGGTCTTCTGGTAGGTCAATAATTCTAAAATTGTCTCTCCTTGAACGATTTTCTAAATCCTCTGTTTTGTGAATGAGATGCTTCATATTTTCCTCAATTTTTTCATTCTTTTGGTTTTGTTTTATAGTGTCCTGCTGCCTTGTGAGGTCAAATGATTCTAGTTGTTATATTCTGGTTCTTAAAAACTGTATTTCATCCTTAGTTTTTTGGTCGTCCTTTTCCTTTTGGTCAGATTTTCTTTGGAGGTCATCTTTCATCTTCTTCACCTCATCTTTCATCTCCTTTGCATCATTTCCCATCTGGTTGATTTTGGCTTTTAAGACACTATTTTCTGTTTCCAGATGACTTATCTTAGTTTTTAAGTTCCTTTCCCAATTGTCTTCAGCCTCTCTTAATTGTGTTTTGAATTGCATTTTGAGTTTTTCCAAAGCCTGTATCCAATTCGCTGGGATTTCTGATTTTTTCTTTGCTGATCCCTCTCCCTCTGTTTCATTTGCTCTTTGCTCATTACCTGTGCAGAAGCTGTCTATTGTAATTTCTTTCTTCTTTTTCTGCTGTTTGCTCGAGTTTACCCCTTTTTTGCTCCCCATATTTGTCTGTGCTCTTGCTCCTCTCATTTTGTTTTGGTTTTGGGGCTGTCAGTCTCCCCTCTTGGAGCTTTGTCAGATCTCTTGGTACAGTCTCTAGGGGAGGAATGTTAGCTTCTCTAACCTCTGGAGGCTTTTGATTGGATTGAGTTCAAGTGGGTTGGGCTGTATGAGGTATGAAGCTCTGAGGCTCTGAAGACTCCTGAAAGGCTGGGCCACCCAGGCTCTCTCCAGTTCTCTCCAGCTGCTTCTCTGCTGTCCTCAAGTGCCTTTGCCCACCTCCCTAAACTCTGAGGAGTTCTGATTGAATTAGGTTGAACTGGATTGATCTGGTTGTGCCCCGAGGCAACCGAAACTGGAGCCCGATGGAGGGACCCAGCCACTGCCAGTCTCTCCCTGGCTTCCTCCCTGCTGTCCAAGCTGGATGCTCCGAGCCCGGCGCCCCACTGCTCAAAAGGTAGACCCTCCAAACCAGCACCTTTGCCCGCTCAGAGGTTCCCACTGCTGCTGGGGGCTCAGCCCTCTGGGTTGTGGGGGAGGGTTCCTGGGACCTTCGCTCTGCCTTCCCCTTAGCCCTGAGTATTCTCGGATTCTGGCTTTTGGGGGGGGCGTACCTTTTGATTTGAGTCCAGAAGGAGGGTTCCCCGCTTCTGTCCTTTTGTTCAGGTTGGGTTTCCGCGCCCTAGGAGCATTCAGCCTGTATCGGTAAGGAAGGGTCTTTAACGAGGTCTGAACTTTTGCTGCTTGCTAAGCTGCCATCTTCTACATATAAATTTAGTATAAAGTCTCCAAAGATTAATTTGTTTTTTAAACCCTTACCTTCCATCTTGGAGTCAATACTGTGTATTGGCTCCAAGGCAGAAGAGTGGTAAGGGATAGGTAATGGGAGTGAAATGACTTGCCCGGGGTCACACAGCTGCGAATTGTCTGAGGTCACATTTGAACTTAAGACCTCCCATCTCTAGCCCTGACTCACAATCCACTGAGCTACCCAGCTGGCCCCATCCAAGATTAATTTTTATCCCTAACAGTTTACTGGAGCTGTGGTGCATGGATAAACTAGGGATAGGTTGAAAAAGACTTCAAAGAAGGAACGAAGAATGCTTTAACTTGGACTCGAACATAGTCCCAGAAGATAGCAGGCTCCTGAGAGGCAGAGCATTCCATGAAGCGGAAACTGTAGAGGCAGAATGCCAGGAAGGATAAGGAGGCAGAAGGGGAGCCAACCATGCCCTGCAGGAAGGAGTGGTAAAATGATTTGCCTGTGGTGACACAGATTTTAAGTAGCAAACGGTGTAGTTTCATAGCCAGGACTCTTTCTTCTGTTTACCAATCAATGACCAAAACAGCAATAGGAAAGGTGGGGGTGGAAAAGTTGTACCACAGAACCATAAAGTTTTTTGGACCTGGAAGACCAGAAACTTCAAACAATAGTTAGCAGCTAACTATTGAATGACAGAAATTCTCAGTCACTGAACACCTTGATTTCCCCAGGGAGGAAAACACTTTCTGATCCTGATACTAGAAAATGACCGCAGTCTTCTACCTTTTCGCACTCTGCTCACTGTAGTTTTCCTCTCAGTTTCTCATTGGCTACAATGCTTTGGGCTTCTTTCTAAGGTTGGCAGTGGCAGATCTACCTCTTTCTCAGGGGCAGCAAGAGCAAAGTGCTGGGAGGACTGTCCAAATCTTCTTTCCAAATTGTCCTGGCACTATTTCGCAGCACCCGGATCCTCCCCGAGCCCCAGACTCACCACTTTGGCAGGCAGAAAGGACCTCTTGACACCCGGGAGCTCAAATTCCTCCTGGTAGCGCCCAGAGTGGGAGCTACACAGCCTCCTCCAGCCTTCAGTTTCCAGTCTCCTCCAGTTCTGAGCTCCCACGTGCCTGTCTGTTCCATTAGCAAGAAAGGCCTCCCTATCCCTCAAGCCGGCCCAGGCTCCCGCCCACAAAGCTGCTGGGAGGAAACACTCCTGAGCCTCCTTGACAACCCCAGTAACCTGGTTTGTCGGGGCTCCGCAACTACTTCACCATTCGCTGATGCAACTGAGCCGGGTGGACGGGACAGCTCAACTCTTATCTCTCCTTACAAACTTCCTTTTTTCTTCAGCTGAATCCTTTCAATCGTTTCAAGAGCCTAGACTCGTCAGCTGAGTCAGCGATTGAGAAAGAGCCCAGAAAGGGATGGGGGTACTGAAAGGGGCCGGCACCAACACCGCCCTTCCGTGCTTCTCCCTCCTCCCACCTGATGCACAGGGCAGAGAACACAACGAACTTTTCTTTCCCAAGGCTTTTGTTTTTAATTATTTTTTTTTCAGATGATTTGACGTCCCTCTCTGTCTCTGTTCCAGGAGATAGAAATAGAGACAGAACCGGTCAAACACTCCCCCTTCTTTCAAACCTTCCATCCTCTTCTGTAGCCAAGCCTTGACTCACCGCTTAGTCATCTATTTCTGCAGAAAAAGTTCCCATAGAGTTTGGCTCCAAGGGAGGGAACTCTGACCTGTCCCTCCACTCCAGCTCTCCTGACTCTTCTAAGGCGAGGGGATTTTCTTTTCTTTTCTTTTTTAAAATCTTTTTTTTCCTCCTCAGATTACCTAGGTACAATGTTCAATAATCCTTTCCTGACATTTTGCTATCCATGTTCTCTTTCTCTCTTCCTCCCACCCCACCACTCTGTCTTCTCTAAGACTGAAGGTAACCTGATATAGGTTGTACGTGTGTTAATATACACCACGTATTTCCATGTTGCCTCATGTTGCATCATACTAGACAAAAATTCATGGAAAAAATAAAGCGAAGAATGGCGTTCTTAAATTTGCATTCAGACTGTAGGTTTCTTCTATATCACCTTTTTCCTTACTGGTTTCTGAGAGTTGTGTTAGATCCTTGCGTTGTTGATAACTGTCATTCTCTTGATCCTCATACTTTATTGCTGTCACCGTGTACAGCATTCTTCCATTTCTGGCCACCGTACTTTGTATCACTTCAGATAAGTTTTCCCAGGTGTGTGTGTGTGTGTGACCATCTTGTTTGTCATTCTTATGGTGCTATAGCATTTTATTGCAACCATACAATTTGTTCAGGCATTCCCCTTCAGCTCTTTGCCACCACAAAAAGGGGTGATATATATATATATATATATATATATTTTTTTTTTTCTACAAATGGGTCTTCTCTTCCTTTCTTTGATCTCTTTGGGATACTGTAAGGGAAAATGAAAGAAAGCAAGACTTTTGCAAAAGTGGCCAAAGGCAAAAGAGTCAGTTAGAGTTTTGGCCTAAGCCTGTAGAGTTGTATTCTTTGGGAATATACCACCACCACCAAGTCTACAACGCCTTCTATCCATCTTGTTTACCTATTTCAATACAGACCCAGATGTGCTATTGATAAGTCAAAGGATATACACACTTTGGTGACTCTTTGGGCATGGTCTAGACTGCTCTCCAGAATCTTTAGATAGGTTCTCTGCTTAACCAACAATTTTCCCACACACCCATATAAAAATGGACACTTGAATCCAGGACTTCAATCCCCAGAAGTCCTTGCTCCACTTCCCCAGAATGCTTTGTAATCTCACTGAATTCTCACCTGGGCCAAGAGCAAATGATTATTGAAAGGGTCTCCAGCTTAGGTGGGGGCTCTCTTTTCTTTCTGCTTCTGCTTCTAAGCACACGGCTCTCCACCTAGCAGGCAAGATGTGAGTGGTTGTGAATAGGCTCTTTGGGCCTAGATACTCCTCTCTTGTTTGTATTTTCTTTATATTTTAATCTTCAATAAACCTCTAAAAATATAATACTCCTTGCAGAGAGAAACTAACTTCTACCTGCCTCAGTTTCCCCCAATATTTAATCTTTACACCCTCCAACATTTATCATTTTCCTTTTTTTGTCATATTAGATAGTCTGACTGGTTTGAAGTGGTACCTTAGAGTTGTTTTAATTTGAATTTCTCTAATGAATAGTGATTTCAAGCATTTTTCTTATGTTTAAATATAGCTTAGTTTTATTATCTGAGAATTTCCTATTCATACCCTTTGACTATTTGTCAGTTGGGGAATGCTTTGTATTCTTATAAATTTGACTGAGTTCTCTATATATTTGAGAAATGAGGCCATTGTCAGAGACACTTGCTATAAAAATTTCCCCTAGTTTTTCTTCTCTTCTAACCTTGATTACATTGGTTTTGTTTGTGCAAAAACTTTTAAATTTAATATAATCAAAGTTTCTTACTTTACATATCATAATGTTCATTGTGTCTTGTTTGGGCACAAATTCTTCCCTTATCCATATATCTGACAGGTATTCTATGCTCCTCTAATTTATTTATGGTTTTGCTCTTTATTTTCAAATCATGTATCCATTTTTAACTTTACTTTGGTATATGATATGAGGTGTTGATCTGTGCCTAATTTCTGCTGTACTGTTTTCCAGTTTTCTCAGCAGTTTTTGTCAAATAGTGAGTTCTTCCAGAAGTGTGTATCTTTGTGTTTACAAAACACTAGGTTACTTTGGTCATTTTCTACTGTGTATTGAGTGCCTAATTTATTCCATTGATCCATTCCTCTATTTCTTAGGCATTACCATTTTGTTTTGACGGTTACCACTTTATAGTATAGAGAGTATAGGGAGTATAGATAGAGCACTTTCCTTCATATTAAAAAAATTAATTCCCTTGACATTCTTGGCCTTTTGTTTTTACAGATAAATTTTACTATTATTTTTCTAGTTCTATGAAATGATTTTTTGATAGATTGATGGTTTGGCATTAAATGGGTAAAGTAATTTTGGTAGAATTGTCATCTTTATTATATTGACTCATCCCATACAGGAGCAATTAATGTTTTTTGGATTGTTTAGATCTGCCTTTAATTCAGTGAAAAATGTTTTGTAGTTGTGATCATCTAGTTCCTGGCTTTGTCTTAGCAGATGGACTCCTCTCAAAGTTATGATCCTATCTTTGGTTATTTCAAATGAGATTTTTCTGTCTTGTTGTTGGGCTTTATTGGTAGCATAGAGAAATGGCAATGATTTATATGGTTTTATTTCATATCCTGCAACTTTTTAAAAGTTCTTTGTTTTGATAAGGTTTTTGCATGATTATCTAGGTTTCTCTAAGTACACAAGCATATCATCTGCAGAGAGTGATAGCTTTATTTCCTCATTGAGTATTCTAATTTCTCCAATTTCTTCTCTTATTGCTAGAGCTAACATTTTTAGTACAATATTGAACCAATATTGGTAGCAATAATGGACCTTTTTGCTTCACTTCTGATCTTATTGAGAAATCTAATTTATCCCCATTGTTGATAATGATTGCTGATGGTTTTAGAGGGATGCTGTTTATCTTTTTGAGGAATATTCCATTCATTCCAATTTTTCTAGTATTTTTAATAGGAAGGGGTGTTGGATTTTGTCAAAAGCTTTTCTGCATCTATAGAGATAATCATGTAGTTCCTGTCGGTTTTGTTATTGATGTGATTAATTATGTTGATGGTTTTCCTAATGTATGATCCCTGCTTTCTTGGTATAAATTCCATGTGGTCATAATGCATAAACCTTGTGGTGTATTGCTGTGATCACCTTGATATTATTTTATTTAAAAATTTTGCATCAATATACATTAGGAAGATTGATCTATATTTTTCTTTGTTTTTTTTTCTTTCCTGGTTTAGGTATCAACACCATAATTGTGTCATAAAAAGAATTTGGTACAGTTCCTTCTTTAGCTATTTTCCAAATATTTTATAAAGTATTGAAGTTAATTGTTTTTTAAACAGTTGTTTTTTTTTTAGACTTCACTTGAGGCTTTTTTCTTAGGAAATTCATGGCTGACTTGTTAAATTTCTTTTTCTGAGATGGAATGGGTTAAGTAAGAAGGTTGCTTAAAAGGGGGTGTCATATTTAATTCTAGATGTAATAGGGAGCCTAATGGAGTTTATAGAGTTGAGAGGCAACAAGGTCAGCCCTGGACTTTAGGAAAACCAATATGGCAAGTGTAAAAATAGATTCAAGTGAGGAGAGGCTCCATAGAGGGAAAACAATTTGGAGGCTACTAGAAAAGTCCAAGCAAGAAGTGAAGAGGGTCAGGGCTTGGGTTATGGCAGTGTAATTGGAAAGAAGGTGTCATAAGTTTTAGAGAAATGACAAGAATCCAAAATGATTGGATCTTTTTGATGAGTGAGAGTAATATGCGGAGGATGACACCCCGATTGCCACCTGGGTAACTAGAACGGTAATAGTACCTTTGACAGCAATAGGAAAGTTTGGGAAAAGGGTGGATTTTAGGGGAAAGGTAATGAGTTCTATTTTGGACATACTGAGTTTGAAATCTTTATTATAGATTCAGTTTGAAGTGACCAAAAGGTAGCTAGTGATATGTGACTGAAGGCTGAGAGAGGCCAGATAGAGAAATGTGGATGGAGGAGGGATCTTCATGGAGATTATGAAATCCACTGGAGTTGATAAGATCAGTGAGTGACAGAGTATGTAGAGGAGAGAGAAGTCTAAGGACAGAACCTTGGGGGCACCTACAATAGGATACAGATGAGGATAACACAAAGTTTGAGAAAAGCTTTAACAAACTGTAAGAAAGCCTAGAGATAGTAGTGTCACAAAAATCCAGAGAAACTTTTGTAAAGTGAGTGGCAAGTGGTAAATGCTTAATAAAAGCTGGTTGGGGCAGATGAATAGCACAGTGATACCACATAGTAAATAACAGAGGTAGGATCTGAACCCTTGAAACCAAATCCTACATTTTTTTCACCATAGAATGTTCCTTATTTTAATTCTCCCCAGAGAAAGAGAAAGAATTTATCCAATAAAGGTTTGTGCAAGTTCCTATGTTAGTTGCTGTGCATGAATAAGATAAGATCCCTAACTTCACAAAGCTTCCACAGGATAAAAGACAGGTACAGAATGACTATCACACAATGTAGTTTAAAATGCATGGGTAGGGGGCAGCTGGATAGCTCAGTGGATTGAGAGCCAGACATAGAGATGGGAGGTCCTAGGTTCAAATGTGGCCTCAGACACTTCCCAGCTGTGTGACCCTGGGCAAGTCACTTGACCCCCATTGCCTACCCTTACCACTCTTCTGCCTTGGAGCCAATACAGAGTATTGACTCCAAGATGGAAGGTAAGGGTTTAAAAAAAAATGCATGGGTAGCCTTTATAAGGGCTCTGTGGAGTCAGCCCTGGACTTTAGGAAACCAGCCCCCCCCCCCCCCCCCCCCCCCCCCCGCCACACACACACCCCAGTTACACTGAGAAGTTGGGTTTCTCAAAGTAAAGCTGCCTATAGCTTTCTCTCAGGGTTCTAGATTTACCTCTGAGGGGATGGCCGGGCTGTCTTCTTTAGAAGACCTTCTCATGGGCCCCCACCGTGTGCTTCTCACCTTGAATATTAATTAGTCAGCTGGGTTCAATTCATTTTTAGAAAAAGGTATTTATTAAGATGCTATAATAACATTTGGTACAAATGTCCCCTTCTATTTCCGGAGTGCTCTCCCACAAGTACATACTGAGTTTAGAGGAATGTGGAGTTAAGCTTCAAAAGCACATCCAACAAAGGGTGACTCACAGCTCCTTGGACTTCAGTCCTAAAAATAGTTTCTTTAATTTGCATAGGTGTGTGTGAGTGTGTGAAGGAGCACATGTGGTCCCTTTTTGTGCTTTTTAACGAGCACTGAATTTGCGTGATCTTTCCTTGGCTGCCAATGCAGATACTGCCTTCAGCTGTTCCAGGGACCCTCCTAAGATGTTGATGGGAAGATGGAAAGTCTAAAATCTTTGAACTTTAAAGGGTCATCCTGTGACCAAGGAGGGTGATATAGCTCGGTTGAGGCCAAAGGTTTCCCCCAGCTTCCTGTAAGCAATTTGTTCTTAGAATTGCTGCTCTATTCTTTCTGCTGCTGGACATTTTAATCCTTGATTCCAACTAACTTCCTCATTTTAGTCTCAGAGGTCTCAGAGGATGTGATTCAGAAAATGCAATCACCACAAATTCAAACACATTCTGTCATATGGGGAGACAATCTTGGAAGGTATTTAGGCCTTTTACACATCAAAGGGTAATTAAGATACACTCTCATTTTAAAAATACAACAGGTATTAACATCTTCACTTATTTTAAATGAGATGAGGTATTCTGGTTGATTTTCTTTTTACCCTTTATCCTTGCCATAATTGAGTAATAAACCAGTCCGTTTTATAGCTTATGAGAGATTACATCTAGATAGGTTAATCAATCAACTTTTATTAAGTGACTCCTCCATGCAGAGCACGATGGTGAATGCTTGGTAATATACAAAGATCAGATAAAATAGGGTGGCTGCCATCATGGAGTTTATAGCTTAGTAATGGAAGCCTCTTAGGAAGACTTCATGTAATATATCTGTTTTAGAAACATACAGGTATAGTCTGTACTATGAATTTGTCTCCTGCTCAGAGAAAGAGATCTGGAAGGCGACTGCTGGGAAGATGTAGGGAAAGATAACAGGATAGAACTGAGCAATCACTATCTAGACATAAAATGCACATATACAAAAGGCCCTTTGAAAGGCAGAAGGGAATCACATATAAAATAGGAGTTTCATGTCTGTCTAGACTAATGCAGTGGCTCAGGAAAATGTTAGCTCTTCTCACCAGCCTCCTTGGGTGTAGGGACACCTCTGTCACTGACTCTGTGGTCTTAGTAGCTGAGGGGATAATTCATTAATTATTCTAACAGCATTAGTCTGCCACATCTAGAGGAGGCGTGTCCTTTGTTCTGTTAGGGGTAGCTTGGTTAGAGGGAGGAGAAAGGACAGCTCTCTCCTATGAACCATGCAGATTATGGATGGAGGGTTCTGGTTGATTTCAGTGTGTTGACTTGTTTTCTAACAGAGACTGAGGTGCCCAAGGGATGGGGTGGGGTCAGTGACCAGTCTGGGAGTGCTAACTTTGTGCTTCTCAGCATGGCTCTCTTCAGTTTGCCTCTTGTCCAGGGTGAATCTGATGCCCAGTGTCCACAAGAGGATCCCAAGGAGAAGAAGCCCTTCCCTCAGGCGGATCCACTTCAAGGAGCAGGAGGACATATTCATAGGCTCTATTAGGTCAGAAACAGAGAAATAGGGAGCATGGAACGTGAGAGGGATCTGACTGTTTGGGATGTTGGGTGGGTATTAATCTGGGCAACCCTCTCCCAATAGGTTGGGCAGAATTCCAGGATACCAGACCACTCCATGGAGCTTTTAGGTATAGATAGGGTCAGAGTATTGATGTCACTTTAGGGGCAGCACTAGGAGTAATTGTAAAATCATTCTGGCTTCTCTGAACTACCCTTAACAGTAAAGTGTGAGGTTTGTGGGTAGGCCCTCTCCAGAGGAGGTCAGAAACATTCCCCTGGCACCAAAATATCCCCTGCTTCTCCTCAAAACACATCCCTTTCCCTCCACTCCTAGTGACATGGGCACTGTACCCCAGAAACCCAGGCATCTTTGTGACTCTTAACCTAGAAACACTCAATGACCCTACCCAGGGATCTGAGATGTTTACCCTCTTTTGTCCTCTAGATTTAAGGTGGAAAAAGAAATGAATCTTTATGCCTCCAGGCAGACCCCAGTCAGATGACCACCTCACCCCACCAAATGCCTGAGGGACTAACATTCTATAGGTCATGTCCACACCAGGACATAGCATCTAAAGAGTATATAAACCCCAGAACTGATGTTGTCTGGGGGACAGCCTCTCCATCCATGCTCTCCCCATGGGGGAACAGCCTTTCCTTTCATGCTGTCCTCCCAGGGAACTGCTCCCCATCTTGCTGTTCTACCTTGCTCTCCTCCTGGCCACTCTCAACACTACTTCCTAAATTAATAAATCTCTTTTTGTTTTTAAGCTAAATTTTGGAGTCATTGCATGCTTGCAAAAGGGATCCTTCCCGAACCCCCAAGGTATCCTTCCTGCCCATAACACTAGGAAAGCATAGAAAGTTCAGCTTGCTCCCATTTCACTGGAGTAGCCTCCAAAAGCCTAGTAAGGGGAGGGAACAGGATATAGGGGAGAGGATGTCTCCTCTGATTCCAGTGAAAGGGAATGACTGGGCAACTGCCATAAATTCTGACCTCTACAATTGTTATATAGAGTCTATTACCTAGTAGCTCTCTTTCCACTTCACCCTAACACTCACCTTCCCCCACCTCACTCCCACCTCAGAAATCCATCATCACACTTAAGCTTTGGGGTTTTGTCTAAAGCATAGATGCCCCTCAGAGCACAGGTATTCATTCCGCAGATCTATGGTGAGATTTCTCTGATTCAAGGGATTGCTGGCCAAGCAGGTGAATGAAGAAATAGATTGACCCTTGGGTAAGGACCAAATTGGGAGACACTGCTGACATTTTTGACTGCTCCAGTCCATCTGCAAAGTTCAAATTTCCCCAGGTCCTTTTTATAGCTTTCCTAGACCCTGAGACCAGGTAATCCAGGGTGATGCTGCACAAGTGAAGTGAGACACTATGACTGAATATGAATCTGGGAAATAGGGATGGGTTATGGGGTCAAAGATAAAGAAGAGAAATTAGGTCAGGAGACATAGAGTCTTAGAAGTCTTCATTCCTCATGTTGCCAGCCATCTTTCACAGGATGCCATCTTTCACAGGAGCAATTCAAAGCCCTTTATAGTACTTACCAATATAGAACAATCACCAGAACCTCTTAGAGAAATGTGATTCCAGGGAAGAGGAGCAACAACTGGACCTTCCAATCAAAGTTGAAATTCATGTTGTGAGAAATATTAGTAAGAAAGGAAATTTAGTTGAATATGTAGAAGAATTAGCTGCTTAAATTTTTGTTCCCTCTCAATTTTTGTGCTCTGAAGCAAATCCCTGGGTATTCTATCTTAGTTAGAACTTTATTTTCTAAAGGAGAAGGTGAGGATCACAGAAGAGAAAAAATTCATTCTACTGGCCAGGAAAATCTAAAAGTTCCATCTCTTAGTTCCTACTTTCCTCCTTTTGATACTAAAGACTAGGTTAAGATATGTAGTTAGGGACTGAGTATTCTCTTTTTTTAAAGTAATTGTTTTGGAACTTTAATTGCAGGATATAAGTAGTAGTCTCTCGGTGTCCAAGAATGACTATTGTCTTTGTGCGTTTTCTTCTACGGTGTACCCTCATGTGGCTTTGGAGTCCAAAGAAGGAGGCGCAGAGTTTGTGGCACACGGGGCATGGGACGCCAGTTGTTAGGGGACGTGCGGTTGTGGCCTGGTGTCGGCGTTCACGCGCAGCGGCAAGATGTCGACGTCGTTCATCTTCAAAGGTGGTGGCAGCATGGTGAATGTGGGTTCACCAGCTGCTTCTGTCAGAGGCAGCGAGTTCTAGTTGCTTTGGTGTCATGCCAGCCCACTTCAAGTTGGACTTTAGCTGATCCTTGAATCTTTTCTTTGGTCGGCTGTTGGCTGTTTGGTTGGTTGTTTCCTGATCCAGCTGACAGTTCACCATAGAATACCTGTCTTGGTATTTGCTGTGGGTCCATGCAGATGACGTGTCCAGACCATCGTAGCTGGGTTTTGAGGACCAGGACTTCGATGCTGGCTCTGTCGAGGACTTCCTGACTGGTGATTCGGTCCTGCCATCGGATCCTCATGATTGATCGGAGAGAAAATTGGTAGAATTGCTCCAGCTGTTTCATGGGCTTCCAGTACAGTGTCCATGTCTCGCAACCATACAGGAGCGAGCTGAGGACCACTGCGTTATACACTTTGAGCTTCGTCGCAGTGCTTACACCACTGTGTTGGAGGACTTTGGAGCGCAGCCGCCCGAGTGCCTGGCTGTGCCTGCCTGCTGTGATTCAGGCAGGTTCTGCTTTGAAACAGATGACAGGAGTCTGTTGAGTATGACACGGGCGAGGATATTTTCGGCAGTGGAGAGTAGTGAGATGCTTCTGTAATTGTCACAGTCTGCTCGTGAGCCTTTGTTCTTGTATAGGGCTATGATGGAGGCATCTCTGAGTTCTGGGGGCATGTCTTCCTCTTCCCATATGCTGGTCAGCACTATGTGGAATGCCTGAAGCACCTTTCCCTTTTGGATCCTGGCATTGATCTCATGGTCTAGGGACCCGTCGTTGGCAATGGTGCTGCCCAGGTACTTGAAAGTGTTGACGTTAGTAAGCTGCGTGCCGTCGATTGTAATGCACGGCTGGTTAGTTGGCCTCCCTGGTGCAGGTTAGAACAACACCTCTGTTTTGCTGAGGCTGATAGTCAGGCCAAACAGTTTTGTTGTGGTGGAGAACCTGTCCACAATGGTTTGGAGATGATTTTCTTGGTGGGCCATGAGAGCACAGTCATCTGCGAAGAGAGTTCCAGGATGAGTCTCTCTGTTGTCTTTGTTTTTGCAGTCAGGTGGCAAAGGTCGAATAGTGAGCCATCCAGTCTGTATTTGATGTAGACTCCCAGGTCTAGATCCATCACAGCATGTCGTAATACTTGGGTGAAAAATAGGTTGAATAGTACCGGAGCAAGGACACAGCCTTGTTTCACGCCATTGGAAATGTTGAAGCGATTGCAAGTCTCTCCACCAGATAGGACTTCCCCTGTCATGTCGACATGAAAAAGCTGGATCAGTTTGACAAATTTTGCTGGGCAGCCAAGCTTGCTGAGGATCACCCACAATGAATCCCTGTTCACTGTGTTGAACGCCTTTTTCAGGTCTATGAAGACAATGTAGAGACTCAGGTTCTGCTCAAGGCATTTTTCCTGCATTTGCCTCACCGTGAAGACCATGTCGATGGTGCTGCGATCTGGTTGGAAGCCACATTGTGATTCAGGCAGGTTCTGCTCTGAAACAGATGACAGGAGTCTGTTGAGTATAACACGGGCGAGCATCTTTCCGGCAGTGGAGAGTAGTGAGATGCCTCTGTAATTGTCACAGGCTGCTCGTGAGCCTTTGTTCTTGTATAGGGCTACGATGGAGGCATCTCTGAGTTCTGGGGGCATGTCTTCCTCTTCCCATATGCTGGTCAGCACTATGTGGAATGCCTGGAGTACCTTTCCATTTAAGGCCTTGTATACCTCGGTTGGGATCCCTTCACTTTTTGGACTTCCTCTATTGAAGGAGGGACTTCAAGTTTTTCAATGGTGCGGTTTTGGGGGATCTGGTCAAGGGCTCTTTGGTCGACTGAAGAAGGTCAGTTGAGAGCTGACTGAAGTGTTCTTTCCACCTGTTGCTGATGCCTTTTTTATCTTTATGAGAGTGTCACCATCAGACGATAGCAAGGGAGTGGTGATGGGTTCTAACCTATAAAAATCATCAGCATTTCTTAATATTACTTAATTATTTAATATTACTATATTACTAATAAAATCCAAAAACAAGAGACTGAAGGATAAATACCATTAAAAATAAATGTAGACAATATAAAATAACTGGAAATCTAATTGCTAAGACAAACCCAGGAACTATATGATCGTAACTAAAAAACACTTGATACAAATAAAGTCAGATATAAATAATTGGAAAAACTTTCATCACACTTGAATAGGCTGAGCCAGTATAATAAAAATGATAATTCTGCTTAAATTAATTTACCTATTCAGTGCCATACCCCACAATTATTTCATAGATCTAGAAAAAAATAATAAAATTCATCTGAAAGGACAAAAGGCCAAGAACATAAAGGGAATTACTGGAAAAAAAAGTATGAAGAAAGGTGGCTTAGTTGTATCAGATCTTAAACAATTGTGGTAACTAAAACAATCTGGTAGTGCCTAAGAAATAGAGTAGTGTACCAATGGAATAGATTGAACACACAACATGCAGTAGTAAATGAGTACTTGTAGCCTATTGTTTGATACATAGCTATTAAGTGTCAAAGGCAGGATTTGAACTGAGGTCTTCCTGACTCCAAGTCTCTCTTTGTATTCCCCTCAGAATGCCCTTTGGGAGCTTATATGTGACTGGCAGAAGAGAACACATGAAGGGGAAGTAGAAGAGAGAAGAGGACGTGCTCTGTGACCTAGAGTAGAGCTGGTTGGGCGAAAGCTCATTTATTAGAGATCAGCATTGAGGGGATGGAGTTGTAGGAGTTGTAGGAGATGAGGGAATGATGATAAGGGGTAGAATGCCATTCAAGAGGTCAGTAAGGAGAGAAGTAATGACATATCCCCACCAAAACTGAGGTAGTTTGCCACCAATATGCATCATAGCTGTGGAAATATAGATATATGTGGATAACACTTATGGAGAAGTGAATACATAGAAGACATCTGTGCCCAGGGCTCTGGCCTGGACACATCAGTTCAGGCTTCCAGTAATGTGGATGGGATTTTGTCTTTCGTTCATGTTGTTGGGCTGCTCCTGTCTGTGTTGCTCCCAGCTGATATGTGGTGTGTGGACTCCAATCAGTATTATTCCTTCATTGTCTTATGTGGTTATAGCTGGCAAGGGTCTACTAGACATGAAGTTCTGCATAAATAACCTTTATAACCAATCCAAAATCATCCACCTGTCAGAAAACTACACACTTTGCTTGAAAAGGTCCCACATGTGTTGCTAAGGTTGCTTTGGGTTCTGATGTTTTCACTTGCTTTCAGTTTCAGCCTCAAGCTGGAATGTCCAGCTGAGTGTCTTCCTCTTTCTCAGAGTAGGAAGGCTGGGTTCTGCCCCTACTGCTCTTTTAGCTTCAAACCCAGACACTTTTTACCATACATAGCTCCTTTAAAAAGTAAGAGAGCCTTGAGACATTTAGTCATGATTCTAGAGGAAAAAACTCTAGAGAATTGCCCCACTAAGGCTGAATATATCTGTTTTTCCAGTCTTGGCTAGAATAAGCACTTATTTATTTATTTTTATTTAAAAATTTTTTCTAAGATCACATGATTCATATTTTCTCCCTTTATCCTTCCCCCTTCCCCGAGTTGACAAGCAATTCCACCAGGTTATACATACATACTTTTATATGTATATGTGTATACATATACATATATATATATATTATTACTCAAACCTATTTCCATATTATTCATTTTTGTAAAAGAGCAATCCTTTAAAATCAAAACCCCAAGTCACATACCTATATAAGCAAGTGATAAATCACATGTTTTCTTCTGGATTTCTACTCCCAAAGCTCTTCCTCTAGGTGTAGATAGCATTCTTTCTCCAAAATCCCTCAGAATGGTCCTGGGTCATTGCATTGCTCTTAGTAGCAAAGTCGATTACATATGACTGTCCCACAATGCTAAAGTCTCTGTGTACAATGTTCTCCTGGTTCTGCTTCTTTCACTCTGCATCAATTCCTGGAGGCATTCCAGTTCTTAAAAAGAAATCCATCAATTCATCATTCATTATAACACAATAATATTCCATCACTATCATATACCACAATTTGTGTAGCCATTCCCCAATCTGCTTCTTTTTTAGAAGGTGCTTTCTTTGCCTACCCTTTGATCCAGCCATACCACTTTTGGGTTTGTACCCCAAAGAGATAATAAAGAAAAATGCTTGTACAAAAATATTCCTAGCCGTGCTCTTTGTGATGGCAAAAAAAAAAATGGAAAAGGAGGGGGTGCCCTTTGATTGGAGAATGGCTGAACAAATTGTGGTATCTGATGGTGATGGAATACTATTGTGCTAAAAGGAATAATGAACTGGGGGAATTCCATGTGAACTGAAATGACCCCCAGGAATTAATGCAAAGTGAAAGGAGCAGAACCAAGAGAACAGTGTACATAGAGACTGATACATTTTGGCACAATCAAATGTAATGACTTTTCTACTAACAGCAATGTAATAATCCAGGAGAATTCAGAGGAATTTATGAGAAAGAATGCTATCCATGTCCAGAGAATGAACTGTGGAAACAAAAATTGTACTAGTGGGGAATCAAGAAGTAATAAAAGTTTGAACAGATACTTGAGAGAGAGGGACCAGATAAAAAGTAACACCAATTTTCCCTTCCTCCAGGCAGAGCTGTTGACAATGGAGTCCAGTCTGACTAGATCCGAAGTGTATGAGTAAATCCCCTTTAGTCTCTCCTTTAGATGAATTATTTGTAATACCTCTTCTAGTACATTTAAGGTAGTTGAGTCTTCAGTAAAGCAAAAACAAAACAAAACAAAACAACAAAAACAACAAAAAACCAACAACTATCTATTGGTTAAAGGATTAGGAAATAACTGAGGATAGAGGAAACAGGAAGTCCCTGACTATTTCCCTCCTATAGCTGGTTTCAGGGTGTTTGAAGCACAAGTCCCAGACTATGTTATTATCTTTGTGGGCTCAAGACGTTGGTACTTCTTGTCTCAGAGATATAGTTGCAATGAATCTTCTTAAGGATAGGCTTATTGCTCTCCCCGAAGGGAAAAGTCTCTATCCTCATACTGTAACAGATGAAAGGGTCTGGATCTTCTACTGCTCAGCAAAATATTTAGTGGCGATATCTTTGAATTCTCAGCAAGGATTTTGATCCTTCCTCTTCAAGCCAAGGAGAGAAGAACCTAGCAGTTCTCAACTGCTCCTCCTTTAGCTTAGCTGGAATGCTCCATTCCCATCCCCTGATTGCAACAGAGTTCCATTTCACCTTCTCATGAGATAGCTTTGCAAAATCCAGGTTTTCATTCATTTTAACATTTCTCTCTTCCACAAATCCCCCTTTTTCTGTTGTACAGAGTCAGCCAGACATTTGTACCAAAGTCCAGTACTTACCTTATTGATTAATAGTCTATCCTATCTATCTTATGAAATATCCTATTCTAAATATTCCTCCACCCCCCAAAATAACAAAGCTTACTCCTAATCTATCTAAATTCTATGCCAAGATCAGGATTAAAGGAAAGTGGGAGGGTAGGAAAGTAATTCAAATACATGGGTATTTTGAACATAGCAACAGATTCAATAATGTAACATTTTTTCTGTAACAAACTAAATCTTCCTATCTCAATGAACACTAACAATTTCCTAACTATAAACTTTTATAAATCCTATTACTCCTATGGTAATAACTCTTTTTAAAAAATTACATCACAAGATATGGATCCTGTCCCTAGTCTATTTCTAGTTCCAAACTTCTTAACCTATATTAGTATGTTAATCCACTAGTATCATACAAACATACATTGTCTTTCTGTACAGACTTTACATATGTACAACTATGTTACATTTTCACATGAGTTCTGATCAGAAGTCATTCAGACAAGAATTTTTTGTATTTTCTTGCCTGCATGAGTCCTACAGAAGCTCAAATAGGTTGATCATATGTACGGTACGACCCAAAAATGTCAGTGTGAATGAATGTATATGTGTTAGTTATGTATTGTTGCATGCATACTTACTCCATCAGTGAATCCTCTTCATGTTATGATTTAAATGTATATGTGAATGCATTGCCCTATATGTGAAATTAACATGTATAACAAATAATCTTACATGACCCATCATCATCAGTTTTTTTTAAGTTTTTTTGATATCTTAGATGTTGATTTGATATAAACATACAGGTCTTGTGGCTTCCTCTGTATAGCATGAATATTTGTCTGACATCTCACCTTAATTGAAGTCCTGTGTTCTCTGGTGATTTTAACCTACAGGATCATGTATGTGTATAATATTACCATGTGCATATGTGTAAGATTGATTTTCTTCATGTGTGTATGTAAATAAAGTTCTTCATACATGTATGTAAGAATCTTCACATATGTGTGTATGCAATGTAGATTTTATAATCTGATGTAAATATCTCATATGGTTTTAAGATTTGATGTTTGGTATTTGGATTTTGAGATTTGGATATGTAGTTTGAATATATGATTTTGAGATTTGGATTTTGAAATTTAGAATTTGGAATTTGGAGACGGAAACTTCCTTTTAGTCTTGATTGAACCTTCAGCTGTTGATCTAAGAAGAGATTCTTTATGATTTCATGTGTTAGCAGAGATTTGTCATTATATATTAGCAGAGATTTGTTCTTATCTGTTAACAGAGATTTGTTTGTTATTGGGAGCTATTTCTTGAGACATAGATTTACCATATATACATATATATATATATATATATATTTTTTTTGTGCAGTGCCTTATACTATTTCTTCTTCACTCTCATTATTCTCATTTATAGGAACAATTTCAGTTGTTTCTAGGGCATTTGGTATTCCTTCAGATTCTGATATTTCTTTTGCATTTTTTCTGGATTTTTCTCTAGATCTTCTATTGTGCTATCAATATTGTGGGCATAATGTTGCTTCACATGAGAGGCATAATACCATTGATCTTTTCCTGAAACTTTGATGGAAATGGGAGTAGTTATTACTACTTCTAAAGGGCCATTTCATCTAGGCTCAGTAGATGTTTCTTTAACAAAATTCTTCACATACACTTTATCTCCTGACTTGATATTATGTAGTGAGAAGTCAAGTGGTAGTCTTTGGAATAATAATCCTAGCTTTCTTAGTCCTTCCAACCTAGTTTGTATTTCTACTAGATAGGTGTGAAGCTGACATTCTCCTTTTGACATGGATATGTAAGATGGTTTAGCTGTTTGTCCATGCCACAGTGGTTGTCCATATAGGATTTCGAATGGGGAGATGTGCAAGTCTCCTCTGGGCCTAGTTCTAAGATGGAATAATGCTGAAGGAAGAAAATTTGTCCACTTTAGATGTGTTTGTGCACAGAGTTTTCCTATAGTTGTTTTTAATTCTTTATTCATGCGTCCCACATGTCCTGAACTTTGAGGCCTGTACACAGCACGTAGACTACTTTTGATTCCTAAGTTCTTGTACACTTCTTGCAAAATTTGCGGTGTAAAATGCGATTCCCTGGCTGAATCTATAACATCAGGAATGCCATATCTAGGAATTATTTCCCTCAGTAGTGTTTTTACTACTGTGGCTGTGTTGTTGTTTTTAGCCAGATACTCCTCTATTGATCTAGTTAAACAATCCACGATCACAAGTGTACATTTGTATCCCTTGTCACTAGGCATGTTAATATAGTCGATCTGTAAACATTGGAATGGTGTGTAACTCAAAGGTCTGCCTCCCAGTGCCTTGTTCTTAAAATAACCTTGATTGCATTTCCTACATATAGCATATGCCTGACAAACTCTAATAGCATTTGTAGATATCCCCGTTGCAATCCAAAATCTCCGTATTAAATCTAGCATGGATTGCACTCCGTAATGACCTTCGGAATGAATCACATTACATAGATGCTGATGAAGTTTTCTAGGTAATATGGCTTCCCTCTTCAGCCAGCCATATGCCTTTCACTAATTTGGCTACTAAATGTTTTTCCCATGACTGAATCTTGTCCCTGTGGTATGCTTTGGTAATATCAGGCTGTTCCACCAGAGAAAGATTCAGAACATGGTAAGGACCAAATACTGCTGCGTATATTGCTGTTATATCTGCCCTTTGGTTCCCCAGGGATACATTGTCCTTGCCAGAAGTCTGTGCTTTGCAATGTGTGACAGCTACTTCACTTGGCAAGTCTACTGCTCCTATCAGGCAGGATATAAGATCTTTAAATGCAATTTGCTTCCCAGCTGGTGTTATAAAACCTCCGTTCTGCCATGTATATGCATTTGCATGCAGAATTGCAAACGTTTAAGCTGAATCAGTGAACAAGTTTACTCTTTTGCTTTTTTCAAACTCTAATGTGTGCAGGAGAGCTTTTAACTCAGCACCCTGGGTGCTGACATTACCAGTTAGTGAAACATGCCATAGTGTCCTATCATTAGTCACTGCTGCTGCACCTGTGACCCTTTGTCCTCTAAAGATGTATGAGCATTCATCTGTGTATAACTCCATATCTGGGCCACTAAGATCTTTTAGATCTTCCCTTGGTTTATATACCATTTCTATAACTTGGGTGCAGTCATGTAGTGATTCACCCCCTAAAAGGCAAATCAGGAATCAGAGTTGCTGGGTTTAGAGGTGCACATCTATGAATGGCTAGATTATCATTTTCTAGCAAAATGATCTCATACTGAGATAGCTTAGCAGCTGTGAATGCATGTATATTCTGTGACCTTAAAAGAGTTTTTCAATTTTGTGAGCAAAATATATATTAAGCTTATATCCCAGTACAATGTCATTCCCTTATTTCACAATGAGGGTGGCTTCAGAAGAAAAGCATGGGATTGATCATGTAATTTGATAGATATGATTAAATTAAATTAAATGTTAAAAGATCATTCTACTGTAAATATGAATAACAGGGAAATAGGTTTTGAATAATGATACATATATAACCCAGTGGAACTGCTTGTCAGTTCCAGGAGGAGGGAAGAAAGAGTGGGGTGGTAGAGAATCCTGAATCATATAACCATGGAAAAATATTCTAAATAAAAAAGGGGGGAAAAACAGTCACAGAAATAAAAAAAGAAGATGGTTTCTTGAACCAGAGGCCCATCACTTTGAACCAGAGTTATCCTTTATACTTGGTTACTTTAGCCTTAATTCTCTTCTCCGACTTCTTTAATTTTGTGGTCACCCCGGGCAAGGTCTTTGTCAGAGGCCTCTCTAATTTAGAATTAGAATTTCTTGGGGCTTGCTGCTTAATTTCTTATTGAACAACTACACCTTAGCACAGTCTATTCAGAGGATACTTTTCCAGAAAACTGTCAAAGGCTCTAAGGGTTAGGCACTCTCAGTGTTTCAATCCCCAAATTTATGCAAATGAAAAGGCAAAGAAATAAAACTAAGACCATGAGGCAAAATCATGTTCTTCTCTCTAACTGTCCCTGACTGGTCTCATTCTTACCTTGGAGACATCTTTAGATCTATATGTAGCTAGCAAGGAGCTATCTTTTCTCCCAGCCCATCCTACCACAGAGACAAGCTTGGGGTGTAGCTTTCCCAGAACACTCATTGCAGCCCTCAGTGAACTCACTGAGTGGCATTTCCCAGGCTCATACAAAGCATAGGCAGAAGCTGTCACTGGCTCATGCTATGGGGTACTAGGAGTCTTACTGAAGTCGGGAGGGTCCTATCTCAGCTTCAGACTGGGATGGCCTCTCCCAACTTCTCCTAAGGGCTTCCTTTGAGTACTTCTTCTTTCTTTGGTGATGGATCATTCACCAGACAGCCATAGCTGGATTTCAAGCTTATAATAATATCAGTTGAGATCCCAGAAGCCTTTTTACCTTAAATAGCAAATCTTATCCATTACAGCTTGGAGAAAATTACTAAATGATCCAGTTTCATCATCCTAGAATTCCGTAACACAAACTTTTTGATTCAGCCCAGTTCCCTTAGGGCCCGGGATCTAACTGCTCCCAGAACTTGTTTTCCCTCTATGTCACTCTGCTCTGCCCCACTCTCTTTTTTGGTCTAATCCTCTGGGCCCCTCCCTTTCTGGTGAGCTCGGGGCCTGATGCTGGTTCCTAGAAATAGGCACTCTTGCCAGCCAGCAAATCCCTGTGTACATGTGTGAATGAGTGACGAATTCAGTGAGTAAAAGCAGTCTAATGGCACAGGATGCCTGTTGGTGTGCAGAGCATGACTGGTGCCAGGGTCATTCTGTATGATGGGCCGAGGTGCCTGAT
Source organism: Monodelphis domestica (assembly GCF_027887165.1). Taxonomy (NCBI): domain Eukaryota; kingdom Metazoa; phylum Chordata; class Mammalia; order Didelphimorphia; family Didelphidae; genus Monodelphis; species Monodelphis domestica. Next base: position 168,374,188 of record NC_077228.1, on the reverse strand, counting down.
GTGTCCCAACACGGGCTGATCTCTGTGGGGGTGGAGGAAAAGAAAAAAGAAAAGCCTACAGTACCCCGTATTCCCAGGCAGAATCCCATCCAAGCACTAATCAGGCGCGACCCTGCTTAGCTTCTGAGATAGACAAGATCAGGGTGGGATGGCCATAGATGCTTACAACTTCTTCCTGGAGCACCAAGAGCTCCCACAGATCCTGCCAACATTGCCCCCGCCCACCCCCCGCCCACCCGTCTGCCACAAGCCTGGCCCGCCACCAGGTTCAGGGGAGCCCAGGGCTCCCCACCACCCGGCGCCTGCCACTGGCAGAACCCACCCGGAAGGAAGGACAGAGTTCCTCTCCGGTCTGCCCCAAACCCCTGCGTCCCCGCCACGCCCCCCCTCGCCCCGCCTCCCCGGACAACCTGACATCGCCACCCAGGGCGCGGGACAAGCCAACGCGCTCCCGCCGCCCCACAAGCCGCCTGCTCCTCGTCCTCCACTTGGTCTTCCCAAAGGGCCCTGACCCTGCTCCTCGGCACAGAGATCCTCCCTGCAGACGGGCATCGCCACCCAGGCCCGGAGGAGGCGGCCTCCCCTCCGCCCCGGTGCCCTCGGCTCTCTGGCCTTCAGCGTCCGGCCCCACCGCCAGGCGCTCCAGGCCCTCCCTGCGTCTCCCAGCTGTCCGGGGCCAAACGGTTTGCCAGTGCGTGGAAAGCTCTGCCTGCTCGCCGCAGCGTGCCGCCCTCCCAGGGCTTCCTTCACCTTTCAAGGGCCAGCCCAAAGCCCAGGTGGGAGTGGAGGAAAAGAAAAGGGAAAAGCCTACAGCACCGGAATTCCCAGGCGATCTCCTGTCCAAGTACTAACCAGGCTCGACCCCTGTTTAGCTTTAGGGTGGTATGGCCTTAGATGGTCACAAAAGACTGCTTCTTGCTCGATTTCTGAAGCCTGACAAACTCCTTAACTTACTAAATATTTAATATCTAATCTTACTAAACTATACTTATTAATTATCTTCTTATAAATATAACTATTAGACATCCACTGTCTCCTTTCTCCAGCTAAAGATCAGTCCAACTTCTACCAGGTTCCCAGCAGTTACTTCTCTATGGGCCCAGCTGGCCTATTCCTCCTCTGAAGGGTCAAAAAGAAAGCTCAGCCAGTCATTCTTCACAGATGATCTCCTCCACAAACTTTTCCCCAATATCCAAGAGTCTCCCAAAACCAACTATTGTCAACCAGAGGGAAGATCCAACCATCCACCCTTTTTCGTCTCAGGCCCTCCAACAGAGTTGATTATTTTTCCATACTCTTGGGAATTATCTTAAAGAATCTCTAGGAAGAGTCTAGCTGGCTTCTTAAGGTAACCCTTCAACACTCTTTCTCTAGCCTACTCTTACTTATCAAGAATTCCAAATTAATGTAAAATTTAAAATTATATCTCAAATAATAAAAATATTATAGCTTAGGAGGTTTATTACATGATCATTAGAAATCAAGGAATAAAGAGGATACAAAATAAAAACTGGTGCCCATGGCTGGTTAGCCATTTTCAAAAATCCCCACTTTACCACCATCACTGCTGATGCTACATCATGCTCTCTCCCCCCACCCCAAAAAAAAGGAAGAGCCTCAATGCCCCCTCACTTTATCCTCTATCTACAGGAAATACGAAATGACAAGAAGTCAGTGGGCTCTTGGGATATGTAGTTCTTTTCTTTAGGGTAACAGATTTTCAATTATACATTTCTTCCTGAGAACTGAGGAAGACTAGTCTCTCTGATGGGTCTTGTAAATATATCAACTTTGAAATTACAATAATTTGAGGGTAAGAGGAAAAGAACAAAACCAATAATTGCTAGGCGAATTGTCAAAAAGCCAGTTGGGGGCAGTCCCCTTTTACATAAGAGTATACATACAAAACAAATGCATTCAACCCCACATGGTTCAGATCACCACATCCCAAAGTTCACTCTGGATCTTCTGGTACAGCTTGTCTGTGGAGGTATCTTCATGGTGCCCTCTCCAAAGAGTTCATTTTCTGGATTCAGAGAGGTATCATATTTCTTAACCTAAAATTACTATCAAAAAGTATTTAAACTTTGCATTTTAGAATAATTATACATTCCCTCCTGAAGATGGTGTTGAAAAACACAGGGATCACTTAGGAATGCATGGCTGAGTTATGAGGTGTATAAATCAATTGGCAAGAAAAATTAAAAAAATTAAAAAAAAATTTTTTTAATCCAAATAAAAGAGAGAATTTCTGGATGAAATATAGACTATCAAAGTCCTAAGTGTAAAAATTCTAAGTAAAGGAAAAATAAATCCATAACAGGTCCTTGAATCAGGGCTCAATCAAAGTGATTTCTATTCCACAAGTCTGCAGGACTAAATGCAGTAATATTTCAATTACCCATTTGCAGCCAAGACTACAAGAATTTGCCATACTACAAGAGAGAAAAAAGGACTGATGGGGAAGTGTCATTCCCTGGTCTGATTTTACCTTCACTCTCAGGGACAGGGGAGTCAGAAAGCAATTAGGTACTTTCATATTTTTCAGAAAGGGGTGTGGTTCAAGGATTCCTGCATCTTAACATATGTCAAGTGCTGAAATCTTGAGTGTCACACTAGGTTCAAGTCCTTGCGCTCTTTGGGCAGAATGCCATCAATTCACATAGGATTGGTTTGGCCTTTTTGACCTTGTGCTCTTTGGCACTATGCAAGTAGCTTTGTGCTTTTTTGGCACTGTTCAATGGCTCTTCTTGTATTCCCTTCTCCTGGAAACAGACAGAATCATTAAACAAAGTCCCATAACATTTATCCATAAATGGCAGGTTTCCATAGTCTAAAGCTTTGGAGCATGCATTAATATTATAGCAAGTATATTTTAAACTTGTATTATTGCAAATTATAAAAAAAGTTAAAGAAAATCTTCTCAATACTGGTGACATGTGTTTCATATAAAAAAAGGAGAGAAAAAAATTAAAAAACCTGAAATAGTGTATTGCACATGCAAGGAAAAACATAGCTTATAATAATTGACATGCTTTGTCAGCTAAGGAAAGGTAGAATACAAAGGTTTCTCACCAAAAATGAGATCCATCTCTTCTTCAAACCTGGCCATGATCCATTGTGAGTGCAAGCAAGTGATTTTCACAAAGTAACAGTTTTTATAAAGAACAAAAGTACAGCATGTAACGCACATTCAAAAAGTATCAAGATACCCAAATTATAATAGCCCATTTAATGACAATAGCAAACAAATCCACTATCATATTTTACATGAGTCTGCTGTATGACATTTAAAGAAATGGATACCTGTCACAAGTTTTTCAGGTATAGCAATGTTTCAAGCTTGGCTGAGATAGTTTAAAAAATCTATTATTGCCATCATTACAAAAATGTGGCAGAGGGGTCTAGAAAAATCAAAGCCTCTATACTGTTTATGTTGGGTCTAAGAATGTCACCAAGAATCTAGAGCTCATTCTAGTAAAAGGGTAAAGTGAGCTGAGGAGTTACAAATGAGAGATGCCCCTTTTTTGGGAGCCATCCAGGGGTACCATGCCCTGTGATCAACTTTCCAGCTCCTTTGGTATGAGACTGTAATGTCCCATGAGGAGGTGGGGATTATAATTGTACTTCACTTTAGCTACTCAAAATGGACTTTACCTCCTGTTAGAGGCAGGTAAAATGATCAGTTGTTGAAAAAAAATCTAAAATTCATGCTTGAAGACCCCTTAAAATCAATTTGAGATATTTAGCTCATTAAATTTACCAAAGGTTGTTATACAATTGTAACCAGTTTTGATGAAGTCCATCCATCCTCTATGTGACAGTTTACAAAGCCAAAATATTAAAAAAACCCTATTTTTATATGAGTTATTCAATAATATTTGTTCAGTATAGTTATAGAGGAAAGGTAATAGAATATAACAGTAGTTAAAGCCCAGTATATTAAAATGATTCAATGTAACAGAATAGTATTGAATACATTTATTTATGAACTTAAAACAATAAAATTAAATATTAAAACAATCAGCAAAATACAATAAACATATTAATATATATATATACATATAATATTCAAGTCTGAAAAGTCTTAAAAATATAACTTCCAGTCTCTTTAAAGTGCTAAAGTGCCTTCCCTGGGATCTCCCATACTGAGGGATAATATGGGTTTGAGGAATCTCAAACTGGGCAGGCACAATTGGCAAAGAGTTGCAAAGAAATAAATTTCTCCCCTGAATCTCAGGCAAGATAAGTGAAAGGTTTAGTACACTCATGAAAAAAACATCCTAAAGCTGGAAACTGTTTTTTTTTTAGCTTTAGTCCAATGAATTTTATTCAAGTTTTAAAAAATTCTAGAATAGATTGTGAAGGATGTAGTTAATGGGCATCTTGAAAAGAAAGCATTGATTACATAGAGCCAGCCTAAGCTTAAGCAAGAATGCCAAGCCATTTTAACTTAATTACATTTTCTGACTGTGTTATTAAACTCTGGAAGAGCAAGGAAATGAAGTAGACATAGTTTTTCCCTCTTCCCCTCTAACCTTATACACACACACACATATATATATAAACATATATATAGTCTTAGTTGCCTATTATATTGAGGTTAATTGGTTCATCCCTTTTTAATCTATCTATATACCTACCATATCTGTCTGTATCATGTTTACACAGATTTTATCAGAGCATTTGGTAAAATCTTTTATATTATTTTGTGAAAGATGGAGAAATTCAAGCTAACCAATAATAAAATTAGATGCATTTGGATCTGGTTGAATGGCCACATTCAAAGAATAATTTATTAGCAGCTTTAGCTTGGCAGATGGCCTCTAATGGAGAGCCCCCAGGAATCTGTGCTTGGCTCCATGCTGTTTAACAATTTGATCAGTGACTGGGATAAAAGTATTGGTGGTTGTTCATCAAATTTGAGGATGATCCAAATCTGGGAAGGATAGTTAACATACTCCATGACAGAATCAGGAACCCCCAAAAATCTTGGCAGGCTAAAGCATTGAACTGAGGCTATAGGTTAAAATTCAGTAGCTATAAATGTAAAGTCTTAGATGAGTTAAAAAAAAAAAACATATAGGCTTGGTCGGTCAGCAGTTTGTATGGAAAAGATCTGGTTGCTCAGAATGAATCATTGTGATGTGACAACCAAAAATCTATTGTGATCTTGGGTGCCACTTTATTTTTTATTTGAATTAATTTAGTCAATTTACATTATTCCTTGATTACAATAATCACATTATTCCCCTCCACCCACTCTTCCTGAAACCAATGCACAATTTCATTGGGTATTACTTATGTCCTTGCTCAGAACCCATTTCCATGTTGTTGTTTATACTAGGATGTTCATTTAGAGTCTACATCCCCAACCATATCCCTTTGATCCATGTATTCAAGCAGTTGTTCTTCTTCAGTGTTTTTACTCCCACAGTGTTTCCTCTGGATGCGGATAGTGGTTTTCCTCAGAAGTTCCTCTAAGTTGATCAGGATCACTGCATTGCCACTAATGGAGAAGTCCATTACATTCAATTGTGCCACAGTGTGTCAGTCTCTGTGTACAATGTTCTCCTGGTTCTGCTCCTCTCACTCTGCATCAATTCCTGGAGGTTGTTCCAGTCCCCATGGAATTCCTCCACTTTATTATTCCTTTGAGCACAATAGTATTCCATTGGAAGCTGTTTGAAATAGGCAAGGTCCTGCTCTTTAATAGAATATGCCATTTGGAAGAGTGACTTCCTTCTCCCCTTCTCCCCCTAAGGTCCCCTGCCACATGAAGGCTAATTGTTGTCTATGGAAAGAGCACCTCAGTTTTTACCAGTGGGACCAGGGCTGGGGCTGGGGCCGGTGAGCGATCTGGGTCAAGAAGGTCAGGAGTGGATGGCTGGGACAACTCAGAAGGCAGGATCAGACAGTAGTAGCAGGAACAGGAGCAGGAGCAAGAGTAGAAGCAAGCTGATGGAATTCAGCAGCAGGAGCAAGAGGAATCAGGAGAAGTGGCTTTGTGAGGGTGGGTGGGTAGGTGAAAAGCCTTGGCAGGAGAAATGTGGCTTAACCCTAAATACTGTGCATTGGTTCCAAGGCAGAAGAGTGGTAAGGGCTAGGCAATAGGGGTTAAGTGATTTGCCCAGGGTCACACAGCTAGGAAGTGTCTGAGGCCAGATTTTAACCTAGGACCTCCCATCTCTAGGCCTGGTTCTCAATCCACTGAGCTTTTCAATTTTGTGAGCAAAATTTTCAATTTTCAAAAGAGTTTTTCAATTTTGTGAGCAAAATATATATTAAGCTTATATCCCAGTACAATGTCATTCTCTTATTTCACCATGAGGGTGGCTTCAGAAAAAAAGCATGGGAAAAAAAGCAACTTCTCCTAAGGGCTTTCTTTGAATACTTCTTCATTCTTTGGTGATGGATCATTCACCAGACAGCCATAGCTGGATTTCAAGCTTATAATAATATTGATTGAGCTCTCAGAAGCCTTTTTACCTTAAATAACAAATCTCACCCATTACAGCTCAGAGAAAATTACTCTCTAAGTTGTCCAATTTCATCATCCTAAAATTCCATAACAAACTTTTTGTTTCATTTATTCACTTTGATGGCTTCTCAAAGCCTTACAAGTTTACAAATAAAATATCAGCTCTTTAACTTTTCCATACAGTAACAATTCAGTACATTCTTCATTCCATCAGGTATCAATTTTTACCTGCTATTAGTGACTCAGAAGAACGCAGACTATCATTCTTCCTACAAATTGCATTATTCACAGGAATAATATACATAATATCTTTTGCACATTGTCATATTCAATTCACCTCAAACATTATTTTAGTTACAAATTGCATTTAGACACATATTCACATTTAAACACACATTTACATTTGAATAGAGTCATTCTTGCACAAAGTACATATTTTGGCAACAATCAACATATCACAATTTAGTCACATATTTGAAAGTTCTTTAACAACATTCCATACTCTTGATACAGGTTCCATCTCAAATTTACAAATCTAATGTTCATTACATTTCACTTGGTGCTTGCTTCAACAGCACATATACCAAAATAACATTTCCACATTTTTATTAGTAAGCACAAATATTTAGATTATACAAAATTCAAATCTTTTATCATATCTTCCAAGCACTTGGTACTGTGAATTTTAAAATCTCCATCTTGGTCTAGCACCCAAAAAATTGTGCACACCCACACTACACGGGCATGTGCTAGTCAATGACAAATCAGAAATAACTAACTGCCCACCTGGGCTGTCCTAAGCCAAGCTTGAGCCACCATTGGCACTTGTGATGCACAGGAAGTAAGGTAGGGAACAGCCTCTGGAATTTGCTCACTTCCTGTGGAGAGAGCTAGACGGGATTTCGTGTTAGAAGCTTGAACAGAGAGGAGGCCCGCAGACAGCTTCCCTTCAGATGGGTCACGTGAGTCAAGGACTGATTCCTTCCACCTTGGCCCTTTGGGCCTAAACTCCCTCTGCCTTGGTCAGAGGTTGAGTAATCCCCTTTCCCTTTTCTCCTCTCTCCTTCTTTCCCTCTCCTTTTCCCTACTCCCATTGTGATTAAACCTCCATAAACTCCATTCTGACTTGAGTGTTTCATTTTAGGAATTTCATAAATAAATTCCTTGGTGGCCATTGTTCTATATTATAATAATCTTAAAAGGTGAAAATTTTCACCACAACAATTGGCAGACTTCAAAGGTTTATATCGAACCTCAATAAATTTCCTGAATTTTCTTGCCCTTTCACTCCACTTCCTCCTCATTCAGTCAGTCCTTTTACCAGATACCTTGGCTTAAAGATACAGCTGCCAGAACAGGTAAGTATAAATCACCTTTTCTCTCTTCTCTTTTCTCCTTAATTTAAATTGGGGTTAACAGGTTTATTTTTCCTCTTTGTCTCTCATTTCCTCCCCCCTTTACTTTAAGGAGGTGGCTCTGTGGATTGAGAGGCAGGCCAGGCTTACCTAATCAACTGATTAGCAGCTGGAGAAGGAGCTCTTAGGAGCTCCTAGCCCGCAACAAAAACAGCTGAGAAAAGCAAGGGAGCTAACTTAAAACCCATTTTCCTGTTTTTCCTGGCCTTTCTAGTCTTAAAAAATCTTAAGTGGGCTTTGTTCAAGGAAGAAAGCACATGGTTCTAGCAGTTTTAGCCTGAGGGCTAAAGAAGATTGCTGGGACCCTCCCATATACACACTTTGTAAAAGAAAGAGCTTTAGCTCTACCCTTTATTTACAACCTATTCATTCCTAATCAGCTTTTTTCATAAGGCCTCTGCCTCCCAGCATAAGGCTTTTGTGACCCCTCCCAGAAGCTTAATAAGGAGAATTTACAACAGAATAGGCCCTTGGGAGTAGACAGGAAAGGGAGACATCTACTGAAAAAAAAAGGAAGAAAAAAATGTGGCTTCAAGCAGTGCATGATTTGCTTCGAAATTGGCTTATAAGTTCAATAACCAAGTGCATAGGAGTCTTAATAGGTGTTCCTATAGGATGGTTTTTATCAGAAACTATAAGCCTCTTGGTTACCCTTATATTCATCTTCCTTGGGATTGTAATTATTGTACTTGTAATAATATACCTAATCTCCTCTAAGAGAGAACACTCGCTTGTTCCTTTTATTACTAAACAAATTAAGGAACACAATACTTTTATTAGTCAATGATTGGAGGAACAGGATGAAAAATGGGGAGAGATAAAAACCTTCCTGCAAAACATTGAAAGGGAATTAAGAACATCCCGCAATAGGAGTGATTTATCTCCCTGACCCACCCTGCTCAAAACAATTTGGCTCAAATGGCAGCCCCCTCACACCAACAAGCTCCTCCCCCTCCTGACCACCCAGCCCCTCCCCCCTGTCCCCTCCCTCTGTTCATGCCTCCTACCTTGCCCCCTCAGTCCCACCCCCTGTTCTGGTCCCGGCCCTCCCCTCGGCCCTCACCACAGGACCTTCCCCTGGCCCTTCCCTCTGCCCTTCCCCACACCCATTCTCATACTCCCACCTCCAACCCTCATGCCCAGACACCCAATAATCCTAACCTTTTCCCTTCTCTTACCTACCCCACTGAAAACAGAGCAAGTAGCCTAGAAACAGTAACACCAGATAATTTAGACAGAAGTTTATTTCCATTGAGGGAAGTACCCACCATTAATAAAGAAGGGAACTTGGTGTCTGTAAGACACTATTCACCTTTTAAACCTGATGATTTAGAAAAATTCAAACAAAATGTTCCATCATTTGAGGCAGAACCAGTATTGATTATAGAAAAATTAGAGAACATATTCAGAAACTTTGACCCTTCTTGGTTGGATGTGGAAAATTTGTTAGATACATTTCTGACAAAGAGAGAAAAATAATGTCATCTCTCTAACTAATAAGAAAAGCGGTAGAGGAGCTCACCACTGGCCAGCTGTAGATTTACACTGGAACCCCAATATTACACAAGATCACACAAAACTAGTCCTGGCCAGAGATGCACTATTAAGAGCCATGAGAGACTGCTCTGATAGCCCTGATGCATGGGAAAAATTTGAACAGTTCTGACAGGGAATTGATGAGACCCCCTCCCACTTTATGGACAGACTTATTGACATAGGACATACATTTTGGACCTTGATTTTATCAGAGATAAGGACATTAAACATATACACAGACAATTCATTAGGAATTGTTGTTTAGCAGTAAAAGACTACTTTGAAACTAGCTGTCCCAACTGGGAGTCTATGGACCTCGAAGAACTGAGGAGAGTAGCAACATATGCCTACAAGAATCTTACAAAAAACCTGAGACACACAATACATCAGTGGCAGACTTAAAAAAAGAAATTGAAATTTTAAAGGAACAATTGAAAAGTACGGGAGAGACCATGGCCCCTTTGCAGGAATCCACAGATAAATCATTAACAAACCCCTTAATATGCCTCTTCTGTGGGAAGAGAGGCCATGCAACAATGGTCTGTAGGAGCTGGTTACGGAAAAAATGGAAATAATAACACCTTTAGGAATAATAACTATAGGAATCACAATGCCAATCAAAATAACAGTGCTCAAAATACAGAAAATGATACTACCCCCCAAAATGCCCAACAACAATATATAAGAAATGGAGCTCGACCATGCTACACTCAGGGTGAACACCCCCAACAGCGTGGAGGGTCCCCAAAAACTGCCCAAGCATCTTTATGAAGGTGTGAAGGGGGGGTGAGGGCCTTGGAATCAAAGAAGAAGAATCAAAGAAGAGTTTTAATTCAGACTCTGGGGCCTTCTCAGCGTCCAGTTGCTTATTATTCAGCCCAGCTGGACCCAATAGCTTCAGGAGCACCACCATGCCTTAGAGGCATGGCTGCTACTGCTTTACTAGTGAAAAAACCGTTGATCTAGTATTAGGATGCCCACTAACAATTATGTGTCCACACGAGGTAGAAGCATTATTGCTAAGACAGAGAACACAGGCATTTTCTGATTAGCGAATTACAAGGTATGAAATAACCTTGCTAAATAATGAAAATATTACTCTAAAACACTGTACAACCCTTAATCCTGCCACCTTGCTTCCAGACTTACCAACTTCAGGAGAACCATTACACAGTTGTGAAACACTAGTGTCCATGGCAGAAAAACCTTGAGATGATCTCCTGGACACTCCCTTAAAGAACTCAGACCTGATTTTTTTTACCGATGGTTCTTTCATGAGGGATGGCATACGCTACAGTGGAGCTGCTGTAGTCACAGAATTTGCCACTGAGTGGTCAGCTTCACTGCACTCTAATATTAGAGTTCAAGGGGAAGAACTCATAGCTCTGAAACATGCCTGTATAATTGCCAAGGATAAAAGGGCAACAATTTATACAGATTCTAGATATGCTTTTGGCATTTGTCACTCAGTCGGAATATTATGGCTCCAGAGAGGATTTTTAACCTCAGCTGGAAAATCCATAGCTAATGCTGAAATTATTTATTTATTTATTTATTTAAACCCTTACCTTCCGTCTTGGAGTCAATACTGTGTATTGGCTCCAAGGCAGAAGAGTGGTAAGGGCTAGGCAATGGGGGTCAAGTGACTTGCCCAGGGCCACACAGCTAGGAAGTGTCTGAGGCCAGGTTTGAACCTAGGACCTCCCATCTATAGGCCTGGCTCTCAATCCACTGAGCCACCCAGCTGCCCCCTAATGCTGAAATTATTAATGATGTTCTTTCTGCTCTCAAACTGCCTGAAGCCCTAGCTGTAGTTCATTGCTCAGCCCATACAGGTGGCACCGACCCTGTTTCTAGGGGAAATGACCGAGTAGATGCTGCTGCAAAGCTAGCAGCCATAGAAGGGCCTGAATTACTTTTAACATTAACAACTACTGATGACTTAAATTTATCACTCTCCTATAATGAGAAGGAAGTAGAAAAATGGAAACAAAAATTCAAAGCAAAACAGATCAATGGAGTCTGGGTGTCATCTGAAGGAAAACCCCTGCTCCCCAGAAGTTTCTATCACCAAATTTGCCAATCTGTTTTTTTTTTTATTTTAATATTATTTTATTTGGTCGTTTTCATACATTATTCACTGGAAACAAAGATCGTTTTCTTTTCCTCCCCTCCCCTCCCCCCCCCCCCCCCCCGCCTTTCCCTCTCCCATAGCCGACGCATGATTCCACTGGTTATCACATGTGTTCTTGACTCAAACCCATTTCCCTGTTGTTGGAGTTTGCATTATAGTGTTCATTTAGAGTCTCTCCTCAGTCTTATCTCCTCCAACCCTGTAGTCAAGCAGTTGCTTTTCAGCGGTGTTTTTACTCCCACAGTTTATCCTCTGCTTGTGGGTAGTATTTTTTTTAGATCCCTGCAGATTGTTCAGGGAAATTGCATTGATACTAATGGAGAAGTCCATCACCTTCGATTGTACCACAATGTATCAGTCTCTGTGTATAATGTTTTCCTGGTTCTGCTCCTCTCACTCTGCATTACTTCCTGGAGGTTGTTCCAGTCTCCATGGAACTTCTCCACTTTATTATTCCTTTGAGCACAATAGTATTCCATCACCAACATATACCACAATTTTTTCAGCCATTCCCCAATTGAAGGGCATCCCCTCATTTTCCAATTTTTGGCCACCACAAAGAGCGCAGCTATGAATATTTTTGTACAAGTCTTTTTGTCCATTATCTCTTTGGGGTACAAGCCCAGCAGTGCTATGGCTGGATCAAAGGGCAGACAGTCTTTTATCGCCCTTTGGACATAGTTCCAAATTGCCCTCCAGAATGGCTGGATCAATTCACAACTCCACCAGCAATGAATTAATGTCCCCACTTTGCCACATCCCCTCCAGCATTCATTACTTTGCATAGCTGTCATGTTAGCCAATCTGCTAGGTGTGAGATGATACCTCAGAGTTGTTTTGATTTGCATCTCTCTGATTATAAGAGATGTAGAGCACTTTTTCATGTGCTTATTAATAGTTTTGATTTCTTTGGCTGAGAATTGCCTGTTCATGTCCCTTGCCCATTTGTCAATTGGAGAATGGCTTGATTTTTTGTACAATTGATTTAGTTCTTTATAAATTTGAGTAATTAAACCTTTGTCAGAGGTTTTTATGAAGATTGTTTCCCAATTTGTTGCTACCCTTCTGATTTTGGTTACATTGGTTTTGTTTGTACAAAAACTTTTTAATTTGATGTAATCCAGATTATTTATTTTGCATTTTGTAATTCTTTCTAATTCTTGCTTGGTTTTGAAGTATTTCCCTTCCCAAAGGTCTGACATGTATACTATTCTGTGTTCGCCTAATTTTCTTATAGTTTCCTTCTTTATGTTCAAGTCATTCATCCATATTGAATTTATCTTGGTGTAGGGTGTGAGGTGTTGATCTAAGCCTAATCTTTCCCACACTGTCCTCCAATTTTCCCAACAGTTTTTATGAAATAGTGGATTTTTGTCCCAAAAGCTGGGATCTTTGGGTTTGTCATATACTGTCTTGCTGAGGTTGCTTGCCCCCAGTCTATTCCACTGATCCTCCTTTCTGTCTCTTAGCCAGTACCAAATTGTTTTGATGACCGCTGCTTTATAATATAGTCTGAGATCTGGGACTGCAAGACCCCCTTCCTTTGTATTTTTTTTCATTAATTCCCTGGATATCCTTGATCTTTTGTTCTTCCAAATGAACTTTGTTATGTTTTTTTCTAAATCAGTAAAAAAATTTTTGGAAGTTCCATGGGTATGGCACTAAATAGATAGATGAGTTTGGGTAGGATGGTCATTTTTATTATATTGGCTCGTCCTACCCATGAGCAGTTAATGTTCTTCCAATTGTTCAAGTCTAGTTTTAGTTGTGTGGAAAGTGTTTTGTAGTTGTGTTCATATAGATCCTGTGTTTGTCTCGGGAGATAGATTCCTAAGTATTTTATTATGTCTTGGGTAATTTTGAATGGGATTTCTCTTTCTAGTTCTTGCTGCTGAGCTGTGTTGGAATTATATAGAAATGCTGATGACTTATGTGGGTTTATTTTGTATCCTGCAACTTTGCTAAAGTTGTTGATTATTTCAATTAGCTTTTTGGTTGAATCTCTAGGATTCTTTAAGTAGACCATCATGTCATCTGCAAAGAGTGATAATTTGGTCTCCTCCTTGCCTATTTTGATGCCTTCAATTTCTTTTTCTTCTCTAATTGCTACTGCTAGTGTTTCTAATACAATGTCAAATAATAGAGGTGATAATGGGCATCCTTGTTTCACTCCTGATCTTAATGGGAATGGATTTAGTTTATCCCCATTGCAGATGATATTAGCTGATGGTTTTAGATATATACTGTTTATTATTTTTAGGAATGACCCTTCTATTCCTATGCTTTCTAGTGTTTTTAGTAGGAATGGGTGTTGTATTTTATCAAAGGCTTTTTCTGCATCTATTGAGATAATCATGTGGTTCTTGTTGGTTTGCTTGTTGATGTGGTCAATTATGTGGATAGTTTTCCTAATGTTGAACCAGCCCTGCATCCCTGGTATGAATCCTACTTGATCATGGTGGATGACCCTTCTGATCACTTGCTGGAGTCTTTTTGCTAGTATCCTATTTAAGATTTTTGCATCTATATTCATTAGGGAGATTGGCCTATAGTTTTCTTTCTCTGTTTTTGGCCTGCCTGGCTTTGGAATTAGTACCATGCTTGTGTCATAAAAGGAGTTTGGTAGGACTCCCTCTTTGCTTATTATGTCAAATAGTTTGTATAGTATTGGGGTTAACTGTTCTCTGAATGTTTGATAGAATTCACTGGTGAATCCATCAGGCCCTGGGGATTTTTTCTTAGGCAGTTCTTTGATGGCTTGATGGATTTCAATTTCTGATATGGGATTATTTAAGAAAACTATTTCTTCTTCTGTTAGTCTAGGCAATTTATATTTTTGTAAATATTCATCCATATCACCTAGGTTGGTATATTTATTGCCATATAGTTGGGCAAAGTAGTTTTTAATGATTGCCTTAATTTCCTCTTCATTGGAGGTGAGATCCCCCTTTTCATCCTTGATGCTATTAATTTGCCTTTCTTCTTTCCTTTTTTTAATTAAATTAACCAGTACTTTGTCTATTTTGTCTGTTTTTTCAAAGTACCAGCTTCTAGTCTTGTTTATTAGCTCAATAGTTCTGTCACTTTCTATTTTATTAATTTCTCCCTTAATTTTTAGGATCTCTAGTATGGTTTTCTTCTGGGGGGTTTTAATTTGTTCATTCTCAAGTTTTTTTATTTGCATTTCCAATTCCTTGGTCTCTGTCCTCCCTAATTTGTTAATATATGCACTCAGGGATATGAATTTTCCTCTAAGTACTGCCTTGGCTGCATCCCATAAGGTTTGAAAGGATGTTTCGCCGTTGTCATTTTCTTCAACGAAATTGTTAATTGTTTCTATGATTTCTTCTCTAACTATCCGATTTTGGAGTATCATGTTATTTAATTTCCAATTAATTTTTGATTTGGGTCTCCATGTACCTTTGCCGATCAATATTTTAATTGCCTTGTGATCTGAAAAGGCTGCAGTTAATATTTCTGCTTTTCTGCATTTAAGTGCCATGTTTCTATGACCTAGTGTATGATCTATTTTTGTGAATGTGCCATGTGGTGCTGAAAAGAAGGTGTATTCTTTTTTGTCCCTATTTATTTTTCTCCATATGTCTATTAATTCTAATTTTTCTAAGATTTCATTCACCTCTTTTACCTCTTTCTTATTTATTTTTTGATTTGATTTATCTAAATTTGATAGTGGTTGGTTCAAGTCTCCCACTAATATGGTTTTACTGTTTATTTCCTCCTTCAATTCTCCTAGTTTCTCTATTAAAAATTTGGATGCTATACCATTTGGTGCATACATGTTGATTAGTGATATTTCCTCATTGTCTATACTTCCTTTTAGCAGAATATATTTACCTTCCCTATCCCTTTTGATCAGGTCTATTTGTACTTTGGCTTTGTCAGATATCATGATTGCAACTCCTGCCTTCTTTCTATCGGTTGAGGCTCAAAAGGTCTTACTCCAACCTTTAATTCTAACCTTGTGAGTGTCAACCCGTCTCATATGTGTTTCTTGAAGACAACATATGGTAGGGTTTTGGGTTCTAATCCAATCTGCTATTTGTCTGCGTTTTATGGGTGAGTTCATCCCATTCACGTTCAAAGTTATGATTGTTATTTGTGGATTCGCTGGCATTTTGATATCTTCCCCTAGTTCTGAGCTTTCTTCTTTAGCTTTCTCCTTTTGAACCAGTGATTTACTTTAGGTCAGTCCCCCTAGTCCCCTCCCTTGAGATGCTTCCCTTTCTAGCCCCTCCCTTTTTATGCTCCCTTCCCCTCCCCCCTCTCCTTCCCTCCCTTTTTGTACTCCCTCCCCCCTCCCCCTCCTTAATTTTCCTTTCTTTCTTGCCCTAATGGATAAGATAGAATTCAGGATCCCACTGGATCTAGATGTTCTTCCCTCTCAGATTTGATTTCACTGAGAGTAAGGTTTAAGTAATTCCACTTCACGCTCTGTTCCTCTCCTTCTCATATGAGAGTTCTTCCCCTCCCCTTCCCATGTGTATCTTTATATGGGAAAGTTTATTCTATTGATTCCCCCCCTAATTCTTGAAGTTAATCTTAGTATTATCACAGTTCCCCCCTCCCTTTTCCTTTTTTTGCCCCAACTTTCCCCAAATCTTCTTAATTCCCCAATCTTTCCCTATGCATGTTTCTTCTAACTACTCTTATGATGATACAATTTATGAGAGTTACACAAAACATTTTCCCCACATATTAATATATATATAATTTGATGTAAATGTAGTCCTTATAGAAGAGAGTTTGACTTAAAGAGAAAGATAAGATTTATCTCCTTTTCCCTTTCTTTCATATTTACCTTTTCATGTTTCTCTTGCTTTCTGTGCTTGGATATCGAACTTTCCACAGAGCTCTGGTCTTTTCTTAGCAAATGCTTGGAAATCTTCTATTTTGTTGAATGCCCATACTTTCCCCTGGAAGTATATATTCAGTTTTGCTGGGTAGTTGATTCTTGGTTGGAGACCCAGCTCTCTTGCCTTTCTAAATATCGTGTTCCATGCTTTGAGGTCTCTTAGTGTATTAGCCGCTAAGTCGTGTGTGATCCTTATGGGAGCCCCCTTATATCTGAAGCTCTTCTTCTTGGCTTCTTGTAGGATTTTCTCCTTTACTTGGAAGCTCTTGAATTTGGTAATTACATTCCTAGGCGTTGTCTTTTGGGGAATTAGTATAGAAGGTGTTCTATGAATCCTTTCTATTTCTATTTTGCCCCCTTGCTCCAGAACGTGGGGGCAATTTTCTTTTATAATCTCCTCTAGAATAATATCCAATTTATTGTTTACCTCTGGTTTTTCTGGGAGACCGATGATACGGAGATTTTCTCGTCTTCCTCTGTTCTCCAGGTCCGTGACCTTCTCAGTGAGATATTTTATGTTTTCTTCCAATTCATTAATTATTTGGGTTTGCTTTATTGATTCTTGCTGTTTTATCATCTCACTTTCTTCGAGGTGCTTAATTCTGGTCATTAGGGACTGGTTTTGCTTTTCAGCCTTGTCTGCCCTTCTATTGGATGCTTCGAGTTCTTTTTCCAATTGAGCAGTCTTATCTGTCAGACAGCTGATCTCTTTCTCCCATTTTTCTTTCCAGAAGGTTTCCATCTTTTGGATAAGTTCCAGTTTGAGATCTTCCAGAGCTTGTTGATAGTTTCCATTTTGGGAGGCGTGTTCTGAATTTTTTTGGATTTCCTCCTCATTCCCCTCTTTTCCTTGGGTACTTCCACCATAAAAGTTTTCAATAGTCACTTTTTTCCCTTTCTTCCTGGAGGCTTGATTTTGGGCCATGTGAGCCATCCCTTTGGTGGTTTTATTTCCCTTTCCTTTTTGGTCTGGGGTCTGGGTTATAAGAGCGGTTTTTCTGTGAATTTAGGTTGCTTCAGACTAGTTCTTCCCAGCCTCCGAGCCCAGGTATTCAGCTCCGCCCAGATAATCAGGGCGCGTTGTTCAGCGCAGCCCGCCCCAAGTACAGTTCCGCTGGATTCTCCAGTGAAAGCGCCCTGAGAAGTTTTTTCCTGGCAGTCCCCAGATCCCAAGGACCCTGGAGTGCCCCCCCAGACAGAGACACTCCCCACTCACTCGCTGTCCCGGTGAGCGCTGAGGTAGCTCACTCTGGTTTAGTGGGGGAGGTGGGGTGGGGGAAGGGCGGCTCAGTTCACTTTTCTGTGCAAGCTTTTCCTTCTTATTTTAGTGTGGAAATGTTCAAGCCCCACGTACCTTTGCCTCTGTGGGGTACTGGGGAGTCCTTCTGTTCCTCCAAAGGTGATTTTATGCTCCTTTGATGTAGTCTATTTCGTTCGGTGCCGGGGAGAGGAAGTGTGTGGAGTCTAGATTGCAGCCATGATTACCCGGAAGTCGCCAATCTGTTAATAATAATGGCCACTTTGGTACCCAGGGCATCGTGGACTCTGTTAAGAGAGTATGGATAGCCCCTGGCATAACTACCATAGCCTCTAAAGTGTGTTCTGCCTGCCCTACCTGCCAGGCATATAACCAACATGCCTTTCGTGGCAAAGCCTTTGGTGGGTGTCCTCTGGCTTACACACCTTTTGAGCACCTGCAGATAGATTTTATAACAATGCCAAAGGCTGGACAATATAAATTTTGTCTGGTCATAGTAGACCAACTGACCAAATGGCTGGAAGCATTTCCTACAGCCTGAGCCACAGCAGCTTTTGTTGCTAAGGCGCTTTTAAAAGAGATTATTCCTCGCTTTGGCCAGCCAGCACGTATTGATTCCGATAGGGGGAGTCATTTTACTGATTCTGTTCTAAACCAGATATATTCTTGCTTGGGGACAACTCCCAAATTCCATGTTCCATATCATCCCCAGAGTTCAGGCCAAGTTGAGAGGATGAACAAAGAACTTAAAACTATAATTGGAAAATTATGCACTGAGACCCATTTAAAATGGCCCAAAATTCTCCCTCTGGCCCTATTTTATCTTAGAAGCAGGCCTAGAGGAGACCTACACATCTCGCCATTTGAGATGCTTTTTGGACATCCGCCTATACAGGCTAAGCCTTTCTCCCTGCCTTACACATCTCTATTAGGGGGAGATACTACTATTGCTTCCTATATACAGGAATTACAGCACAAACTGGATGAGCTACATGAATCCGGGGCTGCAGTACAAGCCGGACCACTAGACTTCTCACTTCATGACCTGAACCCAGGAGACAACGTATATATAAAGAACTTCCAGCGTACAGGAGTAACTCAGCCTTCCTGGGAAGGACCATTCCAAATATTGTTAACTACTCCATCATCTATAAAGGTTGGAGAAAAGGACTCTTGGATTCACTGCTCACATGTAATGAGAAAATCTTCTGTTGAGACTGATTGACTGTATCCTATACATGCATTGAAGATAACTACCCATTGAGACGTGGAACTGTTTTATTCTGCTTTTGACACATTGAATTCCTAAATTTAATTTTTTTTCTTTTTTCCTATTTTCTTTTTCTTATTTTCTTATTTTTTATAATATTTTATTTTCCCCATTTTTCTCATTTCTATATACTTAAGGTACATACAATCAATATTAATTTTATTTTACAATATTAGTTTAAATATATATACTTGCTATTATTATTAATACTCACCCAAACAGCTTTAGACTATGGGAACCTGCCATTTATTGATAATTGTTGTGGGACTATGATTAATGTTTGTGTCTGATTCTAGGAACGGGATCAAAAAGGAGCACAGAGATGACCTGGATAATGCCAAAAGAGCTCACAGGTCTAAAAATCAAAGACCAATGCATTTCTAAGCCAATACTAAGGACTTGAACCCAGTGTGAGACTCGGGGTTGCGCCACTTGACAGATGTTAAATGTAGGCCTTCCTTGAATCCACACTCTTTCTGAAAATACCTACAGACAAGTACCAAAGGTTGGCTAACATCCTGGTTCTCTCCATCCCTGAGAATGAAGGTAAAATTAGATGAGGAAATGACACTTCCCTATAAAAATAAGAATCTTGTCCTTTTTCCTTTCCTATAGTATGGCAACTTCCTGTAGCCTTGGCTGCAAATGGGTAAGTGAAATTTGCTGCATTCTGTCCTACAGACTTGTGGGATTAGAAATTACTTAACGGGACCCTAATACAGGGGCTTGTAAAAAAAATAATAAAAATTTTTTTTATTATTCTTGCTTTTTCAAAATCTTGTATATATAGATTTTTTGATATTTTGATACTGATTTTGAATTCTTCTTTAATATAAATATATGTATATATAAAGGGTATATATTTTGCCTTAATTTTTTCCCTTTTTCTTCTTTTGCTTTTTATTTTGTTTTGTTTTCCTTTTGGATTAACCCACACCCCCACGACTAAACCTTGCAGCCTTAGCTGGACTCAGTGTTTTTTTTTTAACACTTTCTTCAGGGGGGATTGTATTTCATAAAATCCAAGATTTAAATTTTGTTCGAGATAGATCTTCAGAGAAGAAGCTTGCTAACTAACTGAATCTAGAGAATGAACTGTTTGCAGAAAGATATCTAAACCTTTTCACTACAGGAAGATCCAGAATGAACCTTGGGGTATGGTTGATTGAACATTTTTTGAATGTACACTCTTATGCCAAAGGGGACTGCCCCCTAATTGGCTTTTGTCAATGTGCCCAGCAAAACATTGGTTTGCTGTCATTCTCTCTCCTCTATTTCTCCATATCTACAACTATTATAGTTTTCCTCTTAGTGGGTAAAAATTTTTGTATACACTTAACAGTTAGAATTTTGGGGGTGCAGTATGCTTATGTTTAGTGATCAATTGGGGAGACTAGTACCCCAATCATCATCAGGGGGGATTGTGAATTTTAAAAGTCTCCATTCCATCTTGGTCTAGCACCCAAAAATTGTGCACACCCACACTACATGGGCATGTGCTAGTCAATGACAAATCAAATGACTAACTGCCCACCTGGGCTGTCCTAACCCAAGCTTGAGCCACCATTGGCACTTGTGAGGCACAGGAAGTGATGGAGAAAGCAGCCTCTGGAATTCACTCACTTCCTGTGGACAGAGCGAGATGCTAGCTCGTGTTAGGAGCTTGGACAGGGAGGAGGCCCGCAGAAAGCTTCCCTTCAGATCGGTCACATGAGTCAAGGACTGATTTCTTTCCACCTTGGCCCTTTTGGGCCTAAGCTCCCTCTGCCTTGGTCAGAGGTTAAAGCTTCCCGAGGGGATAGAAGCTTTAAGGTAGGAAGATAGAGGAAGGATAGAAGTTTTAGATACCACGAGGGGGATGGCGGAACCAAATTATTGATATGAGGTGGCAGGAATGAGTCAGAAATCCAGGCCTTATTAATTATCAATGAGCCACAGCAAAACTCTGATCAGTGGACTATTCCAAAGGCGTATTTCCGTCCAGTGATCCAAACTTAATACCACACAGGTCGGAGAGATGATAGAGAAAAGAAAGTGTCTGGCCGAAGGCCAGGTCCCAGGTGAGAGAGATAGAGAAGGATTAAAGATAGAGCCTGGCCAGAGGCCAGGCTCCAGCAAGGACAGGCATCAGTGTGAGCTGGAAGAGAGGAAAAGGGGAAGAGAGAGAGAGGGGAAGAGAGAGGAAGAGGAAAGGTGGAGCTTGCTGTGGCTGTATTTAATTAGCCAAAGGATACCCAAAGGTATCCTTCTTGCCCATAACACCAAGAGTCAAGACTCCCTTGTCACTAGCCCCCGGGAGTGCCACTGACTCAGGATGGACTCCAGGGAACAAAAGAACTTGGGGAACCTATATACCCTTTGGGAAATCTAGGGGCAGGGAAAGGTGATTGACATCACTATGGCTACAAGGAAAATGGGAGTGTTCAAACTACACTGACAAGATACAATCATAGCTAGAAGCTAGGGTGCAAGAGAAGGGGGCTGCTTACAATGGTTACTAAAGGATGGTTCATGCCCAGGTCTGACCTTCCTGAGAAAGGTTCTAATACAATAGGGGAGACTACCTAAAACAAAGATGGTCCTTAGCATATGTTTATCTCCCGCAACCAGGATTATCGTTTCCCTTCAGGGTAGATTCCTCATGGGAACAGGGAACAAGTACAAGCTTTGGGGTCTCCAATCTATAAGCTAGTCCAGAAAATTGGGGTTCATCAGATCTCACTAGGTAACAAGTTTGGGATTCCTAGATTCCATGTTGACAGTGCTATAGGTTTGCCACCATGGGGTCTAGATTATGCCCATTATGCCCCAGAGACTGAGGAACCTGAGGAATGGATGGGGGGCAGTAGGCAGTCTGATTGAGACATGTTGACCTTGTACTTCTCAGGTTGGCTCCCTTCAGTCTGTCCAGGGTGACTAGTGTCCAGGAGAGGATCCCAAGAAGAAGAAAGACTTTCCACAGGAGAATTTCCTTCAAGGGTTGGGAGTTCATTTTTACAGGCTCTATTAGATGAGAAACAGAAATAGGGCACATGAAATGTGAGAAAGCTCTGTCTGGTTGGGATGTTGGGTGGGAATTAATCTGGTACCCCCCTCCCATGAAGCTGGGCAGATTCCCAGGATCTCATGTGATCCTCACAACTTAGGTAGTTGGCAGCTTTGAATATCTGGGCATCTTACCAGAATTACATCTGGAAAAAAAGTGAATGTTTTTTTTTTTTTAAATTTTATAGTATTTTATTTGATCATTTCCATGCATTTTTCATTAAAGACAAAGATCATTTTCTTTTCCTCCCTCCCACCCCCCGTGGCCGACGCGTGATTCCACTGGTATCATATGTGTTCTTGACTTGAACCCATTGCCATGTTGTTAGTATTTGCATCAGAGTGTTCGCTCCGAGTCTTTCCTCTGTCATGTCCCCTCAGCCATTGTAGTCAGGCAGTTGCTTTTCCTCGGTGTTTCTATTCCCTCAGTTTGTCCTCTGCTTTTGGATAGTGTTTTTTCTCCTTGATCCCTGCAGATTGTGCAGGGACATTACACCACCACTAATGGAGAAGTCCATTATATTCGATTATACCACAGAGTGTTTGTCTCTGTGTACAATGTTCTCCTGGTTCTGCTCCTCTCGCTCTGCATCACTTCCTGGAGGTTGTTCCAGTCTCCATGGAAATCCTCCACTTTATTATTCCTTTGAGCACAATAGTATTCCATCACCAACATATACCACAATTTGTTCAGCCATTCCCCAATTGATGGGCATCCCTTCATTTTCCAATTTTTGGCCACCACAAAGAGCGCAGCTATGAATAATTTTGTACAAGTCTTTTTTGTCCATTATCTCTTTGGGGTACAGACCCAGCAGTGCTATGGCTGGATCAAAGGGTAGACATTCTTTTATCGCCCTTTGTGCATAGTTCCAAATTGCCCTCCAGAATGGCTGGATCAGTTCACAACTCCACCAGCAATGAATTAATGTCCCTACTTTGCCACATCCCCTCCAGCATTCATTACTTTCAAAAAAGTGAATGTTAAGGGAGGATGTTAATGGGACAAACTTGTTTTAGGAGATATGATTGCAGTCCCAATTAATTTATATTTCAGGCTTCTTCCATTCCTTTCTTTGCACCAACCTATCTGTAAAGATAACTCTGGCTTTGTCCATATAAGATATGAAGAGAACAGTTCATCCCCAAGTCACTGATTTTATGTATTGAGAGACAGAGAGAGATAGGAGGGAGAGATAGGGAGGGATGGATGGATGGGGGGAGTGAGTGAAGGTAGAACTGCTGACTCTTCTAGGTCTTCAATGATTGGGAAAGAATAGGGCCCTTCCCATGTAATGGAGTTTCTCTTCTTTTCCAGGCTGTGCTTGGGTTGGTAGGTTGAAGAAGTAGGGGGACAGTTACCACACTGCCCATCTACCTCTTTCATGCCCTAGGTTTCCCCTTCTTAGAGCTAGTGTCTTCTCTCTGAGATTACCTTTAACTTTCCCTATGTAAATCCTGTTTTGCACACTTGTTCATATATTCTCTTGTAAAGATTAAAATTTATGGAATATGGGGAGACTGAGGCAGGTCGAAATTAGTTTCTCTCTGCAAGGAGTATTATATTTTTTAGAGGTTTATTAAAGGTTAAAGATTAAGAATATACAAGTAAGAAACATGTGCCTAGGCCAGAGGCCTAGACAAAATAACCTCACATCATGGAAGAGATGCCTCTGCTCCAAAACGGAAGTCCCAAAAAAGCCAAGACCCCCTTCAACAGTCTTTGAATCCACTTAAATACCTTCTCGATCTCGGCCCAGGTGAGATTACAAGGCATTCTGGGGAAGTGGAGCAAAGGCTCATGGGGATTGTAGTCCTGTATTCGAGTCTTATTTTTTACATATCCCTCGTGTGATCATTTTGGAAAAATTAATTTTTCCCCAAAAGGATCATAAAAACATAATAAACTTAAAAGATTACAATAGTGTAAGGATAAGAAAAAAAAGAATAAAACCAATAATTGTTGAACACAACATTGACAAAAAGCCGTTAGGGGGCAGTCCCCTTTGGCATAAAATTATACATACAAATAAATGTTCAATCAACCACACCCAAAGTTCAATTTTGTGCAACTTGTGGTCTGGAGGCTTCTTCATGGTGGCTTCTCCAACAGTTCATTTCTGGATTCAGAGAGGTAGCATCTTCTTTACCTAAACTTCTTCTCAAAAGGAATTTAAACTTTGCAATTTAAATAATGATTTTTTTTACATTCCCCTGTGTTGTGGGTGATTGAAAGATTCAGAATCAGTTAGGGATGCATGGCTGAGGTATGAGGTATATGAATCAATTGGCAAGAGATATTAAAAAGACATCAGAAAATCCAAAAGAAAAATTTCTGGATGAAAATATAGACTATCAAAGTCTTATATGTAAAAATTCCAAGTAGAAGAAAAATAAATCTATAACAGGTCCTTCAATCAGGGCCCAATCAAAATGATCTAAGTAATGATGCATTTACCCAGTCAGTGCCAGGACTACAGAAAGGTACCACACTATGAAAGGCAGAAAAAGGGACCAGATTATAGAAGCCAAGTAGGAGCCAAGGTTTGGGGATACTCCTCTGTGAGTATCTTCAGGGTGAGTGTGGATACAAGGAAAGCCTATGTCTTAACATATGTTCAACATAGTAACCTCGAGTCTTCACACTAGGTTCAAGACCTTTGTATTGGCCTAGAAGTGCATCAATCCATCCTAGATTGGCCTTTCTTTGGCTCTGTGAAATGGCTCTTATGTGTATCTCTTGTCCTGGAATCAGACAGAATCATTAAGCAAAGTCCCATAATTTATTTAAATAATTAGTGGCATCATTTTTATAGTCACAAGCTTTTTAGGGCATGTATTAGCAAATGTATCTTAAACTTAAAAATCAAAAGGTTAAAGAAAATCTTAATACTGGTGACATGTGCTTCAAATATAAAAAGGAGAGAAAAATAATAAAAAAACTGAAAAAGTATGTTGCACATGCAAGAAATATATATTAATAAAAGACCTTTTAAAAATTCAAAAATATAGCTTATAACCATTGACACTCTGTGTCAGTTAAGAAAATATAAAATACAAGGCTTTCTCACCAAAAAATGAGATCCATTTCCTCTTTGATTTGCCATGATCACTGTGAGTAGAAGGCAAATGAATTGAACAAGGTTAACAATTTTTTCATCTTTAAAAATACAGTAGTACAAATATGTAGATATCAAAATCCCCAAAATTCTCAATAGCCCAATTAATTACAATAGCAAACAAACACACTTTCATATTTCACATAAGTTGCTGTATGACATTTTTAAAACCTATGAATTGATGGACATTTGTCACAATCTTTACAAACATAGCAATCCTTCAACTTTGGTATTTAAACATATATATATATATATTTTTTTAAACAAAGTAAAACTCATCTAGGGTTAAGAACATAATTAAGAAATCTATATATCATTCTGGTGCAAGTAAAGTAGTGAGCTGAAGAGTATAAATAAAGGGATGCTCCTTTTGGAGGCTTTTTAAGGGTACAAATGCCCTGAAATTAACTGCCCAACTTCCATTCACATGTGGGAAGGTTGGGGTTTATAAAATGTATTTCACTTCAGCTAATGGGCCTTACCTCGTGGTAGGGGCAGGCAAAAATATTTGTTAAAAATTCCAAAAATCATATTTAAAAAACCCTTAAAATCAAATCATTTGAGGTATTTAGCACATTAAAATTCCAAAGGTTATTAATACAATTATAACCAGTTCTGAAGTCCATCTATCCTCAGCAAAATAGAAAAAAGCTGTTTTTTCATATATGGGCTTATTCACAATAATATTTTTTCAACACAGTTATAGGGGAAAAACAACAGAATTTCAAAACTCAGTACATTCAAAATAAATTCAATCAACCTTCAGTTCAAGCAGAATAATATTGAATCCAGTAATATATGAACTTAAAATCACAAAGTTAAACCTTAAACAAAACAATGCAATAGAATACAGAGATTTTTTTTTTTATAAACCATTGGAGTCTGAAATGCCTTAGAATATAGCCTTTAGTCTCTTCAAAGTTCCTTGGGGTTTTTTTTTTTTGTTTGTTTTTAATTATCCATTTAAATGTCTATTGACCGAAGGTAGAGTAGTAAAGGCTAGGCTATGGGGTTCAAGGGATCCGTCCAGGGCCCCATAGCTGGGAAGCATCCGAGGCCAGATTTTAACTAGAGACCTCCAGTCTCTGGGCCTGGCTTCCAGTTCACTGGGCCACCCATTTTCAAATTCAAAGTTGAATCTTTGGGCTGAGTCTGCTCCCAGACAGGCAGGTAAAGTCAATGAAATTGCCAGAAGAGTCAAAAATCCTTTTAAACAGCCCATTGCTTTTTAGGTTTCTGTTTGAAAAGTCTGTTTCTGATCTCTAGTCTTTTCTCTCTTTCCCCTCTCTGATCCCCCTGTGGCCAACACCCCCATCCACGTGGAGGCTTAGCCTAAGGGAAAATTGCCCGGTCTCCTTTCCCTCTGGTCTCTCCCCTCCACCCACGTGGCCAATACTGTTACCAGCTGGTCGCAATGAGTCCTGAGCGATCTGCTCCAAGGATCTGGGTGATGAGCCGGCTGGGTCAGGCTCCTGGGTCTGGGGCACAGAAATAGGCAGGCAGCGGGCCGGTGAGAGGCCAGGAGCAGGAGCGGCTGCGGGGGTGGTCAAGGCCGGGACCAGGTACCAGGTGAGGATGATCAGGGCTGCAGGCTGCAGGCAGGAAGCGGCGGGCCGAGCCAGGTGGGGTGGGCAGCAGGTCCGGAGCCTGTAGCAGCTTTGTGAGGGTAGAAAACCTTGGCCAGAGAGATATGGCTCAAAAAAAAATTTTCTAGGCACTAGCTATTAAAAGTTGAATTAAAGATCAGAAAAGAATTCAGAAGATTGAGTTTTTTTTTCCCATTAGGTCGCCATAACTGTAAAAATTAAAATTTATGGAATATGGGGAGACTGAGGCAGGTCGAAATTAGTTTCTCTCTGCAAGGAGTATTATATTTTTTAGAGGTTTATTAAAGGTTAAAGATTAAGAATATACAAGTAAGAAACATGTGCCTAGGCCAGAGGCCTAGACAAAATAACCTCACATCATGGAAGAGATGCCTCTGCTCCAAAACGGAAGTCCCAAAAAAGCCAAGACCCCCTTCAACAGCCTTTGAATCCGCCTAAATACCTTCTCGATCTCGGCCCAGGTGAGATTACAAGGCATTCTGGGGAAGTGGAGCAAAGGCTCATGGGGATTGTAGTCCTGTATTCGAGTCTATTTTTTACACTCTCTCCTACTAGGGTGTGTGCTTTTTTGAGTGTGAAAAAAAATGTGTTTGCTTTCTTGTACCTCCAGTTTTTAGCATCATGTTTAGCACCAAATAAGGGGTTAATAAATGTTTGCTGATTGACAGACTATCTCCCTCCATCTCCCATTCTTCCTGTCTTCTCTACTCTTTTTTTTCTTACCCTAGCTACTACCCTGGGCCTGACATTCAGGAAAACCTGAGTTGAAATATGGCTCAGACACTTTAATATCTGTGTGACCCTGGGCAAGTCATTTAACCGTTGCTTAAATTTGTTTTCCTCAGTTTCAACAACTGTGATATTGGAATAATAATGCACATAACTCTAAGGGCCGTTGTGAGGATCAAATGATACATTATAAAACTCTTAGCTCAAAGCCTGGAATATAGCAGGCACTTTGTCCCTCCCTCTCCTCTTCCTCCCCCTCCGTTCCTCCCTTCCCCCCTCCCTTCCTTCATTCCTCTTTCCCTTCCTTCCTTCCTTCCAATACTATATAATCATTCCAAGGCAGAAGAGCAGCAAAAACTAGGCAATGGAGGTTAAGTGACTTGTCTAGGGTCACATAACTAGGAAGTGTCTGAGGTTATATTTGAATGCAGGACCACCTCTCCTATATCTAGGCCTGGATTTCAATCTACTGAGCCACCCAGCTGCCTCCTGCTTACTTTCTGATTGCTCAAATGCACTGTATCACTGTCCATTTAGAGGATACCCTTTCAGAAAACTGTCAAGGGCTCTCAGGATCAGTTTTTCAATCTCTAAATTAATGCAAATGAATTTGAGGAAGGAAAGACAAAAGAGTAATACTAAGACCAAGAGACAAGATCTTGTTCTTCTCCCTGCATAAATTTGATTGGCTTCATTCTTGCCTTTGCTTGTGTGTGTGTGTGTGTGTGTGTGTGTGTGTGTGTGTGTGTGTGTGTGTGAAGTAACAAATGGTCTTACCTGTATGTTTCCTTAATCTGGAATTCTTGATGTGAAGGGAAATCATTTGGATGAGCTGCCCTTCCCTCCTCTAGTCTTCTCTCATCCTTGAGATTTTGCACTTGTGGCGTTTTTCTTTTTTTGAAAAAGCCTAGAGATGAGAAGAGTCACTGTCAAAGAACAGGCTGGTCATAACCCTTCCATGAAGCTAGACCACTGAATAGAATATCCAGGGCTCAAGGCCCTCCTTCTCTCTTTTGCTCCCCAAAGTAAAACCAGTGTAATTCTCCCCCGTCCCCATTGCCCCAGCACTCTCATCCACCTGGATTTTTCAGGTGACCTAGAAATTTCCAAGAGCAAACTTTACCTTTACACAGCAGGACTCCGATCCCTAGGAGGACAACACAGACTATACCCACTGGGATGCCAATTGAGATCCAGTAATTCTGTGGTTTCATGTTGGATCCTGTAGTCACAGTGCCTAGAAAAATAAGTCAGGACGAACAAGAATCAGTCTGTGACTTGGAAGGTGGATTGAGAACTAGGTGGTAGATGGAGGTAGGCTGAAGGTAGCATGTGGGGTGGGAACAATTAGGGAACAGGGATGGAGACTGGCAGAGATTATACTCTTCGTAGAACTTCCAGGAGATTGAGAAGGAAAGAACTGGGAGAGAAAGAGGGCAAAGAAGGCAAAGGCTTGGGTGGTTTTAAGAGAGGGCATAGAAAAAGAGAGGAGGACCAGAGGAGATATGAATTAATATCCGATTAGAAAGGATTTAGGTATCCTCCAGTGTTTATTCAGCACCTGAACTACTTCCTTAGCATCTCCCCAGGAACCTTCCCTTCTCTCTCAGGTCCTTTACTCTTTCCTCTAGTCCATCCTCTCCATCTCCTCTATCTTCTCTTAGCATCATGGATGCCCTTCAATTGGGGAATGGCTGAACAAATTGTGGTATATGTTGGTGATGGAATACGATTGTGCTCAAAGAAATAATGAACAGGAGGAATTCCATGGGGACTGGAACAACCTCCAGGAAGTGATGCAGAGTGAAAGGAGCAGAACCAGGAGAACATTGTACACAGAGACTGATACACTGTGGTACAATCGAATGTAATGGACTTCTCCATTAGTGGCAATGCAGTGATCCTGAACAACTTGGAGTGATTTACGAGAAAGAACACTATCCACATTCAGAGGAAAAACTGTGGGAGTAGAAACACTGAAGAAAACAACTGCTTGATTACATGGGTAGAGGGGGATATGATTGGGGATGTAGACTCTAAATGATCATCCTAGTGCAAACATCAACAATGTGGAAATAGGTTCTGATCAGGGACACATGTAATACCCAGAGGAATTGCATGTTGTCTATGGGGATGGGGGAGGGGATGGAGGGAAAGAATATGATTCTTGTAACTGAGGAATAATTTTCTAAATTGACTAAATGAAATTTACAAAAAAAAGAAAAGAACCAGGGCCCTCATAACAGTGACAATGTCCCTCCCCCCCATTCGGGAGCCCTTTCAAACCATAGGGTAGGGAAATTTGCCCACAAGAAAGGAATTGGGGTAGGAATGAGTGACTGATTAGCTCAGTGAGACTGACTTCTTTCCAGAGAAAGTCAAGCTATCTTTTAGTTAGCCCGGTTCATTCACTGGCTTCTGACAGGAAAGCCAAACCAAGGGACAGAGGGGCTTTACTTCTCTAGTTCATTTTGCAGATGAGAAAACTGAGGCAAACAGGGGTAAGTGGCTTGCCTCACTTTCCTTCCTTCAAATAGGTGAAATTGAGAAGGTTTCTCCAGGCTGTTTTCTACCTTCTATCTTACTACAACATAGAACAGCTTCCTTTCTCCTTCTCTTTTCAAAGGACAAATTTGGAGGCAAGACAGGTTTTGGAAAGCTCTGAATGTGGCAGAGTAGAAGAAGGTTGTTAATAGCTGGGGGGAGGGTGGGCTGAAAACCCATCTGGTTCTCTGCTGGGATGAGAAAGTTTCCTACCAGACACAGTCACGTTGAAGATCTGAGGTTTTATTTCTCCAGTGTTCAACTTGATTTCTACTTCATAGAGACCACTGTCTTCAGAGGTCAGATTCTCAATCTTCAGACAACGCATATCATGTACAGACAGCCTCCCTTTGTATGTGTCCTGGGCGGTAGTCCAGTTTGACTCAGTTTCCCCCGGCTGGATCTTGAACAGGAGTTGATTGCGAGTCTTATCAATCCATTCAATTGACCGAGTCTCATTTCCATAATCTGTGGCTATACAGAGCAGGATAGATTTTCCCACGGTCCCGTTCAGAGAGGATATCTCCACTGCAGAGACAATGGTGCCTGTGTCAGGATAGAAGTGAGACTCATCAGAGTACAGTAAGAGTGGCCATACTCACCTGGGATGGACCAGGGAATCCCATGTCCAAGAACCACTTGCATGTCCCAAAGGCATGTGAGAGTCATGAGTGAATTTGAAGTCATTGACTTCTCCAAACCTGAGCCTTCTCCAGTCTTCATTCCTGTTGAAGGCTGCACCATGCTCCTGATCACCCTGTGAGGTAGGAATAAGCAAGGAATCGGGAAGGAGGTGGCAGAGATTATGCTTTTAGTAGAACTTCCAGGAGATTGAGAAGGAAAAATAGAAAGAGCCAGAGAGCAAAGAAGGAAAGGAGGCTACATGAAGAATATCAAGCGAACTAATGAAAAAAATGTGAAGGATGGTGGCCTTGCAGTACCAGATCTTAAACTGTACAATAAAGCAATAATCATCAAAACAATTTGGTACTGGCTAAGAAACAGAAGGGGATGGATCAGGGATAAATGAACTCAGCAATAAACCCCAAAATTCCAGCTTTTGGGATAAGAACTTACTATTTGACAAAAACTATTAGGGACACTGAAAAACAGTATGGAAAAAAATTAGGTGTAGATCATTATCTCATACCCTATACCAAGATAAGTTCTGCTGACTTGAGTTTTCATTTAGGAATTACATAGCTGAATTCCTTGGCGACCTTAAATTAATATATATCAGTCTTTTAAAGTGATTTCCTTGTCACAATACCAAGATAAGGTCAAAATGAGTATATGATTTAAACATAAAGAATGATATTATAAGAAGTCAAGAGGACCTAAAATCAAATCTGGTCTGAAACACTTCCAAGCTCTGTGACACTGGAGCTCTGACATAACTCCAATTGTCTATCCCTTCCCCATCTTCTGCCTTCTGGAACCAATTTATCACAGTATTGATTCCAGGATGGAAGGTAAGGGTATATAAAAAAAAATTAAGAATAAGTAGGAGTTTGCCTCTCACATTGATGGATGAGGAAAGAATTCATGATCAAACGATAGGGGTGTGAAATTTATAATTGATTACTGCTTGATTAATGGATGAGTTTTAGTATCCACTGTAATCAATTTCTTGTGCTTAGATTTGGATTCATTTTGTATAGGCCTTGCTAGGAAAGTTTGTAGGAGACTTGATAGGAGATTGTGTTCACAACTGAGACCAGACCTGCCTCTTTAGGGAGACAGAGAAGATAAATGGAGGATGATTCACCTGCTTAGGAGATCTTTTCCCTAACAATAGATTTATCTCTTGTGGGAGGCTTTGGGTTTTGAAATTTCCAGAAGATGTTGACCTGATCTTCTCCCTGTGTCTGTACATTTTGGCCTCCTCCACTCTGGCAAGTCAGCAGAATGTGACCCCACGCTAGCTTCTAATATAGACCAGTTGCAGTCTTAGTTTAGTTTGCGTCATTGGATCTTAGGTAACCATAAAACCATACAAAAATCTGTTCTGATTGTAAAGTGTGTCTTTGATTACTTAGGGATCATTGATCTCTTTTATTGGCATATGCTAGTGTTGTCCATAAATAAATTATTATTTAGTAAATTTTCCTCTTGACAGAGGGGATCACAGAAAACACAAAGGGCAATTTTGCTTAAATATAATGAAAAGGTTTTTCATAAGCAAATCCAATGCAATTGAAATTAGATGGGGATAAAAGCCACGTAGGAAAAGAATCTTTGTACTTGTGATAAGAATTCCATATCTAAAATATCTAATTGAAAGTTAAGTAGAAATATAGAGGGTTTTCTTAAGAGTTTGAGAGAAGGTAGAAGGCTTTTCTTTCATTGATGAAAAGAAAACCACAGGAATGGGGGAGACTAATCTTGAGGAGAAATGTTAAAAAGATGCTAATGAGTGAACTGAAGGATTTAAGCTTATATTTCCAGTGAGGTGAAGAGAAGTGAGTTATTGGTATTCTGAAATGACTTTAGCTATATTCAATCTACTGCAACATATATGTATGTACATATACATGTTTCTTATTGTTCATTTGTCAATAAACTAGGAATTTAATATTTAAATACAGATGAGTGTTATTACTAATGGCAAAGGACAATTCTCTAGTTCATTGAAAAATTAAGCTAAAGTATGATGAATTGGAGTGGAGAACTCAAAGCAATTTATTGATGAGAGAGAATGCAATTTATTCATGAGGAATAAATTGTTCAGCATACCCCTAGATCTCCATAGAGCTTGTGATTATGAAAGTGTATATGTAGCAAGGAGTCAAGTGGCAGACTGAGGATGGGCTACCTTTAAGTAGGTTAGAGTCAGAGCTTGTGTAAGTGACTAAGGGATGTGGTGCTGGCAGTTGAAAGACTGAACTAGCACTGAGAACATTGCTCAGTGCTAGTAGTATTGTGGTTAAAAAAAGGTAATGAATATCTGAGATGGAAATCTTAGACAAGGGGAAAAAGATGGGTGCGTTATTGAGCCAGGAAGAGGACAGTTGGTATGGTTCTCAACAGTCCAATACCTAATTTTGGGGCCAGTTATGCAATAATGTTGTCCACTATTTTGTAGGTAAGAGGAAACTAAAGCACTTCACTGGAGTTTGAACTATATGATATGCTTTTATATACCAAAAGTATTTTTTTGAATTTTACCTTTGAGTTGTAGCAATGTTGGAAATATGTTTCTCATTAAAGTGTAGGATTTTTTACATATATATCTTGTGTATAATTTATATATGCATATCTATCTCTCTATATATCTATTAAGAAAAACAATTGATACAGTGCTGTTACTGACCACATTTTAGCATTCCCTGTATATATGTATATTGTGGTGATGGAAAGTAGAAGGATATTGTTGAAAAAACCTTACTATATGAATGTGACAGAATCACTATTTCCAAGAGCCTTGATAATGTTAATTCTGATGTAAATGTGCACAAATAAACTATGGTTATCCCTGAAAAAAAAATCAGGGCTACCCTGATTTTTACCTATTACAGAAGTAAATACAGAGAGATGAAAATACCTGAAGAAGTTACTAATAGTCTGAAAGAATTTGTCCAGCAAAGACCACAGTTGAATTCATCAGCATATGGGAATCTAGGAAATAGGAGTTTCTGTTTTCCTTAATTGAGACTATAGCTTCCAGACTTTACAGAAGAGAGGAAAGAACATAAAAACACTTAAAGCAAAATTCATGTGGATGCAATAGATTTTGACTCTGTGACATTTCTTCCTTCTCTTTTATAACTATTTCACAACTTCCCTTTATCCAATCAGTTTCAAAGTCTGAAGGATCAAGGCACAGGGAAGAATTTTGTAAAATTTTACCCTTTTGGGTATCTCCATTGAAGAACATCTTTTAGACTAGCTGCCCCAGCCTGATCCCTTCTCTTCAATAGGGTTTAGGTTTTCTATTTGTGAAACAGAAACAAAAAAGTCAGCTCAGTGAGAAGTGAGAAGCTATTGTGAAGACATGCAGGCAACAACTGCATTGTAGACCTATTGTTACTACCACCTCCCTCTCCCAACTGGTTGGCCGTCCTCAGTTCATCCATATAGAATCTGGGATCACTTACCTCTCAAAAGCATGGAACCAAGAAGCAGCAACCTCAGCATCATGAAGATAACTCCTACTGGGTGCTCATTCTTCTGGATCCCATGAAGTTTGGCCGCGAGCTGTGGAGGTTCCCTGCTGAAGACAAATATAGGTGTTTGGGCTTGTTCTGTGGGACCCTTGCTTTTAGCACTCTTGATCCACCCCTGGCTCATTGTGCACACACTCTGCCCAGAGCAGTGGACTGGGGGCTCCTGTTGCTAGATCACTATGTTTCCTGTCCCAGCTCTTTTCCCATTCTCCTGAATACTTAGTGGACTCCCTGTTGGAGGTATGTTTTCTAGTGTACTTCTTATCTCTGTTTCATCCTAACATTCAGTAGTATTCCTACTCCAGGTAAGTGAAAGCTCACCCAAGTGATTATATTTAGCAAGTCCAGACCAAGAAGTCAAGAGGAAGTCACTGGTTACCCAACTGTCTTGAATCTCTTGAATCACTCACAGCCATTTTAGTGTGTGGGGTGAAGAAAATTGAACTATATTTGTATAATTAGTAACTAGATGACTCTGGATAGAGAGCCAGGAAGTCCTGAGTTTAAATTTTCCTTATCCATCAATTTCAAAAGGAAATATGGAGTCTGATGTGACTAAAAACCTACTAAAACAAATAATTTGGAGCATTTCCTCACATTTAGCTATTTATTGATAGCTTAGATTCCTCCCTTTGATAACTTTCTGTTGTCATTGGAAAATGTCTTAATCTTATATGTTTGTATTAGTTTTCTAGGCACATAATTGCAACTGAGAGTGTGGCTCTAAGACTTGAAATCACAAATTTCAATAACTTAAATATTATTGAATCAATTAAGCCCTTTTTTTTTAGTTATCAGTGGATGGTTGACTATTAGAAAAATGATGGATGATGGATTATTTGAAACAATAATATGACCACTAAAGCAAGGAGTTGATATTCTAGAACTCAAAGAAAGAAAAACTACTGGGAAGACAAGAATAGAAATCTCTTGTCTTACTCTTAATGTAGATGAAAATGGCAGGTATTTTATGTCAAGTCCAGATCCTTAGCTTGGGGAAATCTTAGGAAATTAAAAGGTAGAGCCTTTCTAAATATTTGATATTCCAAAGTCTTGCATTGTCTCTGGGAGACAGCACTGGAATTTTTTCTACAAGGAGTATATGGTCAGAAAAAGTCTTGAGGCCACCACTATTGGTTCTGTAAGGGTTAAATGATAGGCATTTGATAAAAGTGAGGAGAGCAGTTTAATAAAACACTTAGTTTAATTTGAGAAGTACAGATAGAAAATAGAGAAGGAGGAAAGAGAGATTATCATTCTAATACCGTATGACTATATCTTAATGCCTAATACTAACTAAAATTTCTAAAACCCTATTTCTAACTGTCTTCTGAGGACAGGTTCTTCTTGCCTGTCCAGATCAGGCCTATCTAAATTACTCTATCTAAAACTGATTCACTAACTACCTATCTTACACTAATAAATCAACAGCCACCAGCAATGACCTCCTTAAATAAGGTTTTATTCTCCAATTGTTAGTAGTAAAATGCCAGTAGCAGAGACATGTCCTGTTTTCTCCAGATCCAAAGGCAAAAGACCTAACTGCCAACTGATTCCTTCCTTATCCCTCCCCTCATCTTCTTGGTAAGGGAATCTTCAGCTCTGGCTCACTGACTTCTGTCAGCTCTGCTCCACCTAGAAATCCCCTTCTCCTGCCTCTTAAAGAGACAGAGGGAGAGATTAAGAAAATCTCTTTAACAGTTCTCAATGTGTGGTTTGGGCTCTCCTGAAACTTCCAGGGAAGTCAAAACTATTTTCATAAAAATATTAAGATGTTGAAATGTTGAAAATAAATAGTTGAACAAGGGTAGAGGGCAGGTCCAGAGACAGGAGGTCCTCCAAATCTGGCCTCAGACAGTTCTAACTGTGTGATCCTAGGCAAATTGCTCAACTCCTATTGTCTAGCTATGCCTTACCACTTTCTGCCTTGGAAATACACAGTATTGATTGTAAGGCAGAAGGGAAGAGTTTAAAAAAAATGAGAGAGCCTTTTCATGAAGAGAGAGCAACGTGTAATTATTTGTAATGTAAAAATAAAACATATCAATAGGGATTGAATAGTTTTAGAAAATGATTCTCCAAGAGTGTGCCCCCAATGATTATTGTTCAGCTTTGTGTGAATTAAATATCTAAGAGACTACCAGATCCCAGAAGTCTTAGGTAATAGGGGTCACAGAGTCATGTGCCTTAATTTGTCAGCATGGCAGGAGAGATTTCTGACTAGCAGAAATCAGGGGATGTGACCTGTGGGGACTGAGGTTAAACCTCGGCCACTTGGAGGATCTTCAGGGAGGGCTTAAGCTGAGCTTGGAAAGCTAGTTTGTGGCTTCCTCTCTACCATTCTTTGGGTTTGTGAAAGAAGCCCTCTCAGTCGTTGAGGAACTTATCTATGTTGTAAGCTATCTCTGGTAAGCAGTGTGGCAGGGACCATGACTGGCTGGGAATCTGGAATCTCAGTCTCCTGGGCTACAGTCCCTTCCTGAACTCAAGCCAGCCCATTGGCTGGCCTTAATTTGTCCAGGCTAACTATTTTGGTAGCTGGGCCTCCTGGCCCTAAATATGAAATGAACCACAGCCCATAGAGAATCTACAACCTGATGGAGCAGAAATAATTAAGCTGGGGTTTTTAAAAATTAGGCTGGAAACTTTGTTCTTCTCTTACTTTCTCTTTACTAACAAATACATATAAATTTAGTATAAAGTCTCCCAAGATTAATTTGTTTTTTAAACCCTTACCTTCCATCTTGGAGTCAATACTGTGTATTGGCTCCAAGGCAGAAGAGTGGTAAGGGCTAGGCAATGGGGGTCAAGTGACTTGCCCAGGGTCACACAGCTGGGAAGTGTCTGAGGTCACATTTGAACTTAAGACCTCCCATCTCTAGCCCTGGCTCACAATCCACTGAGCTACCCAGCTGCCCCCATCCAAGATTAATTTTTATCCCTAACAGTTTACTGGAGCTGTGGTGCATGGATAAACTAGGGATAGGTTGAAAAAGACTTCAAAGAAGGAACGAAGAATGCTTTAACTTGGACTCGAACATAGTCCCAGAAGATAGCAGGCTCCTGAGAGGCAGCGCATTCCATGAAGCTGAAACTGTAGAGGCAGAATGCCAGGAAGGATAAGGAGGCAGAAGGGGAGCCAACCATGCCCTGCAGGAAGGAGTGGTAAAATGATTTGCCTGTGGTGACACAGATTTTAAGTAGCAAACGGTGTAGTTTCATAGCCAGGACTCTTTCTTCTGTTTACCAATCAATGACCAAAACAGCAATAGGAAAGGTGGGGGTGGAAAAGTTGTACCACAGAACCAGAAAGTTTTTTGGACCTGGAAGACCAGAAACTTCAAACAATAGTTAGCAGCTAACTATTGAATGACAGAAATTCTCAGTCACTGAACACCTTGATTTCCCCAGGGAGGAAAACACTTTCTGATCCTGATACTAGAAAATGACCGCAGTCTTCTACCTTTTCGCACTCTGCTCACTGTAGTTTTCCTCTCAGTTTCTCATTGGCTACAATGCTTTGGGCTTCTTTCTAAGGTTGGCAGTGGCAGATCTACCTCTTTCTCAGGAGCAGAAAGAGCAAAGTGCTGGGAGGACTGTCCAAATCTTCTTTCCAAATTGTCCTGGCAGTATTTTGCAGCACCCGGATCCTCCCCGAGCCCCAGACTCACCACTTTGGCAGGCAGAAAGGACCTCTTGACACCGGAGAGCTCGAATTCCTCCTGGTAGCGCCCAGAGCTACACTGCCTCCTCCAGCCTTCAGTTTCTAGTTTCCTCCCGCTCTGAGCTCTCACGTGCTTGTGTTTGTCGGTTGCATCATCAAGAAACGCCTCCAAATCCCTCAAGCCGGCCCAGGCTCCCGCCCACAAAGCTGCTGGGAGGAAACACTCCCGAGCCTCCTTTCCCCCCAGTAACCTGGTTTGTCGGGGCTCCGCAACTACTTGACCATTCGCTGATGCAACTGAGCCGGGTGGACGGGACAGCTCAACTCTTATCTCTCCTTACAAACTTCCTTTTTTCTTCAGCTGAATCCTTTCAATCGTTTCAAGAGCCTAGACTCGTCAGCTGAGTCAGCGATTGAGAAACAGCCCAGAAAGGGATGGGGGTACTGAAAGGGGCCGGCACCAACACCACCCTTCCGTGCTTCTCCCTCCTCCCACCTGATGCACAGGGCAGAGAACACAACGAACTTTTCTTTCCCAAAGCTTTTGTTTTTAATTATTTTTTTGACGTCATGATTTGACGTCCCTCTTGTCTCTGTTCCAGGAGAGAGAAATAGAGACAGAACCGGTCAAACACTCCCCCTTCTTTCAAACCTTCCATCCTCTTCTGTAGCCAAGCCTTGACTCACCGCTTAGTTATCTATTTCTGCAGAAAAAGTTCCCATAGAGTTTGGCTCCAGGGGAGGGAACTCTGACGTGCCCCTCCACTCCAGCTCTCCTGACTCTTCTAAGGCGAGGGGATTTTCTTTTCTTTTCTTTTCTTTTTTAAAATCTTTTTTTTTCCTCCTCAGATTACCTAGGTACAATGTTCAATAATCCTTTCCTGACATTTTGCTATCCATGTTCTCTTTCTCTCTTCCTCCCACCCCACCACTCTGTCTTCTCTAAGACTGAAGGTAACCTGATATAGGTTGTACGTGTGTTAATATATACCACGTATGTCCATGCTGCCTCATGTTGCATCATACTAGACAAAAATTCATGGAAAAAATAAAGCGAAGAATGGCGTTCTTAAATTTGCATTCAGACTGTAGGTTTCTTCTATATCACCTTTTTCCTTACTGGTTTCTGAGAGTTGTGTTAGATCCTTGCGTTGTTGATAACTGTCATTCTCTTGATCCTCATACTTTATTGCTGTCACCGTGTACAGCGTTCTTCCATTTCTGGCCACCGTACTTTGTATCACTTCAGATAAGTTTTCCCAGGTGTGTGTGTGTGTGTGTGTGACCATCTTGTTTGTCATTCTTATGGTGCTATAGCATTTTATTGCAACCATACAATTTGTTCAGGCATTCCCCTTCAGCTCTTTGCCACCACAAAAAGGGGTGCTATATATATATATATATATTTTTTTTTTTCTACAAATGGGTCTTCTCTTCCTTTCTTTGATCTCTTTGGGATACTGTAAGGGAAAATGAAAGAAAGCAAGACTCTTGCAAAAGTGGCCAAAGGCAAAAGAGTCAGTTAGACTTTTGGCCTAAGCCTGTAGAGTTGTATTCTTTGGGAATATACCACCACCACCAAGTCTACAACGCCTTCTATCCATCTTGTTTACCTATTTCAATACAGACCCAGATGTGCTATTGATAAGTCAAAGGATATACACACTTTGGTGACTCTTTGGGCATGGTCTAGACTGCTCTCCAGAATCTTTAGATAGGTTCTCTGCTTAACCAACAATTTTCCCACACACCCATATAAAAATGGATACTTGAATCCAGGACTTCAATCCCCAGAAGTCCTTGCTCCACTTCCCCAGAATGCTTTGTAATCTCACTGAATTCTCACCTGGGCCAAGAGCAAATGATTATTGAAAGGGTCTCCAGCTTAGGTGGGGGCTCTCTTTTCTTTCTGCTTCTGCTTCTAAGCACAGGGCTCTCCACCTAGCAGGCAAGATGTGAGTGGTTGTGAATAGGCTCTTTGGGCCTAGATACTCCTCTCTTGTTTGTATTTTCTTTATATTTTAATCTTCAGTAAACCTCTAAAAATATAATACTCCTTGCAGAGAGAAACTAACTTCTACCTGCCTCAGTTTCCCCCAATATTTAATCTTTACACCCTCCAACATTTATCATTTTCCTTTTTTTGTCATATTAGATAGTCTGACTGGTTTGAAGTGGTACCTTAGAGTTGTTTTAATTTGAATTTCTCTAATGAATAGTGATTTCAAGCATTTTTCATATGCTTAAATATAGCTTAGTTTTATTATCTGAGAATTTCCTATTCATATCCTTTGACTATTTGTCAGTTGGGGAATGCTTTGTATTCTTATAAATTTGACTGAGTTCTCTATATATTTGAGAAATGAGGCCATTGTCAGAGACACTTGCTATAAAAATTTCCCCTAGTTTGTTTTTCTCTTCTAACCTTGATTACATTGGTTTTGTTTGTGCAAAAACTTTTAAATTTAATATAATCAAAGTTTCTTACTTTACATATCATAATGTTCATTATGTCTTGTTTGGGCACAAATTCTTCCCTTATCCATATATCTGACAGGTATTCTATGCTCCTCTAATTTATTTATGGTTTTGCTCTTTATTTTCAAATCATGTATCCATTTTTAACTTTACTTAGGTATATGATATGAGGTGTTGATCTGTGCCTAATTTCTGCTGTACTGTTTTCCAGTTTTCTCAGCAGTTTTTGTCAAATAGTGAGTTCTTCCAGAAGTGTGTATCTTTGTGTTTACAAAACACTAGGTTACTTTGGTCATTTACTACTGTGTATTGAGTGCCTAATTTATTCCATTGATCCATTCCTCTATTTCTTAGGCATTGCCATATTGTTTTGACAGTTACCACTTTATAGTATAGAGAGTATAGGGAGTATAGATAGAGCACTTTCCTTCATATTAAAAAAATTAATTCCCTTGACATTCTTGGCCTTTTGTTTTTACAGATAAATTTTACTATTATTTTTCTAGTTCTATGAAATGATTTTTTGATAGATTGATGGTTTGGCATTAAATGGGTAAAGTAATTTTGGTAGAATTGTCATCTTTATTATATTGACTCATCCCATACAGGAGCAATTAATGTTTTTTGGATTGTTTAGATCTGCCTTTAATTCAGTGAAAAATGTTTTGTAGTTGTGATCATCTAGTTCCTGGCTTTGTCTTAGCAGATGGACTCCTCTCAAAGTTATGATCCTATCTTTGGTTATTTCAAATGAGATTTTTCTGTCTTGTTGTTGGGCTTTATTGGTAGCATAGAGAAATGGCAATGATTTATATGGTTTTATTTCATATCCTGCAACTTTTTAAAAGTTCTTTGTTTTGATAAGGTTTTTGCATGATTATCTAGGTTTCTCTAAGTACACAAGCATATCATCTGCAGAGAGTGATAGCTTTATTTCCTCATTGTCTATTCTAATTTCTCCAATTTCTTCTCTTATTGCTAGAGCTAACATTTTTAGTAAAATATTGAACCAATATTGGTAGCAATAATGGACCTTTTTACTTCACTTCTGATCTTATTAAGAAATCTAATTTATCCCCATTGTTGATAATGATTGCTGATGGTTTTAGAGGGATGCTGTTTATCTTTTTGAGGAATATTCCATTCATTCCAATTTTTCTAGTATTTTTAATAGGAAGGGGTGTTGGATTTTGTCAAAAGCTTTTTTCTGCATCTATAGAGATAATCATGTAGTTCCTGTCGGTTTTGTTATTGATGTGATTAATTATGTTGATGGTTTTCCTAATGTATGATCCCTGCTTTCTTGGTATAAATTCCATGTGGTCATAATGTATAAACTTTGTGGTGTATTGCTGTAATCACCTTGATATTATTTTATTTAAAAATTTTGCATCAATATACATTAGGAAGATTGATCTATAGATTTCTTTGTTTTTTTTTTCTTTCCTGGTTTAGGTATCAAGATCATAATTGTGTCATAAAAAGAATTTGGTACAGTTCCTTCTTTAGCTATTTTCCAAATATTGTATAAAGTATTGAAGTTAATTGTTTTTTAAACAGTTGTTTTTTTTTTAGACTTCACTTGAGGCTTTTTTCTTAGGAAATTCATGGCTGACTTGTTAAATTTCTTTTTCTGAGATGGAATGGGCTAAGTAAGAAGGTTGCTTAAAAGGGGGTTCATATTTAATTCTAGATGTAATAGGGAGCCTAATGGAGTTCATAGTGTTGAGAGGCAACAAGGTCAGCCCTGGACTTTAGGAAAACCAATATGGCAAGTGTAAAAATAGATTCAAGTGAGGAGAGGCTCCATAGAGGGAAAACAATTTGGAGGCTACTAGAAAAGTCCAAGCAAGAAGTGAAGAGGGTCAGGGCTTGGGTTATGGCAGTGTAATTGGAAAGAAGGTGTCATAAGTTTTAGAGAAATGACAAGAATCCAAAATGATTGGATCGTTTTGATGAGTGAGAGTAATATGCGGAGGATGACACCCCGATTGCCACCTGGGTAACTAGAATGGTAATAGTACCTTTGACAGCAATAGGAAAGTTTGGGAAAAGGGTGGATTTTAGGGGAAAGGTAATGAGTTCTATTTTGGACATACTGAGTTTGAAATCTTTATTATAGATTCAGTTTGAAGTGACCAAAAGGTAGCTAGTGATATGTGACTGAAGGCTGAGAGGCCAGATAGAGAAATGTGGATGGAGGAGG
This sequence comes from Monodelphis domestica, assembly GCF_027887165.1. Taxonomy (NCBI): domain Eukaryota; kingdom Metazoa; phylum Chordata; class Mammalia; order Didelphimorphia; family Didelphidae; genus Monodelphis; species Monodelphis domestica. The sequence continues at coordinate 168,331,663 of NC_077228.1, read as the reverse complement.
GATCTTCATGGAGATCATGAAATCCACTGGAGTTGATAAGATCAGTGAGTGACAGAGTATGTAGAGGAGAGAGAAGAAGTCTAAGGACAGAACCTTGGGGGCACCTACAATAGGATACGGATGAGGATAACACAAAGTTTGAGAAAAGCTTTAACAAACTGTAAGAAAGCCTAGAGATAGTAGTGTCACAAAAATCCAGAGAAACTTTTGTAAAGTGAGTGGCAAGTGGTAAATGCTTAATAAAAGCTTGTTGGGACAGATGAACAGCACAGTGATACCACATAGTAAATAACAGAGGTAGGATCTGAACCCTTGAAAACAAATCCTACATTTTTTTCACCATAGAATGTTCCTTATTTTAATTCTCCCCAGAGAAAGAGAAAGAATTTATCCAATAAAGGTTTGTGCAAGTTCCTATGTTAGTTGCTGTGCATGAATAAGATAAGATCCCTAACTTCACAAAGCTTCCACAGGATAAAAGACAGGTACAGAATGACTATCACACAATGTAGTTTAAAATGCATGGGTAGGGGGCAGCTGGGTAGCTCAGTGGATTGAGAGCCAGACCTAGAGATGGGAGGTCCTAGGTTCAAATCTGGCCTCAGACACTTCCCAGCTGTGTGACCCTGGGCAAGTCACTTGACCCCCATTACCTACCCTTAACACTCTTCTGCCTTGGAGCCAATACACAGTATTGACTCCAAGATGGAAGGTAAGGGTTTAAAAAAAAAATGCATGGGTAGCCTTTATAAGGGCTCTGTGGAGTCAGCCCTGGACTTTAGGAAACCAGCCCCCCCCACACACACACACCCCAGTTACACTGAGAAGTTGGGTTTCTCAAAGTAAAGCTGCCTATAGCTTTCTCTCAGGGTTCTAGATTTACCTCTGAGGGGATGGTGGCCGGGCTGTCTTCTTCAGAAGACCTTCTCATGGGCCCCCACCGTGTGTGCTTCTCACCTTGAATATTAATTAGTCAGCTGGGTTCAATTCATTTTTAGAAAAAGGTATTTATTAAGATGCTATAATAACATTTGGTACAAATATCCCCTTCTATTTCCGGAGTGCTCTCCCACAAGTACATACTGAGTTTAGAGGAATGTGGAGTTAAGCTTCAAAAGCACATCCAACAAAGGGTGACTCACAGCTCCTTGGACTTCAGTCCTAAAAATAGTTTCTTTAATTTGCATCGGTGTCTGTGAGTGTGTGAAGGAGCACATGTGGTCCCTTTTTGTGCTTTTTAACGAGCACTGAATTTGCGTGATCTTTCCTTGGCTGCCAATGCAGATACTGCCTTCAGCTGTTCCAGGGACCCTCCTAAGATGTTGATGGGAAGATGGAAAGTCTAAAATCTTTGAACTTTAAAGGGTCATCCTGTGACCAAGGAGGGTGATATAGCTAGGTTGAGGCCAAAGGTTTCCCCCAGCTTCCTGTAAGCAATTTGTTCTTAGAATTGCTGCTGTATTCTTTCTGCTGCTGAACATTTTAATCTTTGATTCCAACTAACTTCCTCATTTTAGTCTCAGAGGTCTCAGAGGATGTGATTCAGAAAATGCAATCACCACAAATTCAAACACATTCTGTCATATGGGGAGACAATCTTGGAAGGTATTTAGGCCTTTTACACATCAAAGGGTAATTAAGATACACTCTCATTTTAAAAATACAACAGGTATTAACATCTTCACTTATTTTAAATGAGATGAGGTATTCTGGTTGATTTTCTTTCTTTCTTTCTTTTTTATTTTTTAAAAATATTTTATTTGATCATTTCCAAGCATTATTCATTAAAGACATAGATCATTTTCTTTTCCTCCCCCCCAACCCCAATAGCCGACGCGTAAATCCACTGGGCATTACATGTTTTCTTGATTTGAACCCATTGCTATGTTGATTATATTTGCATTAGAGTGTTCATTTAGAGTCTCTCCTCTGTCATGTACCCTCAACCACTGTATTCAGGCAGTTGCTTTTCCTCGGTGTTTCTACTCCCACAGTTTATCCTTTGCTTATGAATAGTGTTTTTTTCTCCTAGATCCCTGCATATTGTTCAGGGACGTTACACCACCACTAATGGAGAAGTCCATTACGTTCGATTATACCACAGTGTATTAGTCTCTGTGTACAATGTTCTCCTGGTTCTGCTCGTCTCGCACTGCATCACTTCCTGGAGGTTGTTCCAGTCTCCATGGAACTCCTCCACTTTATTATTCCTTTGAGCACAATAGTATTCCATCACCAACATATACCACAATTTGCTCAGCCATTCCCCACTTGATGGGCATCCCCTCGTTTTCCAGTTCTTGGCCACCACAAAGAGCGCAGCTATGAATATTTTTGTACAAGTCTTTTTGTTCATTATCTCTTTGGGGTACAGACCCAGCAGTGCTATGGCTGGATCAAAGGGTAGATATTCTTTTGTAGCCCTTTGGGCATAGTTCCAAATTGCCCTCCAGAATGGTTGGATCAGTTCAGAACTCCACCAGCAATGAATTAATGTCCCTACTTTGCCACATCCCCTCTAGCATTCATTACTTTCCTTTGCTGTTATGTTAGCCAATCTGCTAGGTGTGAGGTGATACCTCAGAGTTGTTTTGATTTGCATCTCTCTGATTATAAGAGATTTAGAACACTTCTTCATGTGCTGTAATGGTGGAAATTTCACCTTTTTAAGATTGATGTAATATTGAACAATGGCCACCAAGGAATTTAGTTATGAAATTCCTAAAATGAAACACTCAAGTCAGAATGGAGTTTATGGAGGTTTAATCACACTGGGAGTAGGGAAAGGAGAGGGAGAGAAGGAGAGAAGAGAAAAGGGAAAGGGGCTACTCAACCTCTGACCAAGGCAGAGGGAGTTTTAGGCCCAAAGGGCCAAGGTGGAAAGAATCAGTCCTTAACTCACGTGAGTGATCTGAAGGAAAGCTGTCTGTGGGCGTCCTCCCTGTCCAAGCTCCTAACACCAACTGGCGTCTAGCTCTCTCCACAGGAAGTGAGCGAATTCCAGAGGCTGTTCCCTACCTCACTTCCTGTGTCTCACAAGTGCCAATGGTTGGCTCTAGCTTGGCTTAGGACAGCCCAGGTGGGCAGTTAGTTATTTCTGATTTGTCATTGACTAGCACATGCCCGTGTAGTGTGGGTGTGCACAATTTTTGGGTGCTAGACCAAGATGGAATGGAGACTTTTAAAATTCACAATCCCCCCTGATGATGATTGGGGGACTAGTCTCCCCAATTGACCACTAAACATAAGCATACTGCACCCCAAAAATTTCTAACTATAAGTGTATACAAAAATTTTTTACCCACTAAGAGGAAAATTATAATAGTTGGAAATATGGGGAAATAGAGGAGAGAGAAAGACAGCAAACCAATGTTTTGCTGGGCGCATTGACAAAAACCAAGTAGGGAGCAGTCCCCTTTGGCATAAGAGTGTACATTCAAAAAATGTTCAATCAACCACACCCCAAGGTTCATTCTGGATCTTCCTGTAGTGAAAAGGTTTAGTTATCCTTCTGCAAACAGTTCATTCTCTGGATTCAGTTAGTTAGCAAGCTTCTTCTCTGAAGATTTATCTCGAAGAAATTTTAAATCTTGGATTTGATGAAATACAATCCCCCCTGAAGAAAGTGTTGAAAAAACACTGAGTCCAGCTGAGGATTCAAGTTTTAGTTGTGGGGGTGTGTGAGTTAATCCAAAAGAAAAACAAAACAAAATGAAAATAAAATAAAAAATCAAAATCAAAAGAAGAAAAAGGGAAAAAATTAAGGGAAAAAATATAAACCCTTTATATATGCACATTTATATTAAAGAAGAATTCAAAATAAGTATCAAAAATTTAAAAAAATCTATGTATACAAATTTTGAGAAAGCAAGAAAAAAATTTTTTTTTTCCACAGGCCCCTGTATTAGGGTCCAGTTAAGTAATTTCTAATCCCACAAGTCTGTAGGACAGAATGCAGCATATTTTACTTCCCCATTTGCAGCCAAGGCTACAGGAAGTTGCCATACTATAGGAGAGAAAAAAGAGGACCAGATTTTTATTTTATATCTAGGGAAGTGTCATTCCCTCGTCTGATTTTACCTTCGTTCTCAGGGATGGATGGAGCCTGGATGGTAGCCAACCTTAGGTACTTGTCTGTAGGTATTTTCACGAAGAGTGTGGATACAGGGAAGGCCTACATCTTAACGTCTGTCAAGTGTCGCAACCCCGAGTCTCACACTAGGTTCAAGTCCTTAGTATTGGCTTAGAAATGCATTAATCCTACCTGGATTGGTCTTTTGATTTTTAGACCTGTGAGCTCTTTTGGCATTATCCAGGTTATCTCTGTGCTCCTTTTTTGATCCCATTCCTAGAATCAGACACAAACATTAATCATAGTCCCACAACAATTATCAATAAATAGCAGGTTCCCATAGTCTAAAGCTGTTTGGGTGCGTATTAATAATAACAGCAAGTATATATATTTAAACTAATATTGTAGAATAAAATTAATATTGATCATATGTACCTTAAGTACATAGAAATGAGAAAAAGGGAAAAAATAAAATAATGTAAAAAAAATAATAAAATAAGGAAAAGAGAAAAAAGGAAAAAAGAAAAAAATTTAAATTTAGGAATTCAATGTGTCAAAAGCAGAATAAACCAGTTCCACTTGTCAATGGGTAGTTATCTCCAATGCATGTATAGGATACAGTCAATCAGTCTCAACAGAAGATGCTCTCTTTACATGAGAGCAGTGAATCCAAGAGTCCTTTTCTCCAACCTTTATAGATGTTGGAGTAGTTAACAATATTTGGAATGGTCCTTCCCATGAAGGTTCAGTTGCTCCAGTACGCTGGAACTTCTTTATATACACGTTGTCTCCTGGGTTCAGGTCATGAAGTGAGAAGTCTAGTGGTCTGGCTTGTACTGCAGCTCCGGATTCATATAGCTCACGCAGTTTGTGCTGTAATTCCTGTATATAGGAAGCAATAGTAGTATCTCCCCCTAATAGCGATGTATAAGCCAGGGAGAAAGGCTTAGCCTGTATAGGCGGATGTCCAAAAAGCATCTCAAATGGTGAAATATGTAAGTCTCCTCTAGGCCTGCTTCTAAGATAAAATAGGGCCAGAGGGAGAATTTCAGGCCATTTTAAATGGGTCTCAGTGCATAATTTTCCAATCATAGTTTTAAGTTCTTTGTTCATCCTCTCAACTTGGCCTGAACTCTGGGGATGATATGGAACATGGAATTTGGGAGTTATCCCCAAGCAAGAATATATCTTGTTTAGAACAGAATCAGTAAAATGACTCCCCCTATCGGAATCAATACATGCTGGTAGGCCAAAGCGAGGAATAAGTTCTTTTAAAAGCACCTTAGCAACAAAAGCTGCTGTGGCTCGGGCTGTAGGAAATGCTTCCGGCCATCTGGTCAGTTGGTCTACTATGACCAGACAAAATTTATATTGTCCAGCCTTTGGCATCGTTATAAAATCTATCTGCAGGTGCTCAAAAGGTGTGTAAGCCAGAGGACGCCCACCAAAGGCTTTGCCACAAAAGGCATGTTGGTTATATGCCTGGCAGGTAGGGCAGGCTGAACACACTTTAGAGGCTATGGTAGTTATACCAGGGGCTATCCATACTCTCTTAACAGAGTCCACGATGCCCTGGGTACCAAAGTGGCCATTATCATGAACAGATTGGCAAATTTGGTGATAGAAACTTCTAGGGAGCAGGGGTTTTCCTTCAGATGACACCCAGACTCCATTGATCTGTTTTGCTTTGAATTTCTGTTTCCATTTTTCCACTTCCTTCTCATCATAGGAAAGTGATAAATTTGAGTCATCAGTAGTTGTTAATGTTAGAAGTAATTCAGGCCCTTCTATGGCTGCTAGCTTTGCAGCAGCATCTGCTCGATCATTTCCCCTAGAGACAAGGTCAGTGCCACCTGTATGGACAGAGCAATAAACTACAGCTAGGGCTTCAGGCAGCTGAAGAGCAGAAAGTACTTCATTAATAATTTCAGCATTAGCTATGGATTTTCCAGCTGAGGTTAAAAATCCTCTCTGGAGCCATAGCATCCCGACTGAGTGACAAATGCCAAAAGCATATCTAGAATCCGTATAAATTGTTGCCTTTTTACCCTTGGCAATTATACAGGCATGTTTCAGAGCTATGAGCTCTGCTCCTTGAGCACTAATGTTAGAGGGCAATGAGGCTGACCACTCAGTGGCAAATTCTGAGACTACGGCAGCTCTACTATAGTGTATTGCCATCCCTCATGAAAGAAGAACCATCAGTAAATAAGATCAGGTCTGAGTTCTTTAAAGGAGTGTCCAAGAGTTCATCTCAAGGTTTTTCTGCCATGGACACTAGTGTTTCACAACTGTGTAATGGTTCTCCTGAAGTTGGTAAGTCTGGAAGCAAGGTGGCAGGATTAAGGGTTGAACAGCATTTCAAAGTAATATTTTCATTATTTAGCAAGGTTATTTCATACCTTGTAATTCGCTGATCAGAAAATGCCTGTGTTCTCTGTCTTAGCAATAATGCTTCTACCTCATGTGGACACATAATTGTCAATGGGCATCCTAATACTAGATCAACGGTTTTTGTCACTAGTAAAGCAGTAGCAGCCACTCCTCTAAGGCATGGTGGTGCTCCTGAAGCTATTGGGTCCAGCTGGGCTGAATAATAAGCAACTGGACGCTGAGAAGGCCCCAGAGTCTGAGTTAAAACTTCTGAGGCTACTCCTCTTCGCTCATGTACTTAGAAAGTAAATGGCTTGTTGTAATCTGGGATGCCTAGAGCAGGGGCAGATAGGATAGCCTTTTTTAGCTCTGATAGAGCTGACATGTGTTCAGGCTCTAATTTGAGTGGTTCAGGGACTGCATCCCTTGTTAGTGCTATAAGAGGTTTAGTAATTTCCCCATAGCAAGGAATCCATTGTCTGCAAAACCCTGTTGCTCCCAGAATTGCTCTTAACTGTTTTTTTAGTATTAGGAGCACTCAATTTTTGAATATTCTCAATTCGCTTGGGAGAAATAGAGCGGGCACCAGCTGTCAGAATGAACCCCAAATATTCTACTTTGGGGAGACACCACTGAACTTTATCCTTAGAGATCTTATGACCTCTTTCGTGCAATTCCAAAAGAAGGTGTTTACTATCTTCCTGACATGCTTCTGCATCCACGGAAGCCAAGAGTAGGTCATCTACATATTTTATTAATTTGCCGTTTTTAAATTTTATATTATCTGTATCTTGTCCCAAAATTTGTGCAAATAAGGTCGGACTTTCTACATAACCCTGGGGCAGACGACTCCAGGAATATTGTATGCCATTCCAGGTGAAAGCAAAAATATGCCTCAAGTTCTCATGTATGGGTATAGAAAAGAAGGCTGAGCACAAGTCTACTACTGTAAAGTATGTAGCTGTGCTAAGAATAGAAGAAATAATAGTATTGATATTGGGAACTATGGAGTGTCTCTTTATAACGTGATTGTTCACAGCCCTCAAATCCTGTACGAATCTATAGAGGTGTTTGCCATCGGGCCCCCTTTTTGGTTTTTTAATGGGGAGGATGGGCGTGATGTATTCAGATTTACAAGGGAAAATTATTCCTTGGTCAATTAAAGAATTTATTATTGAGGTAATGCCCTCCATTGCCTCCTTGGAAAGAGGATACTGAGGAATGCAAGGAGGTGGGCTGGATTTAGTTTTTATTTGCACGGGAGCAGCTGATTTAAGTAAGCCTACATCAGTAGAAGATGTGGCTCAAAGAGACTCTGGTATATCTGTAGGTATTTCAAAGGTGGGAGGCTCCTTTGCCTCCTGGCTCTCTGAGAGAAATACAGGGAGTAAATTTAAGGTTTCCTCGGGCACTTCTAAAGAGAGGGAGCCATCTGGGGCGCACATTATTGTGGCTTGTAATTTGCATAGTAAATCTCTCCCCAGCAAATTTGTGGGGGATCCAGGCATTAAAAGAAAAGAATGTTCAACAGTTAGGGGTCCCACATGTACCATGCGAGGAGAAAGTTTTGGGACCTTTAACGGTTTTCCTGAAACACCTACTACATTTAAGGAGCCAATAGAATCACATTTCTCATCTGGTTTGCTTACTAGAACTGACCTAGATGCTCCAGTGTCTAAAAGACAGTCATAGTATGAATTTCCTACCTTTAAAGTGACATGAGGTTCCTTACTGTTCGGGGGGGAATATATAGGGATTATTGGCATTAAAATATCAGGGTCTGGAAAATCAAAGGTCTCATTATTTGATTCCAAGGCCCTCACCACCCCCCCCTTCACACCTTCATAAAGATGCTTGGGCAGTTTTTTGGGACCCTCCACGCTGTTGGGGGTGTTCACCCTGAGTGTAGCATGGTCGAGCTCCATTTCTTATATATTGTTGTTGGGCATTTTTTGGGGTAGTATCATTTTCTGTATTTTGAGCACTGTCATTTTGATTGGCATTGTGATTCCTATAGTTATTATTCCTAAAGGTGTTATTATTTCTTGTTTCCCATAGCCAGCTCCTACAGACTTTCATTGCATGGCCTCTCTTCCCACAGAAGGGGCATATTAAGGGGTTTGTTAATGATCTATCTGTGGATTCCTGCAAAGGGGCAATGGTCTCTCCCGTACTTTTTAATTGTTCCTTTTAAATTTCAATTTCTTTTTTTAAGTCTGCCACTGATGTATTGTGTGTCTCAGGTTTTTTGTAAGATTCTTGTAGGCATATGTTGCTACTTTCCTCAGTTCGTCGAGGTCCATAGACTCCCAGTTGGGACAGCTGGTTTCAAAGTAGTCTTTTACTGCTGAACAACAATTCCTAACGAATTGTCTGTGTATATGTTTAATGTCTTTTTCTCTGGACAAATCAAGGTCCATATATGTACTTCCTACAACAATAAGTCTGTCCATAAAGTGGGAGGGGGTCTCATCAATTTCCTGTCAGGATTGTTCAAATTTTTCCCATGCATCAGGGCTATCAGAGCAGTCTCTCATGGCTTTTAATAATGCTTCTCTGGTCAGGACTAGTTTGTGTGATCCTGTATAATATTGGGGTTCCAGTGTGGATCTACAGTTGGCCAGTGATGAGCTCCTCTACCACTTTTCTTATTAGCTAGAGAGATGACATTATTTTTCTCTCTCTTTGTCAGAAATGTATCTAACAAATTCTCCACATCCAACCAAGAAGGGTCAAAGTTTCTGAATATATTTTCTAATTTTCTATAACCAACATTGGTTCTGCCTCAAATGATTGAACATTGTGCTTGAATTTTTCTAAATCATCAGGTTTAAAAGGTGTATAGTGTCTTACAGACACCAAGTTCCCTTCTTTATTAAAGGTGGGTACTTCCCTCAATGGAAATAAACTTCTGTCTAAACTATCTGGTGTTACTGTTTCTAGGCTACTTGCTCCATTTTCAATGGGGTAGGTAAGAGAAGGGGAAAGGTTAGGATTATTGGCTGTTGGAGCATGGGGGTTGGAGATTAGAGCATGAGTAGAGGGGAGGGCAGGGGGAAGGGCTGGGAAAGGAACAGGGGGTGGGGCTGGAGCATGAGCATGGGTGGGGGGTAGGGCAGGGGGAGGGGCCATTACAGGAACAGGGTAAGAGGCATGAATAGAAGGAGGAATCAGGGTGGGAGGGGCAAGAATGGCAGGGGGAGGGGCTGGGTGGTCACAATGGGGAGGAGCTGGTTGGTGTGAAGGGGCTGCTATTTGAGCCAAATCGTTTTGGGCAGGGTTGGTCAGGTAATCTGATAATGATGGGGGATGGAGAGTTAAATCACTCCTATTGTAGGATGTTTTTAACTCCCTTTCAATGTTTTGCAGGAAGGTTTTTATCTCTCCCCATTTTTCCTCCCTAATTTCATCCAGGGAAGTTTTTATCTCTCCTCATTTTCCCTCCCTAATTTCATCCAGGGAAGTTTTTATCTCTCCCCATTTTTTCTCCCTAACTTCATCCCGTTCCACCAATTGTTGATAAATAAAAGTATTTTTTTTTGTAATTTGTTCAATAAAAGTATTTTGGTCCCTAATTCTTTGATCAGTAACAGTATTTTGTTCTTTATGTTGCTGATCAATAAAAGTGTGTAGTTCTTTAATTCTCTGATCAGTAATAATATTCTGTTCCCTAATTCTTTGAGTAACAGTATTTTGTTCCCTAATTTGCTGATCAATAAAAGTGTGTAGTTCCCTAATTCGTTGATCAGTGCCAGTATATTGCTCCTTAATTTGCTGATCAATAAAAGTGTGTAGTTCCTTAATTTGTTTAGTAATAGAAGGAACAAGGGAGTGTTCTCTCTTAGAGGTTAGGTATATTATTGTAAGTACAACAATTACAATCCCAAGGAAGATGAATGTAAGGGTCACGAAGAGGTTTATAGTTTCTGAAAAATACCATCCTAGAGGAACACCTAATAAAAATCCAATGTACTTGGTCATTGAACTTATAAGCCAATTTCGAAGCAAAGCAGACATTGGTGGTAGCCACATTTTTCTTATTTGAGTCAATTACTAGGTTGCCTGTAACTGTTTTTTTTTTTTTACAGTAGGTGGCTCCCTAGTCTACAACCCTATACAGGCTAAGGGCGTATTCTGTTGTAAATTCTCCTTATTAGGCTTCTGGGAGGGGTTACAAAAGCCTTATGCAGGAAGGTAGAAACTATGAAAGGGCTGATTAGGAGTGAATAGACCGTAAACAAAAGGTAGAGCTAAACCTCCTTCTTTTACAAAGTGTGTATATGGGAGGGTCCCAGCAATCTTTTTTAGCCCTCAGGCTAAAACTGCTAGGACCATGTGCTATCTTCCTTGAGCAAAGCCCACTTAAATTTTTAAGACTAGAAAGGACAGGAAACTGAAAACATGGGTTTTAAGTTAGCTCCCTAGCTGTATTCAGCTGTTTTTTTGTTTTTTTTTGTTGTTGTTTTTTTTTTTCACGGGCTAGGAGCTCCTAAGAGCTCCTTCTCCTGAGGTTCCTCATTGCTAATCAATTGATTAGGTAAGCCTGGCCTGCCTCTCAATCTACTGAGCCACCTCCTTAAAGTAAAAGGAGAAGGAAATGAGAGACAAAAGGGAGAAGAAAAAAAATTCTGTTGACCCCAATTTAACTTAAGGAGAAAAGGGAAGAGAGAAAGGGTGTTTTATTCTCACCTGTTCTGGCAGCTGTGTCTTTAAGCCAAGGTATTTGGTAAAAGGACTGACGGAGTGAGTAATAAGTGGGGTAAAAGGGCAAGAAAATTCAGGAAATTTATTGAGGTTCTAGAAACCTTTGAAGCACTAAAGCAGGGCCAAGAACCGGAGTGGGTAGCCAGGGTGGGACCTCTCCCAGGTGATTAGTGAGGAGATCAGAAAGGAAGATCAGAAGATAGATATAGTTCTTTTTCCCGAAGTGGTTACGCCAACTGTAATGGGGATAATTACACGTTTTTAAGATTGATGTAATATTGAACAATGGCCGCCAAGGAATTTACTTATGAAATTCCTAAAATGAAACGCTCAAGTCAGAATGGAGTTTATGGAGGTTTAATCACAATGGGAGTAGGGAAAGGAGAGGGAGAGAAGGAGAGAAGAGATAAAGGGAAAGGGGCTACTCAACCTCTGACCAAGGCAGAGGGAGTTTTAGGCTCAAAGGGCCAAGGTGGAAAGAATCAGTCCTTAACTCACTTGAGTGATCTGAAGGAAAGCTGTCTGTGGGCGTCCTCCCTGTCCAAGCTCCTAACACCAACTGGCGTCTAGCTCTCTCCACAGGAAGTGAGCGAATTCCAGAGGCTGTTCCCTACCTCACTTCCTGTGTCTCACAAGTGCCAATGGTTGGCTCTAGCTTGGCTTAGGACAGCCCAGGTGGGCAGTTAGTTATTTCTGATTTGTCATTGACTAGCACATGCCCGTGTAGTGTGGGTGTGCACAATTTTTGGGTGCTAGACCAAGATGGAGATTTTTAAAATTCACAGTGCTTATTAATAGTTTTGATTTCTTTATCTGAGAACTGCCTATCCATGTCCCTTGCCCATTTATCAATTGGAGAATGGCTTGATTTTTTGTACAGTTGATTTAGCTCTTTATAAATTTGAGTAATTAAACCTTTGTCAGAGGTTTCTATGAAGATTTTTTCCCAGTTTGTTGTTTCCCTTCTGATTTTAGTTACATTGGTTTTGTTTGTGAAAAAGCTTTTTAATTTGATGTAGTCAAAATTATTTATTTTACATGTTGTGATTCTTTCTATGTCTTGCTTGGTTTTAAAGTCTTTCCCCTCCCACAGGTCTGACATGTATACTATTCTGTGTTTACCCAATTTACTTATGGTTTCCTTCTTTATGTTTAAGTCACTCACCCATTTTGAATTTATGTTGGTGTAGGGTGTGAGGTATTGATCTATTCCTAGTCTCTCCCACACTGTCTTCCAATTTTGCCAGCAGTTTTTATCGAATAGTGGATTTTTGTCCCAAAAGCTGGGATCTTTGGGTTTATCGTATACTGTCTTGCTGAGGTCTCTTTCCCCCAGTCTATTCCACTGATCTTCCTTTCTGTTTCTTAACCAGTACCAAATTGTTTTGATGACTGCTGCTTTGTAATATAGTTTAAGGTCAGGGACTGCACGGCCCCCATCGTATGTGTTTTTTTTCATTATTTCCCTGGATATCCTTGATCTTTTGTACTTCCAAATGAACTTTGTTATGGTTTTTTCTAAATCAGTTAAGAAGTATTTTGGTAGTTAAATGGGTATGGCACTAAATAGATAAATAAGTTTGGGTAGGATGGTCATTTTTATTATATTGGCTCGTCCTATCCATGAGCAGTTAATGTTTTTCCAATTGCTCAAGTCTAGTTTTAGTTGTGTGGAGAGTGTTTTGTAGTTGTGTTCATATAATTCCTGTGTTTGTCTTGGGAGGTAGATTCCTAGGTATTTTATTTTGTTCAAGGTGATTTTGAATGGGATTTCTCTTTCTAGTTCTTGCTACTGAGCTGTGTTGGAGATATATAGAAAAGCTGATGATTTATGTGGGTTTATTTTGTATCCTGCAACTTTGCTAAAGTTGTTGATTATTTCAATTAGCTTTTTGGTTGAATCTCTAGGATTCTTTAAGTAGACCATCATGTCATCTGCAAAGAGTGATAACTTGGTCTCCTCCTTGCCTATTTTGATGCCTTCAATTTCTTTTTCTTCTCTAATTGCTACTGGTAGTGTTTCTAGTACAATGTCAAATACTAGAGGTGATAATGGGCATCCTTGTTTCACTCCTGATCTTATTGGGAATGTGTCTAGTTTATCCCCATTGCAGATGATATTACCTGATGGTTTTAGATATATACTGTTTATTATTTTTAGGAATGACCCTTCTATTCCTATGCTTTCTAGTGCTTTTAATAGGAATGGGTGTTGTATTTTATCAAATGGTTTTTCTGCATCTATTGAGATAATCATGTGGTTCTTGTTGGTTTGCTTGTTGATGTGTTCAATTATGTGGATGGTTTTCCTAATAATGAACCAGCCCTGCATCCCTGGTATAAATCCTACTTGATCATGGTGGATGATCCTTCTGATCACTTGCTGGAGTCTTTTTGCTAGTATCCTATTTCAGATTTTTGCATCTATATTCATTAGGGAGATTGGTCTATAGTTTTCTTTCTCTGCTTTTCACCTGCCTGGTTTTGGAATCAGTACCATGTTTGTGTCGTAAAAGGCATTTGGTAGAACTCCCTCTTTGCTTATTATGTCAAATAGTTTGTATAGTATTGGGATTAACTGTTCTCTGAATGTTTGATAGAATTCACTGGTGAATCCATCAGGCCCTGGGGATTTTTTCTTAGGAAGTTCTTTGATGGCTTGTTGGATTTCATTTTCTGATATGGGATTATTTAAGAATTCTATTTCCTCTTCTGTTAGTCTAGGCAGTTTGTATTTTTGTATATATTCATCCATATCCCCTAAATTGGTGTATTTATTTATATAATTGGGCAAAGTAACTTCTAATGATTGCCTTAATTTCCTCTTCATCGGAGGTGATGTCCCCCTTTTCATCTTTAATGCTGTTAATTTGCTTTTCTTCCTTCCTTTTTTAAATTAGATTGATCAGTACTTTGTCTATTTTGTTTGTTTTTTTCAAAGTACCAGCTTCTTGTCTTATTTATTAAATCAATAGTTCTATCACTTTCGATTTTATTAATTTCTCCCTTAATTTTTAGGATTTCTAGTTTGGTTTTCTGCTGGGGGGTTTTAATTTGATCACTTTCGAGTTTTTTCATTTGCATTTCCAATTGATTGATCTCTGATCTCCCTAGTTTGTTAATATAAGCATTCAGGGATATGAATTTACCTCTGATTACCGCTTTGGCTGCATCCCAAAAGGTTTGAAAGGATGTCTCGCCATTGTCATTTTCCTCGATGAAATTATTAATTGTTTCTATGATTTCTTCTTTAACTAAATGATTTTGGAGTATCATATTGTTTAATTTCCAATTGGTTTTAGATTTGGTTTTCCATCTACCATTACTAATCATTATTTTTATTGCCTTGTGATCTGAGAAGGCTGCATTCATTATTTCTGCATTTGTGTGCTATGTTTCTGTGACCTAATGTATGGTCAATTTTTGTGAATGTGCCATGTGGTGCTGAGAAGAATGTGTATTCCTTTTTATCCCTATTTATTTTTCTCCATATGTATTAATTCTAATTTTTCTAAAATTTCATTCACTTCTTTTACCTCTTTCTTATTTATTTTTTGATTTGATTTATCTACATTTGATAATGGTTGGTTTAAGTCTCCCATTAATATGGTTTTACTGTCTATTTCTTCCTTCAATTGTCCTAGTTTCTCCATTAGAAATTTGGGTGCTATATTATTTGGTGCATACATGTTGATTAATGATATTTCCTCATTGTCTAAAGTCCCTTTTAACAAAATATAATTACCTTCCCTAGCCCTTTTGATCAAGTCTATTTTTGTTTTGGCTTTATCAGATATCATGATTACCACTCCTGCCTTCTTTCTGTTAGTTGAGGCCCAGAAGGTCTTACTCCATCCATTCTGACCTTGTGGGTGTCAACCCGTCTCATGTGTGCTTCTTGAAGACAACATATGGTAGGGTTTGGGATTCTAATCCATTCTGCTATTCATTTATGTTTTATGGGTGAGTTCATCCCATTCACGTTCAAAGTTATGATTGTCATTTGTGGACTCCCTGGCATTTTGATATCCTTCTCTAATTCTAACCTTTTCTTCTTCGGCTCTACCTTTTAGTCCAGTGATTTACTTTGAATCAGTCCCCCTTGTCCCCTCCCTTGATGTTTCCCTTTTTAGTCCCTCCCTTTTTGTTCCCTCGCCCTCCCCCCTCTCATTCCCTCCCTTTTTGTTTTCCCTCTACCCTGGCCCCCTTGGTTTTCCCTTCTCCCTACCCTTGTTGGGTAAGATAGAATTCAAGACCCCAATGGATCTGGATGTTTTTCCCTCTCAGAGTTGATTTCCCTGAGATTAAGGTTTAAGTAACAAACCCTCTCTTCCTCTCCTTCTTATAGGAGTTTTCTTCCCGTCCCCTTCCCATGTGAATCTTTGTGTGAGAAAGATTATTCTATTTGGTCTTTCTTTACCCCCTATTTATACATTACATTTTCCCCACATGTTAGTATACATAGATTGATATAAATGTAGTCCTTATAGAAGAGAGTTTGAGTAAAAGAAGAAGATAACATTTTTCTCCTTTCCCCTTTCCTTAATATTTACCTTTTCAGGTATTCCTTCCTCTGTGTTTTTCGGTATCAAAGTTTCCACAGAGCTCTGGTCTTTTCTTTGCAAAAAGTTGGAAATCTTCTATTTTGTTGAATGCCCATACTTTCCCTTGGAAGTATATAGTCAGTTTTGCTGGGTAGCTGATTCTTGGTTGAAGACCCAGCTCTCTTGCCTTTCTGAAGATCATGTTCCATGCCTTAGGATCATTCAGAGTAGAACTTGCAAGGTCTTGTGTGACCCTGATTGGCATTCCTTTATATCTAAATTGTCTTTTTCTGGCTTCCTGTAGGATTTTTTCTTTTGTTTGAGAGCTTTGGAATTTGGCAATTACATTCCTGGGAGTTGTCTTTTGGGGGTTTAGTGTAGAAGGTGTTCTGTGAGCTCTGTCGGTGGCTGTATTACCCCCTTGTTCTAGAATCTCTGGGCAATTTTCTTTGATTATATCTTGTATCACCATGTCGAGTTTGGTGTTTATTTCTGGCTTTTTTGGAAGTCCAATTATTCTTAAATTATCTCTTTTCCCTCTATTTTCCAGATCTGTCACCTTGTCGGTGAGATATTTTATGTTCTCTTCTAATTTCTTGGTGTTTTGGCTTTGCTTTATTAATTCTTGCTCTTTTACACGATCGTTGTCCTCCAGTTGCCTGATTCTGGCCTTTAAAGCCTGGTTTTCCTTTTGAGTTTGGTCACACCGGTTTTGTAGATGCGTGAATAATTTATTTTGCATTATTTCCCACTTTTCCTCCCAGAAGGCTTCCATCTTTTTGGTCATTTCTGATTCAAATTCTTCATGGGTTTGTGGAGAGTTTCCATTTCCTTTGGAAGGCTTCGGAGTATTTTCTTGTGTATCATTTTCTATCTCCTCTGTATTTTGTATTTTGGCTCCATAGAATGTGTCCAAAGTCGCCCCTTTCTTCTTATTTTTCTTGGGATTTGGGGGCTGCTGTGCTTCTGTGGAGTTTGCCATCTCTGAATGTGGAGGATTAGCTTTTCTTATCTCTGTCTGGTGTTCAGAGGCTTTAGTCCTGGGCAGATTGTCGGTTCTATGAGCTTTCACTGGATTAAACTGAGTATGCCTTAAGGCAATGACTTTTACTGGAACTGGAATGGAAGGGTTGGACCAGGGGGCCACACTCTCCCCCGGCTCTCTCTGCTTCCCTGCTGCTAAGGTGCCCCCTTGACTGGACTGGGTCGGGTTGCTTTCCAGAAGTTGCCTTCAGAATAGCTGGCCGTGAGGCTGTTTTTTCGGCCCTGAGGGTTGCTGTTGTTTCAGAGGACCCTTCTCTCTGCCGGGGAAGTGGCCCCGCCTTCCCAGAGCTCCAAGGGCAGTGACTTTCACTGAGACTTGGATAGAAGGATCTGGCCCCTGAGGCTGTCTTGCCCACCCTGAAGGTTGTTGTTGTTTCAGAGGACCCTGCTCTCTGAGGGGGGTGGGGCCGAGGCTTCCAGGAGCCTTGGACTCTGAGCTCCTACCCCTTAGGTCCAAGTGATCTCGGGTTCTGGTTTTTGAGGGGGGCGTACCTTTTGATCCAGGTCCAGGTCCAGGAGGAGGATTCCCAGGGTCTATGCTGTTGATCATTTTGAATTTCCGCGCCTTAGGAGCTTATAGTTTGAGATTGGTCGGGAAGGGTTTTCTGGAGATCTGAACTTTAGCTTTCTCTAAGCCGCCATCTTGACTGGCCTGGTTGATTTTCTTTTTACCCTTTATCCTTGCCATAACTGAATAATAAGCCAGTCCGTTTTATAGCTTATGAGAGATTACATCTAGATAGGTTAATCAATCAACTTTTATTAAGTGACTTCTTCATGCAGAGCACAATGGTGAATGCTTGGTAATATACAAAGATCAGATAAAATAGGGTGGCTGCCATCATGGAGTTCATAGCTTAGTAATGGAAGCCTCTTAGGAAGACTTCATGTAATATATCTGTTTTAGAAACATACAGGTATAGTCTGTACTATGAATTTGTCTCCTGCTCAGAGAAAGAGATCTGGAAGGTGACTGCTGGGAAGATGTAGGAAAAGATAACAGGATAGAACTGAGCAATCACTATCTAGACATGAAATGCACATATACAAAAGGCCCTTTGAAAGGCAGAAGGGAATCACATATAAAATAGGAGTTTCATGTCTGTCTAGACTAATGCAGTGTCTCAGGAAAATGTTAGCTCTTCTCACCAGCCTCCTTGGGTATAGGGACACCTCTGTCACTGACTCTGTGGTCTTAGTAGCTGAGGGGATAATTCATCAATTATTCTAACAGCATTAGTCCCCCACATCTAGAGGAGGCCTGTCCTTTGTTCTGTTAGGGGTAGCTTGGTTAGAGGGAGGAGAAAGGGCAGCTCTCTCCAATGAACCATGCAGATTATGGATGGAGGGTTCTGGTTGATTTCAGTGTGTTGACTTGTTTTCCAGCAGAGACTGAGGTGCCCAAGGGATGGGGTGGGTTCAGTGACCAGTCTGGGAGTGCTAACCTTGTGCTTCTCAGCATGGCT
Organism: Monodelphis domestica; assembly: GCF_027887165.1. Lineage (NCBI taxonomy): Eukaryota > Metazoa > Chordata > Mammalia > Didelphimorphia > Didelphidae > Monodelphis > Monodelphis domestica. The sequence continues at coordinate 168,313,460 of NC_077228.1, read as the reverse complement.
CTCTTCAGTTTGCCTCTTGTCCAGGGTGAATCTGATGCCCAGTGTCCACAAGAGGATCCCAAGGAGAAGAAGCCCTTCCCCCAGGCGGATCCACTTCAAGGAGCAGGAGGACATATTCAAAGGCTCTATTAGGTCAGAAACAGAGAAATAGGGAGCATGGAATGTGAGACGGTTCTGACTGTTTGGGATGTTGGGTGGGTATTAATCTGGGCAACCCTCTCCCAATAGGTTGGGCAGAATTCCAGGATACCAGACCACTCCATGGAGCTTTTAGGTATAGATAGGGTATTGATGTCACTTTAGGGGCAGCACTAGGAGTAATTGTAAAATCATCTGGCTTCTCTGAACTACCCTTAATAGTAAAGTGTGAGGTTTGTGGGTAGGCCCTCTCCAGAGGAGGTCAGAAACATTCCCCTGGCACCAAAATATCCCCTGCTTCTCCTCAAAACACATCCCTTTCCCTCCACTCCTAGTGACATGGGCACTGTACCCCAGAAACCCAGGCCAACTATTATCAGGGAAACTCCTTTGCCCTTGCATCTTTGTGACTCTTAAACTAGAAACACTCAATGACCCTACCCAGGGTCCTGAGATGTTTACCCTCTTTTGTCCTCTAGATTTGAGGTGGACAAAGAAATGAATCTTTATGCCTCCAGGCAGACCCCAGTCAGATGACCACCTCACCCCACCAAATGCCTGAGGGACTAACATTCTGGTCATGTCCATACCAGGACATCGCATCTAAAGAGTATATAAACCCCAGAACTGATGTTGTCTGGGGGACAGCCTCTCCATCCATGCTGTCCCCATGGGGGAACAGCCTTTCCTTTCATGCTGTCCTCCCAGGGAACTGCTCCCCATCTTGCTGTTCTACCTTGCTCTCCTCCTGGCCACTTTCAACATTACTTCCTAAATTAATAAATCTCTTTTTGTTTTTAAGCTAAGTTTTGGAGTCATTGCATGCTTGCAAAAGGGATCCTTCCCGAACCCCCAAGGTATCCTTCTTGCCCATAACACTAGGAAAGCATAGAAAGTTCAGCTTGCTCCCATTTCACTGGAGTAGCCTCCAAAAGCCTAGTAAGGGGAGGGAACAGGATATAGGGGAGAGGATTTCTCCTCTGATTCCAGTGAAAGGGAATGACTGGGCAACTGCCATAAATTCTGACCTCTACAATTGTTATGTAGAGTCTATTACCTAGTAGCTCTCTTTCCACTTCACCCTAACACTCACCTTCCCCCACCTCACTCCCACCTCAGAAATCCATCATCACACTTAAGCTTTGGGGTTTTGTCTAAAGCATAGATGCCCCTCAGAGCACAGGTATTCATTCCACAGATCTATGGTGAGATTTCTCTGATTCAAAGGATTGCTGGCCAAGCAGATGAATGAAGAAATAGATTGACCCTTGGGTAAGGACCAAATTGGGAGACACTGCTGACATTTTTGACTGCTCCAGTCCATTTGCAAAGTTCAAATTTCCCCAGGTCCTTTTTATAGCTTTCCTAGGCCCTGAGACCAGGTAATCCAGGGTGATGTTGCACAAGTGAAGTGAGACACTATGACTGAATATGAATCTGGGAAATAGGGATGGGTTATGGGGTCAAAGATAAAGAAGAGAAATTAGGTCAGGAGACATAGAGTCTTAGAAGTCTTCATTCCTCATGTTGCCAGCCATCTTTCACAGGATGCCATCTTTCACAGGAGCAATTCAAAGCCCTTTATAGTACTTACCAATATAGAACAATCACCAGAACCTCTTAGAGAAATGTGATTCCAGGGAACAGGAGCAACAACTGGACCTTCCAATCAAAGTTGAAATTCATGTTGTGAGAAATATTAGTAAGAAAGGAAATTTAGTTGAATATGTAGAAGAATTAGCTGCTTAAATTTTTGTTCCCTCTCAATTTTTGTGCTCTGAAGCAAATTCCTGGGTACTCTATCTTAGTTAGAACTTTATTTTCTAAAGGAGAAGGTGAGGATCATAGAAGAGAAAAAATTTATTCTACTGGCCAGGAAAATCTAAAAGTTCCATCTCTTAGTTCCTACTTTCCCCCTTTTGATACTAAAGACTAGGTTAAGATATGTAGTTAGGGACTGAGTATTCTCTTTTTTTAAAGTAATTGTTTTGGAACTTTAATTGCAGGATATAAGTAGTAGTCTCTCGGTGTCAGAGAATGACTATTGTCTTTGTGTGTTTTCATCTACGGTGTACCCTCATGTGGCTTTGGAGTCCAAAGAAGGAGGCGCAGAGTGTGTGGCACATGGGGCATGGGACGCCAGTTGTTACTTTATCTCCTGACTTGATATTATGTAGTGAGAAGTCAAGTGGTAGTCTTTGGAATAATAATCCTAGCTTTCTTAGTCCTTCCAACCTAGTTTGTATTTCTACTAGATAGGTGTGAAGCTGGCATTCTCCTTTTGACATGGATATGAAAGATGGTTTAGCTGTTTGTCCATGCCACAGTGGTTGTCCATATAGGATTTCGAATGGGGAGATGTGCAAGTCTCTTCTGGGCCTAGTTCTAAGATGGAATAATGCTGAAGGAAGAAAATTTGTCCACTTTAGATGTGTTTGTGCACAGAGTTTTCCTATAGTTGTTTTTAATTCTTTATTCATGCGTCCCACATGTCCTGAACTTTGAGGCCTGTACACAGCACGTAGACTACTTTTGATTCCTAAGTTCTTGTACACTTCTTGCAAAATTTGTGATGTAAAATGCGATCCCCTGGCTGAATCTATAACATCAGGAATGCCATATCTAGGAATTATTTCCCTCACTAGTGTTTTTACTACTGTGGCTGTGTTGTTGTTTTTAGCCAGATACTCCTCTATTGATCTAGTTAAACAATCCACGATCACAAGTGTACATTTGTATCCCTTGTCACTAGGCATGTTAATATATTCGATCTGTAAACATTGGAATGGTGTGTAACTCAAAGGTCTGCCTCCCAGTGCCTTGTTCTTAAAATAACCTTGATTGCATTTCCTACATATAGCATATGCCTGACAAACTCTAATAGCATTTGTAGATATCCCCGTTGCGATCCAAAATCTCCGTATTAAATCTAGCATGGATTGCACTCCGTAATGACCTTCGGAATGAATCACATTACATAGATGCTGATGAAGTTTTCTAGGTAATATGGGCTTCCCTCTTCAGCCAGCCATATGCCTTTCACTAATTTGGCTACTAAATGTTTTTCCCATGACTGAATCTTGTCCCTGTGGTATGCTTTGGTAATATCATGCTGTTCCACCAGAGAAAGATTCAGAACATGGTAAGGACCAAATACTGCTGCGTATATTGCTGTTATATCTGCCCTTTGGTTCCCCAGGGATACATTGTCCTTGCCAGAAGTGTGTGCTTTGCAATGTATGACAGCTACTTCACTTGGCAAGTCTACTGCTCCTATCAGGCAGGATATAAGATCTTTAAATGCAATTTGCTTCCCAGCTGGTGTTATAAAACCTCCGTTCTGCCATGTATATGCATTTGCATGCAGAATTGCAAACGTGTAAGCTGAATCAGTGAACAAGTTTACTCTTTTGCTTTTTTCATACTCTAATGTGTGCAGGAGAGCTTTTAACTCAGCACCCTGGGTGCTGACATTACCAGTTAGTGAAACATGCCATAGTGTCCTATCATTAGTCACTACTGCTGCACCTGTGACCCTTTGTCCTCTAAAGATGTATGAGCATCCATCTGTGTATAACTCCATATCTGGGTCACTAAGATCTTTTAGATCTTCCCTTGGTTTATATACCATTTCTATAACTTGGGTGCAGTCATGTAGTGATTCACCCCCTAAAAGGCAAATCAGGAATCAGAGTTGCTGGGTTTAGAGGTGCACATCTATGAATGGCTAGATTATCATTTTCTAGCAAAATGATCTCATACTGAGATAGCTTAGCAGATGTGAATGCATGTATATTCTGTGACCTTAAAAGAGTTTTTCAATTTTGTGAGCAAAATATATATTAAGCTTACATCCCAGTACAATGTCATTCCCTTATTTCACCATGAGGGTGGCTTCAGAAGAAAAGCATGGGATTGATCATGTAATTTGATAGATATGATTAAATTAAATTAAATGTTAAAAGATCATTCTACTGTAAATATGAATAACAGGGAAATAGGTTTTGAATAATGATACATATATAACCCAGTGGAACTGCTTGTCAGTTCCAGGAGGAGGAAAGAAAGAGTGGGGTGGTGGAGAATCCTGAATCATATAACCATGGAAAAATATTCTAAATAAAAAAGGGGGGAAAAACAGTCACAGAAATAAAAAAAGAAGATGGTTTCTTGAACCAGAGGCCCATCACTTTGAACCAGCATTATCCTTTATACTTGGTTACTTTAGCCTTAATTCTCTTCTCCGACTTCTTTAATTTTGTGGTCACCCTGGGCAAGGTCTTTGTCAGAGGCCTCTCTAATTTAGAATTATAATTTCTTGGGGCTTGCTGCTTAATTTCTTATTGAACAACTACACCTTAGCACAGTCTATTCAGAGGATACTTTTCCAGAAAACTGTCAAAGGCTCTAAGGGTTAGGCACTCTCAGTGTTTCAATCCCCAAATTTATGCAAATGAAAAGGCAAAGAAATAAAACTAAGACCATGAGGCAAAATCATGTTCTTCTCTCTAACTGTCCCTTACTGGTCTCATTCTTACCTTGGAGACATCTTTAGATCTATATGTAGCTAGCAAGGAGCTATCTTTTCTCTCAGCCCATCCTACCACAGAGACAAGCTTGGGGTGTAGCTTTGCCAGAACACTCATTGCAGCCCTCAGTGAACTCACTGAGTGGCATTTCCCAGGCCCATACAAAGCATAGGCAGAAGCTGTCACTGGCTCATGCTATGGGGTACTAGGAGTCTTACTGAAGTCGGGAGGGTCCTATCTCAGCTTCAGACTGATTCAGGTCCTTGAATCAGGGCTCAATCAAAGTGATTTCTATTCCACAAGTCTGTAGGACTAAATGCAGTAATATTTCACTTACCCATTTGCAGCCAAGACTACAAGAAGTTGCCATACTACAAGAGAGAAAAAAGGACTGATGCGGAAGTGTCATTCCCTGGTCTGATTTTACCTTCACTCTCAGGGACAGGGGAGTCAGAAAGCAATTAGGTACTTTCATATTTTTCACAAAGGGGTGTGGTTCAAGGATTCCTGCATCTTAACATATGTCAAGTGCTGAAATCTTGAGTCTCACACTAGGTTCAAGTCCTTGCGCTCTTTGGGCAGAATGCCATCAATTCACATAGGATTGGTTTGGCCTTTTTGACCTTGTGCTCTTTGGCACTATGCAAGTAGCTTTGTGCTTTTTTGGCACTGTTCAATGGCTCTTCCTGTATTCCCTTCTCCTGGAAACAGACAGAATCATTAAACAAAGTACCATAACATTAATCCATAAATGGCAGGTTTCCATAGTCTAAAGCTTTGGAGTATGCATTAATATTATAGCAAGTATATTTTAAACTTGTATTATTGCACATTATAAAAAAAGTTAAAGAAAATCTTCTCAATACTGGGGACATGTGTTTCATATAAAAAAAGGAGAGAAAAAATTGAAAAACCTGAAATAGTGTATTGCACATGCAAGGAAAAACATAGCTTATAATAATTGACAGGCTTTGTCAACTAAGGAAAGGTAGAATACAAAGGTTTCTCACCAAAAATGAGATCCATCTCTTCTTCAAACCTGGCCATGATCCATTGTGAGTGCAAGAAAGTGATTTTCACAAAGTAACAGATTTTATAAAGAACAAAAGTACAGCAAGTAACACACATTCAAAAAGTATCAAGATACCCAAATTATAATAGCCCATTTAATGACAATAGCAAACAAATCCACTATCATATTTTACATGAGTCTGCTGTATGACATTTAAAGAAATGGATACCTGTCACAAGTTTTTCAGGTATAGCAATGTTTCAAGCTTGGCTGAGATAGTTTAAAAAAATCTATTACGGCCATCATTACAAAAATGTGGCAGAGGGGTCTAGAAAAATCAAAGCCTCTATATGTTTATGTTGGGTCTAAGAATGTCACCAAGAATCTAGAGCTCATTCTGGTAAAAGGGTAAAGTGAGCTGAGGAGTTACAAATGAGGGATGCCCCTCTTTTGGGAGCCATCCAGGGGTACCATACCCTGTGATCAACTTTCCAGCTCCTTTGGTATGAGACTGTAATGTCCCATCAGGAGGTGGGGATTATAATTGTACTTCACTTCAGCTACTCAAAATGGACTTTACCTCCTGTTAGAGGCAGGCAAAATGATCAGTTGTTGAAAAAAAAAATCTAAAATTCATGCTTGAAGACCCCTTAAAATCAATTTGAGATATTTAGCTCATTAAATTTACCAAAAGTTGTTATACAATTGTAACCAGTTTTGATGAAGTCCATCCATTCTCTATGTGACAGTTTACAAAGCCAAAATATTAAAAAAACATGTTTTTATATGAGTTATTCAATAATATTTGTTCAGTATAGTTATAGAGGAAAGGTAATAGAATATAACAGTAGTTAAAACCCAGTACATTAAAATGATTCAGTGTAACAGAATAGTATTGAATACATTTATTTATGAACTTAAAACAATAAAATTAAATATTAAAACAATCAGCAAAATACAGTAAACATGTTAATATATATATAATATGTTAATATTATTTGTTATATGTTAATTTGTATATATGTTAATATATATATATATATATATATATATAACATTCAAGTCTGAAAAGTCTTAAAAATATACATTCCAGTCTCTTTAAAGTGCTAAGGTGCCTTCCCTGGGATCTCCCATACTGAGGGAGAATATGGGTTTGAGGAATCTCAAACTGGGCAGGCACAATTGGCAAAGAGTTGCAAAGAAATAAATTTCTCCCCTGAATCTCAGGCAAGATAAGCGAAAGGTTTAGTACACTCATGAAAAAAACATCCTAAAGCTGGAAACTGTTTTTTTTTTTTAGCTTTAGTCCAATGAATTTTATTCAATTTTTAAAAAATTCTAGAATAGATTGTGAAGGATGTAGTTAATGGGCATCTTGAAAAGAAAGCATTGATTACATAGAGCCAGCCTAAGCTTAAGCAAGAATGCCAAGCCATTTTAACTTAATTACATTTTTTGACTGTGTTATTAAACTCTGGAAGAGCAAGGAAATGAAGTAGACATAGTTTTTCCCTCTTCCCCTCTAACCTTATACACACACACACACATATATAAACATATATATAGTCTTAGTTGCCTATTATATTGAGGTTAATTGGTTCATCCCTTTTTAATCTATCTATATACCTACCATATCTGTCTGTATCATGTTTACACAGATTTTATCAGAGCATTTGGTAAAATCTTTTATATTATTTTGTGAAAGATGGAGAAATTCAAGCTAACCAATAATAAAATTAGATGCATTTGGATCTGGTTGAATGGCCACATTCAAAGAATAATTTATTAGCAGCTTTAGCTTGGCAGATGGCCTCTAATGGAGAGCCCCCAGGAATCTGTGCTTGGCTCCATGCTGTTTAACAATTTTATCAGTGACTGGGATAAAAGTATTGGTGGTTGTTCATCAAATTTGAGGATGATCCAAATCTGGGAAGGATAGTTAACATACTCCATGACAGAATCAGGAACCCCCAAAAATCTTGGCAGGCTAAAGCATTGAACTGAGGCTATAGGTTAAAATTCAGTAGCTATAAATGTAAAGTCTTAGATGAGTTAAAAAAACATATAGGCTTGGTCGGACAGCAGTTTGTATGGAAAAGATCTGGTTGCTCAGAATGAATCATTGTGATGTGACAACCAAAAATCTATTGTGATCTTGGGTGCCACTTTATTTTTTATTTGAATTAATTTAGTCAATTTAGATTATTCCTTGATTACAATAATCACATTATTCCCCTCCACCCACTCTTTTTTTTTTTTTAAACCCTTACCTTCCGTCTTGGAGTCAATACTGTGTATTGGCTCCAAGGCAGAAGAGTGGTAAGGGTAGGCAATGGGGGTCAAGTGACTTGCCCAGGGTCACACAACTAGGAAGTAGCTGAGGCCGGATTTGAACCTAGGACCTCCCATCTCTAGGCCTGACCCCTCCACCCACTCTTCCCGAAACCAATGCACAATTTCATTGGGTATTACTTGTGTTCTTGATCAGAACCCATTTCCATGTTGTTGTTTATACTAGGATGTTCATTTAGAGTCTACATCCCCAACCATATCCCTTTGATCCATATATTCAAGCAGTTGTTCTTCTTCAGTGTTTTTACTCCCATTGTGTTTCCTCTGGATGCGGATAGTGGTTTTCCTCAGAAGTTCCTCTAAGTTGATCAGGATCACTGCATTGCCACTAATGGAGAAGTCCATTACGTTCTCTTGTACCACAGTGTGTCAGTCTCTGTGTACAATGTTCTCCTGGTTCTGCTCCTCTCACTCTGCATCACTTCCTGGAGGTTGTTCCAGTCCCCATGGAATTCCTCCTGTTCATTATTTCTTTGAGCACAATAGTATTCCATTGGAAGCTGTTTGAAATAGGCAAGGTCCTGCTCTTTCATAGAATATGCCATTTGGAAGAGTGACTTCCTTCTCCCCTTCTCCCCCTATGGTCCCCTGCCACATGAAGGCTAATTGTTGTCTATGGAAAGAGCACCTCAGTTTTTACCAGTGGGACCAGGGCTGGGGCTGGGGCCGGTGAGCGATCTGGGTCGAGAAGGTCAGGAGTGGATGGCTGGGACAACTCAGAAGGCAGGATCAGACAGTAGTAGCAGGAACAGGAGCAGGAGCAAGAGTAGAAGCAAGCTGATGGAATTCAGCAGCAGGAGCAAGAGGAATCAGGAGAAGTGGCTTTGTGAGGGTGGGTGGGTAGGTGAAAAGCCTTGGCAGGAGAAATGTGGCTTAACCCTAAATACTGTGCATTGGTTCCAAGGCAGAAGAGTGGTAAGGGCTAGGCAATAGGGGTTAAGTGACTTGCCCAGGGTCACACAGCTAGGAAGTGTCTGAGGCCAGATTTTAACCTAGGACCTCCCATCTCTAGGCCTGGCTCTCAATCCACTGAGCTACCCAGCTGCCCCCCTTAATAACTCTTATACAACACAGTAATCCAAAATCATACATCTGCCAGAGCATCACACACTTTGTTTGAAAATACACTGAAATCACAAATACACTGTTTAGGATGACCTTCCATTTCTGCATCTTTGTAAGAAATTGTGCTTTGGGATCTGATGCTTCCATCTTCTTTCAGCTTAAGTCTCTTCCTTTTTCCTAGGAGGAAAGGGTTCTTTCACTATTCTTTTAGCTTCAAATCCATAAACATTTTATACAGTTCTTTTAAAAGGTAAGAGAGCCCTCATGCTTAATCACGATACTGGCATTTTGAATTTATCTTGGTATCAGGTGTGAGATGTTGATCTAACCCTAATTTTCCCCATATTGTTTTCCAATTTTCCCAAGCAGTTTGTGTCAAATAGTGAGTGGGTTCTTGTCCCCAAAAGCTGGGATTCTTTGGGTTAATTGAACACTAACTTGCTGAGGTCATTTACCCCAAATCTATTCCACCAATCCACTTTTCTATCTCTTATCCAGTACCAGATTATTTTGATGATCCCTGCTTTATAGTATAGTTTAAGATCTGGTACTGCTAGGCCACCATCTATCACTTTTTTTTTACTAGTTCCCTTGATATTCTTGACCTTTTGTTCTTCCAGATGAATTTTGTTGATATTTTTTCTAGTTCTATAATAGTTTTTTGGTAGCTTTTATATTATTTGGTAGTTTGGCACTGAATAAGTAAATTAGTTTACATAGGATTGTCATTTTTCTTATATTAGCTTGGCCTTCTCATGAACAATTAATGTTGTTCTAATTGTTTAGACCTAATTTTATTTATGTGAAAAGTGTTGTAAATGTGTTCATATTAAACTGTATTTGTCTAGGCAAATAAGATTCCCAAGTATTTTATATTGCCTAGAGTGATTTTAAATGGAATTTCTTTAATTCTTGCTGCTGCTTTTTGTTGGAAATATATAGAAATGCTGATGATTTATGTGAGTTTATTTTGTGTCTTGCAACTTTGCTAAAGTTATTAATTATTGCAAGTAGCTTTTTAGTTGATTTTCTTGGATTCTCTTAGAATACCATCAAATCATCTACAAAGAGTAATAGTTTAGTTTCCTCACTGCCTACTTTAATTCCTTCAATTTCTTTTTCTTCTCTAATTGCTAAAGCTAGCATTTCTAGTATAATCTTAAATAATAGTAATAATGGGCATCCTTGCTTCATTCCTGATCTTACTGGGAAGGCTTCCAACTTATACCCATTGCAGATGATACTTGCTGCTGGTTTTAAATAAATACTACTTATTATTTTGAGGAAAGACCCTTTTATTCCTATGCTTTCTAGTATTTTCTATAGGAAAGGGTGTTGTATTTTGTCAAAGGCTTTTTCTGCATCTATTGAGATAATCATGTGATTTTTTTCCTCCTTTAAATTAAAAACCTTACCTTCTGCCTTAGAATCAACACTTTGATTCTAAGACAGAAGAGCAGTAAGGGATAGGCAATTGGGGTTAAGTGACTTGCACAAGATCACACAGCTAGGAAGTGTCTGAGAGCAGATTTTAACATAGGACCTTCCATCTCTAGACTTGGTTCTCAATCCACAGAGCTACCCAGCTGACTCCAATCATGTGATTTCTGTTAGTCTGATTATTGATATAGTCAATTATGTGGATCGTTTTCCTAATATTAAACCAGCCTTGCATTCCTGGTATCAATCCTACCTGATCATAGTGAATAATCTTTGTGATATATTGCTGTAGTCTCTTTGCTACTATTTTATTTAAGATTTTTGCATCTATGTTCATTAAGGAGATTGATCTGTAATTTTCTTTCCCTGTTTTTGCCCTTCCTGGCTTAGGTATCAGTACCATATTTGTGTCATAAAAAGAATTTAGTAGGACTTAGGAGATTTCTTGATGTGTCAATCACTTTGAAACAGAATTATCCTTTCTATGCAGTTTGCTTTATACTTAATTCTTTTCTCTTACTTTGATTTCCTAGCCACCAGAAGCAAATTCTTTGTCAGAAGCCTCTTTCTTTGGATTAGAATTAAAGCATAAAACTAAGACTAAGAGGCAAGTTCCTGTTCCTCTTCTACTTATACCTGGCTGACTTCATTCTTGTCCATGACATACATATATACACGTATGTATACATATATATCTCTCTAGTACAGAACAGCTTTACTTTTATGTTTCCCCAATTTGGGTTTCTTGATCTGGACAGGTTGTCCATACTTGTGATGTTTTTCTTTCTTTCCTTTTTTTTAAATGCCTAGAGATGAGAAGAGTCAATGTCAAAGAACAGGCTGGTCATAACCCTTCCATGAATAGAATATCCAGGGCTCAAGGCCCTCCTTCTCTCTTTTGCTCCCCAAAGTAAAACCAGTGTAATTCTCCCCCGACCCCATTGCCCCAGCACTCTCATCCACCTGGATTTTTCAGGTGACCTAGAAATTTCCAAGAGCAAACTTTACCTTTATACTTCAGGACTTCGATCCCTAGGAGGACAACACAGACTATAACCACTGGGATGCCAATTGAGATCCAGTAATTCCGTGGTTTCATGTTGGATTCTGTAGTCACAGTGCCTAGAAAAATAAGTCAGGACGAACAAGAATCAGTCTGTGACTTGGAAGGTGGATTGAGAACTAGGTGGTAGATGGAGGTAGGCTGAAGGTAGCATGTGGGGTGGGAACAATTAGGGAACAGGGATGGAGACTGGCAGAGATTATACTCTTCGTAGAACTTCCAGGAGATTGAGAAGGAAAGAACTGGGAGAGAAAGAGGGCAAAGAAGGCAAAGGCTTGGGTGGTTTCAAGAGAGGGCATAGAAAAAGAGGAGAGGACCAGAGGAGATATGAATTAATATCAGATTAGAAAGGATTTAGGTATCCTCCATTGTTTATTCAGCACCTGAACTACTTCCTTAACATCTCCCCAGGAACCTTCCCTTCTCTCTCAGGTCCTTTACTCTTTCCTCTAGTCCATCCTCTCCATCTCCTCTATCTTCTCTTAGCATCATGGATGCCCTTCAATTGGGGAATGGCTGAACAAATTGTGGTATATGTTGGTGATGGAATACTATTGTGCTCAAAGAAATAATGAACAGGAGGAATTCCATGGGAACTGGAACAACCTCCAGGAAGTGATGCAGAGCGAAAGGAGCAGAACCAGGAGAACATTGTACACAGAGACTGATACACTGTAGTACAATCGAATGTAATGGACTTCTCCATTAGTGGCAATAAAGTGGTCCTGAACAACTCAGAGGGATCTATGAGAAACAACACTATCCACATTCAGAGGAAAAACTGTGGGAGTAGAAACACATTAGAAAAAACAACTGCTTAATTATATGGGTCGAGGGGGATATGATTGGGGATGTAGAATCTAAATGATCATCCTAGTGCAAACATCAACAACATGGAAATACGTTCTGATCAGGGACACATGTAATACTCAGAGGAATTGCATGTTAGCTATGGGGTGGGGGAGGGGAGGGAGGGAAAGAATGATTCTTGTAACTAAGGAATAATGTTTTAAATTGACTAAATAAAATTTACAAAAAAAAAAAAAGAACCAGGGCCCTCATAACATAGTGACAATGTCCCTCCCCCCCCCCCAATTCTGGAGCCCTTTCAAACCATAGGGTAGGGAAATTTGCCTACAAGAAAGGAATTGGGGTAGGAATGAGTGACTGATTAGCTCAGTGAGACTGACTTCTTTCCAGAGAAAGTCAAGCTGTCTTTCAGTTAGCCCAGTTTATTCACTGGCTTCTGACAGGAAAGCCAAACCAAGGGACAGAGGGGCTTTCCTTCTCTAGTTCATTTTGCAGATGAGAAAACTGAGGCAAACAGGGGTAAGTGGCTTGCCTCACTTTCCTTCCTTCAAATAGGTGAAATTGAGAAGGTTTCTCCAGGCTGTTTTCTACCTTCTATCTTACTACAATATAGAACAGCTTCCTTTCTCCTTCTCTTTTCAAAGGACAAAGTTGGAGGCAAGACAGGTTTTGGAAAGCTCTGAATGTGGTAGAGTAGAAGAAGGTTGTTAATAGCTGGGGGGAGGGTGGGCTGAAAACCCATCTGGTTCTCTGCTGGGATGAGAAAGTTTCCTACCAGACACAGTCACATTGAAGATCTGAGGTTTTATTTCTCCAGTGTTCAACTTGATTTCTACTTCATAGAGACCACTGTCTTCAGAGGTCAGATTCTCAATCTTCAGACAACGCATATCATGTACAGACAGCCTCCCTTTGTATGTGTCCTGGGCGGTAGTCCAATTTGACTCAGTTTCCCCTGGCTGGATCTTGAACAGGAGTTGATTGCGAGTCTTATCAATCCATTCAATTGACCGAGTCTCATTTCCATAATCTGTGGCTATACAGAGCAGGATAGATTTTCCCACGGTCCCATTCAGAGAGGATATCTCCACTGCAGAGACAATGGTGCCTGTGTCAGGATAGAAGTGAGACTCATCAGAGTACAGTAAGAGTGGCCATACTCACCTGGGATGGACCAGGGAATCCCATGTCCAAGAACCACTTGCATGTCCCAGAGGCATGTGAGAGTCATGAGTGAATTTGAAGTCATTGACTTCTCCAAACCTGAGCCTTCTCCAGTCTTCATTCCTGTTGAAGGCTGCACCATGCTCCTGATCAACCAGATCTACAGATCTGGGTTCAGATTTTACATTCTTCCTCCACCTGTCCTATATAATCCATTATTTTCATGCACAGAGTCATCACACTAGATCAAGCTCTTATCACCTCTAGCTTGGACTGGAAGAATAGTCTCCTAATTCATCCTCCACAGAGTTGCCAAAGTAAGGCAGAGCCCTGACCATTACTTTCCCATGCTCCAAAGCTTTCATGGATGAGATGAGATTATGATATCCCCAATCCGCTTCTTTTTCCAGTGTTCTAATATTCGTTTCTCTTATTTGTTGTTGGTTCCAGTCAAACTTGACTATTAGCTACCTCCTCAAACTACATACCCCATTTTTCACTTCCCTGTTTTCACATAGACCAGTTTTGGTCTATGTGGATGGAACACCTCCCTTCCTCAGATGCATCTGTCTGAATCCTGACCTTCCTTTAGATCAGATGGTGAGACTTATGTTGGATTAGAAAAGCATATTGGAATTATAGTCAGAGTCCCCAACTTTGGTTTCATGGTCTCAGTGAGCTTTCTTTGATAGAGAAAAACAGCACTGGCCTGGGGCTTGAGAAACTCACATTTTGATTGTTTTTGCTCTTTAGACAAGTCAGTTGCTGAGGATCAGTTAATTTGTAAAATAAGGTAGTTGGACTAGATGACCTCTGGGGTCTATTCAGGTTCAACACCTATGAATCTATGATCAGCCTCAGACAGGTTAGAGGAATGTTTCCTGGGGCACTGGGAGTTTGGGTGACTTGCTTAGTTTCCACAAATAGTATATGTTAGAGGTGAGCAGTTAGGGGAAGGGTAGTGGATAGGGTAATGGGTCTGGTGTTAGGAAAACCTGAGTTCAGTCTGCATTTAGACACTTAATTATATGACCTGGGCAATCCTGTTTGCCTCAGGTTTTCACATCTGTAAAATGAGCTGGAGAAGGAAATGAAAAACAACTCCATTATCTTTGCCACTATTTTGGTCATGAAGGGTAAGACATGCCTGAAGAAAATATATTAGAGGTGTAAGAGTGTTAGATTTAAAATGGTTGAAGGCCTTAAACTGTAACAGTTAAAGGAGTGATGTTGTAAACTGTAGTGAGTTAAAATGGTGGAAGATATAAATTGTGATAGATATAAGAGAGGGTGAGTAAATTTGACCGCAGAAAATGTTTCACTACAGTGTCTTGGTTTTTAAATCAAATATAAGGTGGTTGCCAGGGAAATATTCCCAATTATTCAAATACCCAAGTCAACTGGGTTTTATAGAGATTTTAATTAATACAAATGTGGAATTAAAGAAATGAGAGAAAGAGAGAAAAAGGAAATAAGTATGAAGGGCCTTAAGCCAACATGGCCTAGACCTGAGTCTTAAGAAAGAGAGATCAGTCAGTCAGTCTTTTAACACTCACCACAAGGTCTGTCTAAGCAAGGATTCTAGTGACACCAGGCCAGCTCCATCTCAGCTGACTTCACCAGAGAGAGTTCCAGCCAGAGTCCTCCTTAAAGAGCCTTCCAGCCAGAGACTGTTCCTCTCCAGAGCCTCCAGAGGGACAGAGTCCCCTCAGAGGAGCTCCAGCGAGACCTCCTTAGAGATTGTCCTCCAAGAGCTTCCCTTCTCCAGAGCCTCTCTCAAGAGATTCTTCCCAAGCGATCCTCATCAGAGATCCTCCAAAAGGATTTTTTTCTCAAGAGATTCTGCTTTTTCTTATATAGGGGTTTTTCTCCTATGTCACCTCCCCTAAGTCCTTACATCTACCAATCACTGTAGACGTTTTCCAAAGGACTGCCCATCTGAACTCCTGCTAACTCGACTAATCTCCTCAGTAAGTCTGAACCAGTGAAAACACAGCTGAGTCAACTAATCTCATTAAGACAAAACTTGCCCGACCCTTTTAGGTACCTAGCATCTCATTGTATCAATTCTAAAAAACAGGCATGGCTCAAAGAACTCCTTGCCTTATTATAAGCATGGGTCCAAGTACTTTCTTTGTTTAGCAAGGAGTTTTCTCCCCTAAAGCAGTCTTAAGTACGGGTGGAGTAGAGGTCCTCCCATTTCTGATCCTGGCGAGTTCTCACATCAAAATTGGGAATGTTTCCCAGTAGGGAATTTGTTCCAATCAAGGATTCCTCAATGTGGAAAATTTTAACATTCACAAGTCTGAGAAATTTCAAGATTTACAAGAGTTAATGTGCAATACTTCAAGAAACTCCATAACTGGGTAATCAAATCCCTTGGGTTTGCTCCCTCCTTTGGCATGAGACTGTAACAGCTCTAAAGGTATGTCTTTTATATGTCCCATCCATTGTATTTTGGAGATGTAAGGATGAAATTAGAAAATAATTATTGTTTTATTAGTCTAGCTTGAGAAAAGAATTGGCGTTTGAAGCAGAGCTGAGAGAGCATGTTAATTTCAAACTGCTGACACTTATAACCATTTTTCTGTGTCATTTACTCTCTCTGGCATTTGGGAGTTGGTCTCTGGCAGTTGGCAGACACATACTCTCAGAGACTCTCTCTCAGGGCTGGAGGAGGTAACATCTTTGCTTCTCTCTCTGTCTGAGGGAAAGATCTGAAGGAGCTCAGTGTTTTCCTTTCCCAACCTGTGAAACACTAGTGACTATCTATTGCGGTTTTATAGATTGGTTTATAGCTGAGAAGACCAAAGAAAAACCTGGTCTTTGGTTTGGACTCTGAGTCTATTAAGACTTGAGTCCTAACTGAATTCTTATTGAGACTCAACCAGCTAGCCTTTGCTATTTTTATCACTTGAAGGCAAAGTTAAGATTTATAAGGATAATAGCGGTAGTTTTTATTTAGATAGAATAAATTTGGATTAGTTAGATCAGGGAGGATTAGTGTAGCCTGTGAAACACAGGAGAAGCAGTTCCTTGTGGAACCTGGGAATTTATTTGGGTGGATTTAAAATCCCTTAGAATTAGAAATCCTTTATTTATCCTTATATATTTCAATAAACATTTTATGTTTATAATAAGAGTCTCTTTAGCGCCCTTGCGCCTGGCCCTGAAGGGAAGTTCACATTTGAGCTTCACTTCATCACTGAGGATACTTTTGATTTCATCTATCAAAAGTATCCGAACAGTTTGAACCTAATTATTGAGTTAAACAGTTTTGAACCTATATTGGAACAGCTTTTTCATCTAAGTATTTTATTTTACAGCTCGCTAATTTATTTTTACAGAAGTGAGGACTACAATAGTGAAAATCACTTCAGATTTGTATAAATGTGGAGGTGGCACTTCATTCCGGAAGGCCCCTTAAAATCAATTTAATGAAATTTTTTTAGATCTTTAAATGTTCCTGGATTTTTAAAATGGTATTTTCTCCAGTCCAGTCATATGGGGAGGCACAAATAAAGGAGTATATAACAGCATATATAGCTAATCGTGAAAACACAGTACCTTAAAGTATACATAGTATAACAGAACTTAACAAACAAAATCTTTAAACAATCAGAAAATGCAATATATGTTACAAGGATACAGGCACTGAATTCAAAATTCCCTTTTTTCCAATTCTGATACAGAGATTTCTATAAAACAATGGAATCTGAAAAGGCTTAAAAATTTCACTTCCACACTCTTTAAGGTTCCTTCCCCTCCCCAGGATCATTATCCATTTAGGTTCCTTTAGTTACACCTCTGGGATCTCCCATAGTGAAGGAAAATTCCACGATGAACATAGTGTGGAGGAATCCTATATTGGATGTATTGTAAAGACTGGGCAGGCTAGAATGGTAAGGGGGTATAGGGAGATGAATTTCTCCCCTCAATCTCAGGCAAGCTAATTGCTAGGACCAGTGCACCCAGGAATGGTAGGAAGAAAAAACATCCTAAAACTGGGAGCTGTTTGAAATAGGTAATGCACTGCTCTTTCATAGAGCGGGCGATGCTTGCAATTCTACTTCCTATTTGGAAGAGTAACCTTCCTTCCCCTTCCCCCTAAGGGTAAAATGCCAGGGAGTAGCTTGCTTCCCCTGGTGGACAAGGAGTTAAGAAGGTAGAAGCTCTCCTCAGGTTAGGAGGCTAATTATTGCCTAAGGGAAACACACCAAGGCTTTCAAGGCAAGCAGTGAGCAAGCATTTAGCTATTGGCAATGTACTTTACCAGCTGCCCAGAGAGCAGCTCCAAGTATTCCCAGCTTGTGTGTTCTAAAGATGTAGCAGCAGCAGCAGGAAGAGGAGGAACAAGAGTGGCAGAAGTGGCAGGAGTAGGCAGCTGGGACTACTCAGGGATTTAGCAGCAGGAGTGTAGATCAGCAGCAACAGGCTGGATCAGCAGCAACAGGAGGTAGCTGTGGGGAGTGGGATGAAAAGCTGTGGTAGGAGAAACGTTTCAAACTAATCTACCCAGAGAGAACTAAGGGCGCTTAGGGTTGTAGGAGAAATATACCCAAGTTCATAATAGGGTCTTGCCTCAAGAATGGCAGACTCAAACTCTGTTCTTTCTAGAAGTAAGAATTTTATTTGAAGAAGAGGTTTATGGTGGTATAATAGCCTAATAGCTGGTGAAATAGCCTGGGGGCTGATGGATAATCTCAGGGGCTAGTAGAGTAGCCCCTCTGGAGCTAATGGAATAGCAGTTTTCCAGGTGTCTCTTGGTGGAGATGCAAGTCATTTAACCTCTATCTGCCTCTGTTTCTTCAACTGTAAAATGGGTATCATAACACCTACCTCATAGGGTTGTTGGCAAGATTAAATGGGATCATATTTGTAATGCATTTTTCAAAGGATATGGCACATGGTAGGTGCTTGTTTCCGAGGTAGGGTTAAATTGACATAATACAGGTTAAATATCATAGTAATGGAAAGACCATTTGCCTACAAGGCCAAGTCATAGAGTCATTCATTTACACCCAGAGGAGATATTAGGGGCCACCTTCATTTTATAGATGAGGAACCAAAGGCCCAAAGAGGATGAGCCAAAAGTCCTATAGCTCATAAGTCCTGGAAGCAGGATTCAAATCCAGGTCCTGGGACTGTGTCCTTTTTTTTTTTTCCTTTCCCCAGTTTCTCACATCTCAGTTGCTAAATTTGTGCCTCTCCGGGAGAAGATAGCCCCTCCTCACATCCTGCTGAGACTGAATCCTTCCCTCCAGCAATGTAAGTGCCTGTGCCACTGGCAATCATGATAGGGCAGGGAGGAAGAAATAATGACACTTTACTTACTTAGGACAAGGGGAAAAGGAAATATAGGTCTGGAGAAGACCTACAGGGTCTTTTTCTTTCTCAAACTCAGAATGCTCAAGGGAAGGCTATCATCCCATCTAAACTTTTTCCTTCTACAAGGATAGGATTAGAAAAAGATAAACTTTTATAAGGTTAAGTTTAGGAATGTTGGATACTGTCTCCAGAGATACTGGCATGAGCTCATTCCAAGAATCCTGGAAGGGATCTTGGAGATACCTGTTGACCTGAGAGAATATCTTATCAACTATCTAGCTAGACCTGCTTACCAACATTGCCTAAGAGAAGTTTTACCTGGAGATCCTACTTGGTGGGCTCTGAGGGTTACCTCAGAGCAATACTCTGCTCTGAGTGAATTCATCCATCTTCGGTTCATTCTGAGTAACTTTGGAGACAACCTTGAAGATTTATAATTATAACAACAACTGAGGATTATCTAACTCAGTTTCCTATAGTGGATATCACCATCTATTCACATTATTTTTTCACTTCACCAAATCTTGCTAATTCAACCAAAGACACCAGCAACATCCTGTAACCCACAATTGCCTGCTTCAGAGTTATTTTTAATTATTTCTCCTTTATTCAGAACTATCTCCCATCTAATAGTTTTTTCTTCACCTTAGATTATGTAATATTAAACTATATATGTATACTTCAGTATATTTGTGTGTATGCTTAATATATACAACACAGACATAGATATTAAGCACACTCATAATACACACACATACACGTATAAGTCTACCTCCAACATGCCAGTAGTACAATTTTGGGAGACACTCTACTATGTGTGTGTTTCTTCTCTCTGCTTCTTTCTCTCCGTTGCTCCCTCTCCCCATCTTTCCTATGTGCTCTCTCCTCTTTTCTTTTTTTTTTTTAATAAACATTATTTTATTTGGTCATTTCCAAACATTATTCATTGGAAACAAAAATCATTTTCTTTTCCTCCCCCCACCACCTCTCTCCTCTTTTCTTTACTCTCTCCCTCTCTTTTCCGTTCCCTCTCTTTCCTCTCTTCTCTTTCCCCTTCTTTCATTTCTCATTCTCTCACCTCTTCACTTCCTCTTTCTGCCCTTCTTTCTTCTCTCTCCTCCATCCTGTTTCCTCTCTTTCTCTCTCTCTTTCTTCCTCTCCCACTTTCTCAATCTTTTTCCTTTCTTCTCCCTTCTCTTACCTTTCCTGTCGCCCTTCTTTTCTCCTCCCCTTTCCTTGCCCTGCCCCCTTCTCTCCTCATATACTGTCTCCACCCCCCCCCCCCAACCCCCCCACCCCGGACCTCAAAACCTTCCTGAACAGCAGCAGAGAGGCCCAGATAATAGGGAGAAACCCGGTGAGTGCGGTCACTGACCTGTGAGGTTACTAAGAGAACACAGGAGAAGCCAGAGACAGAGAGATGGAGACATCGAGGTTGCTTCCGTCCTCAGACCGTGGAAAGACTACTGCAGCTGTTCTCAAGCAAACTTCATCAGCCAATAGACTGATCCTCTCACTGCTGCATCGCTCCGCCCAGTACAGGCCCGCTTTAATCTTTCATCAGCAAATAGTCTTCCCTTTTCCTGCTATGCTCTTTATTTAATCTTGGGTCCGACTAGTTCCACCACAAAGTGCAGAACTCAGCCCAGTCTTCTTACAGCCCGGTCCTCCTGGCGCTTCCAGTACCCGCAACTTGAATCCCCCAGTTCCTTGAATTTCCATGCTCCTTTAGTCACCCCGCCCCCTCCAGCCCCGCCCCGCCCACTCCGCGAACTCGAAGAGCAAATAGTCCCCGCTTTTCTGAAGACTCTATGCCTTTTAATCTTGGTTCCCACTGGTCCCACCAAGCTGCGAGCTCTGCATGACAACCCAATTATCCCCTTTTTTAGTCCTGGGCTCCCCCGCCCGGTCTTTAGAGAAGTTTCCTAGCCTCGGTGAATGAAAGTGTGTGTCAAAGAAAAATCCAATGAAGAAATTAGTTCTTAAAATTGCAGGGGCCACGTGACGAAAAGTGCTTCTTGATGCGTCCTGCAGAACGGTGCCAGGACTCTTTTTTTTAAAATTTTATTTAATTGATTCATTTAGAGAACTTTTCCAGGATTACAAAAATCATATTCTTTCCCTTCTCTCCCCCAAACCCCCTCCCATAGCTGAAACGCAAGATATTTCCATATTATTACTATTTGCACTAGGGTGATTGTTTATAGAGTCTACATCCCCAGTCATATTCCCATCACCCATGTGATGAAGCAGTTGTTTTTTTTTTTCTGTGTTTATACTCCCACAGATCTTCCTCTAAATGTGGATAGCATTCTTTCTTGTAAGTCCTTCAGAATTGTCCTGGATCATTGTATTGCTGCTAGTAGAGAAGTCCATTACATTGGATTGTGCCACAGAATATCAGTCTCTGTGTACAATGTTCTCCTGGTTCTGCTCCTTTTTTTTTTTGCTACAAATCAAGGGGGAAACAGCACTGAAATTTTTAATAATTTGCCAAATATGCAGCTATTAGGATTCTCTAACACTTAAATTAAAAAATTGGTATAGATGATTCTATAAAATGAACACAACTTACATATCATCAACCTCTGCAGTCCAATAATGGCCCCCCAATAGCAACAGCATGGATTACAGTCAAAGACGTTTTAAGAAGACATCATTTAGACATTTAAATCAAAGTAACTAAGACCAGACTAAGTACATTCATTCAAGTACAATAAATTTAGCTTTTCAGTTTTTATAATCATCAGTTAATAACAAAACTTTAGGTGCAATTTCACATGTTCTCATGCACTTTCCAGTCCAGTTCCCGGTGTAATAAAGTGTCTTTGTGCACTTGATTTTCTTATATGCAGGTGCAATATACATTGGTTATAGAACATTTCACTTCATATTAAAACTGTTAATACATACTGTAGGTGAACACCAGATTAAAACTCAACCCAACAACTATAAAAGTTCAAAGAAAAGACTTGAAAGCACTAATTACTGTTTAATCCCTTGAGTATAATCCCCCATATCAGAGTCTATTAAAGTAATCGAGAAGAACTGATTTTAACATTGACTCCAAGAACAGGAGCCCTTAACCTTTCTAAAACATTAATAGTACATATTACAAGTTAGTCATTTTGCCTACATTCCAAAAAAGAACTTTTATTCTTACTATCAAATTCAAAGTAGTTGCACTTTGAAAACACAGAGGATGACCAAGGTCTAAAATAAATATTAATACAATATTATTTAATTGTTTATGATAAAAATGTGTATTATTTTGCTTGTGGATATGGAATGGAATGTACTTCACAGTAATTTACTACATTATCCTACTTTATACATCATTGAATGAACATTATACATAAAACGTACCATCTGGATAAGAAATTAAAAAAAAAACAAACTTAAGGCCTTTGGATGTTATCTATAATCATTACACAAACTCTAGGATTGAGTAGGGGTAATGCTGTTGTAAAATATGAACTCAAAACATTTCCAGCCATATTTTAGTAGCCATCTCAACTCTGAATGCTTGATACATTTTGTAACTCAACACGAATTTATCTAAAAGTTTTTTGGAGGTTTTTAAAAAAATAATTTGCATCTTCTAAATATCAAACTAAATTTGATCTCTGAAAATAATCACATTTAAAAATTTTATTATTTTTTTCTTAGATTGTGACTGAGTTTTAATAAGACATTTCATTTGTTATCACATGAAGTATTGGAAGGGTTCCATGTTTTTTGAACATTTGACATTTTTTACGTATTAGCTTTGACATTACAAGCCTCATGAAAACTCCATCCTGGGATATCATTGATTCTCTAAATAAGGTTACAAAGATGCCAAATCAAGTGTTGAAGGCACTCAATAGGGAAGGTAATTGCCAGGTAATGTAAAGAATTTGAGAAGCAAACAAAATTTTATATTAGCAAATGGCAAAAGTATTGATGAAAGGTGATGGCAACTCCTTAAAATAGACACTGTAAACTAGATTTCTGTTATTTGACAGCAAATATCTTAATGGTTCTATCCACTTTCCTCTCATCTAGATTTTTAAAAAATATTATTCCAAATACATAAAAAGAACTTTGAAATCCAGCACCTTGGGTAATGTCAATCCTTTAAAACATTCACTTATATCCATGCTGAGAGGTCAAAAAGCTTTACTTGTTTGCAATCTAAAACCTGGAAATTGTGGACTGGTAATGTGTAAAAAAGAAAAAAAATATGATCTTTCTGTACATATATAAAAATTAATGAACATCGAGTTGAAAATACAAACTCCATGTTAAAGCAATTTAATATACAAGTTTTCATAGTAGTTTGTTTTGTAAAACTAGATAAAATATTGAACATTTTATAATTGCTTAATAGTTTGTGATTCATTGTAATCTATGCAACTTCCATCCATATTAAAAATACCAATTAATGTAAATACTTTGTTATAAAAACTATTGTATAATTTCAATTTTATTAGCGAAACTTTTACAAAGTTATCACAATTCTCAGAAAGTCCTCTGAGTGGGTGCATTCACAGGAAATATGCTAAAAATCAGTATTTGTGATGTCTCCTTTGATAATGATGACAACTCAGATCTCTATCATGCTTATTACTTAAAATTAAAACTCTTGTATACTCAAATGTTTGCTAACTAGTGAATATGAGTCTCCATAGTGGTTAATTTTAGCACAAATCCCTAAATATTGATAATTGGTTTTTAACTTGAAGACAGTTGTTCAACCAAATCTAATCTGGCTTCTTGTAAGATTTTTTTCTTTTGCTTGAAAGCTTTGGAATTTGGCAATTACATTCCTGGGAGTTGTCTTTTGGGGGTTTAGTGTAAAAGGTGTTCTGTGAACTCTTTTAGTGCCTGTATTGCCCCCTTGTTCTAGAATCTCTGGGCAATTTTCTTTCATTATATCTTGTATTGCAATGTCGATTTTGGTGTTTATTTCTGGCTTTTCTGGTAGTCCAATTATTCTTAAATTGTCTCTTCTCCCTCTATTTTCCAAGTCTATGACCTTGTCAGTGAGATATTTTATGTTCTCTTCTAATTTCTTGGTCTTTTGGCTTTGCTTTATTAATTCTTGCTCTTTTACATGCTCGTTGTCTTCCAGTTGGCTGATTCTGACCTTTAAAGCCTGGTTTTCCTTTTCAGTTTGGTCAAACTGGTTTTGTAGATGCGTGAATTTCTTTTGCATTATTTCCCACTTTTCCTCCCAGAAGGCTTCCATCTTTTTGATCATTTCCGATTCAAATTCTTCATGGGTTTGTGGAGAGTTTCCATTTCCTTTGGAAGGTTTTGGAGCATTTGCTTGTGTTTCCTCTTCTATCTCCTCTGTATTTTGTATTTTTGCTCCATAAAATGTGTCCAAAGTCGCCCCCTTCTTCTTGTTTTTCTTGGAGTTTTGAGGTTTTTCTGTGCTGTTTTCCATCTCTATTTGAGTGGGGAGGTCTAGCTTTTCTTATCTCTGTCTGGTGTTCAGAGGCTTTAGCCCCAGGCAAATTGTCTGTTTGCGGGTGTTACTGCTCTCAGTTCCCTCCGGATGCTTCTTCGTTGCCTTACTTCTATGCTCTGAGCCTGGCTTGGCACTATCCACAAGGTATCTCAGAGCCTTTGTGGGCCAGATGAGCCTGTACTCTGAGAAGGGAGGGGCCGTGGTTTCCCGAGCTCCAAGGGCTCCTGATAGGATTAACTTCAGCTGGGTTGGACTGAGTGTGTCCTGATGCAGGGACCTTCTGAGACTCAGATGGAAGGATCCAGCCAGGGGGCTACAGGCTCCCCTCTGTCTCTCTCTGTTTCCCTGCTGTCTGGTTGCCCCCGTGACTGGCTCAGGTTGTTTTCAGGATGCGGCCTTCAGAATAGCCAACCTTGAGGTCCTTTTGCTGGCTCTTAGGTTCCCGCTGCTGCCTCGGACTCAGTGCTCTGGGTTGGGGGGGATGAGTCCGGGGACCTTCCTTCTGCCTACCCCTTAGATCCGAATGATCTCGGGTTCTGGGTTTTGGGGGGCTGTACCTTTTGATCCAGGTCCAGGAGGAGGGTTCCCGGGATCTATCCTGTTGTTTGCTTTGAATTTTGGTGCCCTAGGAGCATACAGTTTGAGATCGGTAAGGAAGGGTTTCCAGAGATCTGAACTTTAGCTCTCTCTAAGCCGCCATCTTGACTGGAAGACCAACCAAATCTAATCTGATTCACATATGCTACATAAAGAATTTACAAAGGGGGTCTTGGTTGACAATGACATCAAAATGTAAACAAAAAAAATTAAAATCTAATCCCATCCCTGAAAAAAGATAACAGTAACTCTTTTCATGTAAAAATTGGATTTCAGTGATCAGTAAACTTGCCAAAAATAAAAAATATAAAAATAAAAATATACCTGCAATAACAGGTGTTAACAATTCTGGTGTGTTTATTCCATACTTTACTGATCTAGAATGTGCAACAACAACAAAAATAGTCTGCAAATAATACAACTTTATCTAAATCACAGTTGATACATAAATGCCATTCTACACAAAGGCTCTTGCCATATTTAAATCAGGCTTAAAATAACCTTAATCTTCTGAATTAAGGGTTTAATGAACTCAAAATGTTAATGATCGTTGTTAAGGAGATTTCTTGGATTTGATCGGTCTTTGCTTTTCTTTTTCAAACCAAAGATTTCCCCATTATTCTGCTGGCCTCATGATGGATGCAGCTTAAGGCAGGGAGAACATATGACAAAAACCCAATCACTTCTATCAGAGGATTTGGGGCCAATTCTCAAAACTAAACAACTACTGAGTCAACTGCACTTATTTTCTTTATTGATAAAACTGTAAAACGCAACCAGATTTAGAAAAGAGGCTGAATTTATTGAGGTACCTTTCAATCACAAAATGAACTCATACAGAGGAGCTTTATTTTCTTAAACTGGAGTATTCTGCAGTTGGGTCTCTTAGTTAGGAAGTCAAGATCATTCTCATCATCCTCCCCTCTCTCCCCAGCTCTATCTCAAAGCCCTCCCCTCCCCCCCCAAAGTAAAAAAGAAAGAAATCAACCCTAGGGTTTAGAAAAACAAATAACTCTCACCCTTACCAGTGGTTTAAAACAAAAACCTATCGATTGTGTGAAAGACCCAAAAACCAACCCATGGCCAAGCAAATATTTTCCTGGAATGTGGCAAAGTTAGAAATGAAGCAAAACACAAGGATAAGGATATGGATTGCAACAGGAAAAGATTTTTTAAAAGCCATAATCAACACCTCCTCTTCAACTTAGTTTAGGCCCCTAAAAACAAAAAGATCAAAGGATTTCTGATGGACTTTTTTTCAGCAGACTCTGACTATAGTTTGTAAGATGCTGGAAAACCAACCTAGGAACCAGAACTCAAAGTGTTTTGCCTTACATTTTCACCTTTAAGCAAAACTGAAACTAAGCTCAAATGAACTCCAAATGGCATTTTCCATTATAAACAAGTCTTTCAAATTATGACTGACTTGATCACAACCAAAAGAAGACTACAAAATGTAGCCCCTTGACCTTACCAAAAATGAATGGGAAAAGTTTCAGATATGCAATCTCAAAAAAAAAAAGCTTTTGGCATTATGAAAGTTTTTTTTTTCCTTGTTCACTTACCACAAATACTTAAGAATCCAATTTTTCAATTTATATAAAAATATCTAAGAATGTGTTCAAAGTGGCATCTTTCCTAGATAAAGTTGGATTCTAAAGGTTTAAGTCATCTTTGGGTATGATCAGAAATGTAAGACTATTTCTACTGACTTGAATAACAATAGCAGAAAGATGGATTTTATGAAAAAAGCACAGAATCCTATTATAATACACCAAAGAAAAACAATGTTTCTAAATAATCACTCATACTTATAACTGCCGTCCTTGCTTATGAAAACTTGTCATCTTCTTCCATGTTCAGACCAGCATATCACCAGGTGCTAAGGTGCTTCTTTCTCAAAGTGGATAATATTCTCGGCACATTTTAAGAATAGACAATCTCTTTTGTAGCATTCCAGTGTATTATTCCTGAGCTGGATCCTAAGCGGGCTCATGGAAGAAAGAATCTAGACCTTATCATCATTACTTCATCTATTCAAGAGTTTCTCCAGTTTAATAACTTGGTCCAGGGCCACTATTGAGGTTGAGGACATCAACTTGCTCTTTCTAGTTTTCTGCCTGTTTTCTAATCCCTTTCTGTTTCCATTTCTACAGCTCAATGTCAAGGCTGTGTGGACACGGGATGCACTGATGAATTTGCTACAGGAAGCTAAAACTAAATCCTTCAAACTCAAGAGTTTTTATTTAACTTAGGCCAAACAGATACATACTATCATGTACCACACCACAACCGTACCCTGTTTAACATCTCCATTTTATTTGTTCATAGTTTTCTAATGATATTCATTAATTTTCCTGAGTAAGAGTATTAAAAGTTAACCCTTCTACCCCAAAGTACAAAGACAAATAAAATGTAGTTGAATCACAATACAAATCTGTTACATAACATTACAAGGGCAGAGATTTGTTGCTGCTCTTCATTAGCATTGGCCACATAAAAAGAACGTAGCAAAGAATTTAATTAGCTAAAATATTTTTCAGTACAGTAATTAAATGTTTCAGCCCATAGACATATCCCTCATCCTTCCTGTTGCTAGGGAACACATGAGCAAAGTCAATCATCTGCACTTCCACAAGTGTACTTTTAGGGGGCTTTACAGGACGGTGGTAGAAGACTTTCCAGTTGAGAGAATACATTGCCATTCAAGTGTTCCTGGGATATGCAATTGCTGCTTTTCCATACATTGCCGTGCTCCCCATTTTCAACTTTCAATGAAGTCTGACCATGATGATTCTTTGAATAGGCTTCTTTATGATACACATACACTTTGCCTACAGAAGCCCCCACTTTTCCATTCTCTTTAGAACTCAGTAAGTGAATGTTGTTATACTCGACAACTTCCGCCCCTGGCAGTTGTCCTTTGGACCAAAAGACCTCTGCTGAAGTCCCATCACCCAATCTGTATGCAGTTGGCAGGGATGAACCTTCATAAGCAAACAGTAAGGAACTTGTATAAACGTCAAGTTGACTCTGGCTTTCAAACCACGGAAGAATTTTCTCAATCTTCTCGATGCTAGCAGCAATTGCATCTTTTCTCAAACAGTACACCCATTATGAAAACATCTGGAAACTCCATCTTTGTTTCCTTCGTTAAATTTCTTCCATAATGCTGATTCTGTGTTTCATAACTTATCAGAATGAGCATGATAAACCCTCTTGCCAAGCACCAGGAACTCAATCTCTTCCATTAATGGGTACTTGCTGACCTGCTGCTGAATCTTCTCTGAAGAGGCGAATGGGTCATAGCTTTTCTGCCCTATCTTTACATCCATTATACAGGGCTTGTTAAATGTATGTGCCACATCTTCCAGGTTTAGGTATAAATCATTTGGTGCAGTAGGTGGTGACCAGATGTCATAATATTTTGGCAAATATTTTTGTAGCTCTAGGAGAACACTGTCCCCACAATCAGCAGCATAAATTGTGTTGTAGAAGTCCAGCTCCCTCGGGCCCCGGGGTGGTGGCTGCAGCTGCTTCAAGACTGTCATCTGGGTGTTGCAAGATGCCAACTTTGTCTTTGCCATACATATGCCCGGAAAGCTGATGAGCAGACGCAGTCATTGGGAAGAGGAGGGGGTGGTGGCGGAGGTGAGCTGGCTGTGGGGCAGCGCCGGCTGTGGGGCAGCGCCGGCTGTGGGGCAGCGCCGGCTGTGGGGCAGCTGGGGGAGCCCCAGCGGGCGTGCTTGGGAACGAGGGGGCCCGGTCGGGCAGGCGCGGCCGTGGACCTCGGGTCTTCCTGGCCATGGCGGGGCTGGGGGCACTCGGGCGCCGCAACGTGGAGGGGCCCAACTCCCAGGCCCCGGGGGGGATTCTGGGGGGGGGGGCGGAGCCGTGACCTGGAACCAGGCTGCTGTCTCTGCTGCCTGGGGCGCGCGCTGGGGCGCGGGACCGGCGCCCTTGACGCGCCTCGCACCCGCGGAGTTCCGGATACAGCCGCAGGTGGCTGCTGAGGCTGCAGGAGCTGCTGCTGCCACCACCACCCCTAGAGAAGCTAAGGAAAAGCGGCCATCCTGCCGCAGCAGATATTCCTCTGGGTCAAGGAGACCCCGCCCCCGGCCTGGCCCGGCCTGGTTCTGCTCCTTTTGAAGTGGGGCACTTCATAAAGTGAGTCCAGGACATCCAAAAATTCAATTATTTGAACCATTATTTATTGATTAATAAAGAATCTACCAGCTGGGACAGACTTTCCCTAGTGGAAGCTTCCTCAGACTGAAATTACAGGATAATTTATATAAGTTACAAGATACAAAGTTATTTCCTTTCACAAATAGGTTCTTATTTGAGAGTCAACAAACTTTATCACAAACACGGGTATGTGTGATCAGTGATGAGTGGACAATCCTCAGGTTATTCAGGGATTGTTTACTTTCACATTTCTTCATCACTTATCCCTAGTTAGCTATAAATTACCTTGCATTCCATCCTGACCTCTTGGATATTCCCAAAATTCCTTTGTTTCCTGACTTTCCAAATCCTCATCCTTAGGCTAATTAGATTCTAGTCTGCCTCCTGCATAAACTACTTGACCTCCTGGGGAGGGCTGAATCTGTTTCCTAAAAATGCAGGGAGGGATTAATCTCCTTTATCGACTTCAATTTTATTATCTTCCCTTATTTGGACTACTTCACTTTCATTCAGCATCAATTCCTGGAGGTCATTCCAGTTCACATGGAATTCCTCCAGCTCATTGTTTCTTTGAGCACAGAAGTATTCCATCACCAACATACACCACAATTTGTTCAGTCATTTCCCAATTGAAGGGCATCCCCTCATTTTCCAGTTTTTTGCCACCACAAAAAGCCCAGCTATGAATATTCTTGTACAAGTCCTTTTCCTTATTATCTCTTTGGGGTACAAACCCAACAGTGCTATGACTGGATCAAAGGGTAGGTAGTCTTTTTGTGCCCTTTGGGCACAGTTCCAAGAAATAGAATACTTAAATAATCCGTATCAGAAAAAGAAATTGTACAAACCATTAAAGAACTCCCTAAGAAAAAATTCCCTGGTCCAGATGAATTCACAAGTGAATTTTATCAAACATTCAAAGATCAACGAAACCCAATATTATACAAACTATTTGACATAATTTGCAAAGAAGGAGTTCTACCAAATTCCTTTTATGACACAAATATGGTACTGATTCCAAGGCTAGGCAGGTCAAAAACAGAGAAAGAAAACCATAGACCAATCTCCTTAATGAAAATAGATGCAAAATTTTTAAATAGAATACTAGCAAAAAGACTCCATCAAGTGATCATGAGAGTCTGTAGCAGTTAAAATTAGTTTCGCTACTAAAAGTATTATATTTTAGGAGGTTTATTAAGATTATTAGAAACCAAGGATACAAAATAATAAACCACATACCCATTGGTGAGCCTTAGTCTACTCACTACATCTTTGCAATCTCTGAATATAAGAAGAGGCTGCAGTAGGCTTTACAGCCAGTTTAAATAAAAATTTTGATCTCGCCCAGGTGGGGATCTCAGGTGGGATTTTGGGGAATTCTGGGAACTACCAAGGACTTCTGGGAATTGAAGTCCAGGGTTCAAATCTCCATTTTTACATTTCTCCATTTGATCCTTATTGGGAAAGATTTCCCCCCAAAGGATCATGAAAACATAATCAACTTAAAGATTACAATAATTTGAGGATAATAGGAAAAAAGAACAAAACAAATAATTGCTAGACGCATTGACAAAAAGTCAGTTAGGGGGCAGTCCCCCTTTTGCATGAAAGTATAGATACAAATAAATGTTCAATCAACCACATCCAAAGTTCATTCTTGATCTTCTCATGCAGTTTGTGGTCTGGAGGCATCTTCATGGTGTCTTCTCCATGTTCATTATTCAGTTTCTAGATTCAGAGAAGTAGCATGTTTCTTAACCCAAAATTCTTCTCAAAAGGAATTTAAACTTTGCAACTTAAAATAATAATATTTTTTACAAGTCATTCATTATGATCAGGTGGGGTTTATACCTGGAATGCAAGGATGGATTAATATTAAGAAAACCATCCACACAACTGACCATATCAACAAGCAAACCAACAAAAATCACATGGTTATCTCAATAGACACAGAAAAAGTCTTTGACAAAATACAACATTCATTCCTATTAAAAACACTAGAAAGTACAAGAATAGAAGAGCCTTTCCTAAGAATAATAAATAGTATATATCTAAAACCATCAGCAAGTATCATCTGCAATGGGAATAAATTAGAAGCATTCCCAATAAGATTAGGAGTGAAACAAGGATGCCCATTATCACTTCTATTATTTAACATTGTACTAGAAATACTAGCAGTAGCAATTAGAGAAGAAAAAGAAATTGAAGGTATTAAACTAGGCAATGAGGAGACCATGCTATCACTCTTTGCAGATGATATGATGATCTACTTAAAGAATCCTAGAGAATTCACCAAAAAGCTAGTAGAAATAATCAACAACTTTAGCAAAGTTGTAGATTACAAAATGAACCCACATAAATCATCATCATTTCTATATATTTCCAACACATCTCAGCAGCAAGAGTTAGAAAAAGAAATTCCATTTAATATCATCCTATATAATATAAAATACTTAGGAATCTATCTGCCAAGACACACTCAGGAACTATTTGAACACAACTACAAAACACTATCCACACAATCAAAACTAGATCTAAATAATTGGCAAAACATTAATTGCTCATGGGTAGGATGAGCTAACATAATAAAAATGACAATCCTACCCAAACTAATTTACTTATTTAGTGCCATACCCATCGAACTACCAAGAAACTTTTTTTTTTTTACTGAATTAGAAGAAACTATAACAAAGTTCTTTTGGAAGGACAAAAGATCAAGAATATCAAGGGAAGGGGGAAGCTGGGTAGCTAAGTGGATTGAGAACCAGGCCTAGAGATGGGAGGTCCTAGGTTCAAATCTGGCCTCAACCACTTCCTGGGCAAGTGACCCTGGACAAGTCACTTGACCCCCATTGCTTAGCCCTTACACAGTATTGACTCCAAGGTGGAAGGTAAGGGTTTAAAAAAAAAAGAATATCAAGGGAAATATTGGAAAAAAAATATGAAGGAAGGTGGCCTAGCAGTACCAGATCTTAAATTATACTATAAAGCAGTGGTTATCAAAACATATGGTACTGGCTAAGAGACAGAAGGGAGGATCAGTGGAATAGACTTGGGGCAAGTGAACTCAGCAAGACAGACTATGATAAACCCAAAGATCTCAGCTTTTGGGACAAAAATCCACTATTTGACAAAAACTGCTGGGAAAATTGGAAAACAGTATGGGAGAGATTAGGTTTAGATCAACATCTAATACCCAACACTAAGTAAGATAAACTCAGAATGGGTGAATGACTTGAACATAAAGAAGGAAAATATAAGTAAATTAGGTAAACACAAGATAGTATACTTGTCAGATCTTTGGGAAAGGAAAGATTTTAAGACCAAGTAAGAGTTAGAAAAAAGTTACAAAATGTAAAATAAATAATTTTGATAATAATAAATTAAAATGTTTTTGTATAAACAAAACCAATGCAACTAACATTAGAAGGGAAGCAAGAAATTGGGAAAAATCTTCATAACAAAAACTCTGACAAAGGTCTAAGTACTCACATTAATAAAGAGCTAAATCAATTGTACAAAAAAGTCAAGTCGTTCCCCAGTTGATAAATGGGCAAGGGACATGAATAGGCAATTTTCAGATAAAGAAATCAAAATGATTAATAAGCACATGAAAAGGTGTTCTAAATCTCTTATAATCAGAGAAATGCAAATCAAAACAACTTTGAGGTACCACCTCACCTAGCAGATTGTCTAACATGACAGCAAAGGAAAATAATGAATGCTGGAGGGAATATGGCAAAATTGGGATATTAATTCATTGCTGGTGGAGTTGTGAATTGATCCAGGGCTCGGTTTTTGATGGACCTGTCCCAGACAATCAGGGCATGGGTGGGTGGGGGGTGGTGTGGGTGACCCTGTATGAGTGGAGGAAAAGAAAAGGAAAAAGCCTACAGTACCTGGTCATCCATCCAAGTACTAAACAGACCTGACCCTACTTACCTTCCAAGATCAGAGGAGGTCCTGGGAGAAATACACCCAAGTTTGTAGCAGGGTCTTGCCCTAAGAATGGGATACTCAAATTCCATATACCCAGAAGTAAGAAAATTTTACTTGAAGAAGAGGTTTAAGGTAGTATAATAGCTTAATAGCTGTGAATAGTCTGGGAGCTAATCAAAAAGCCTTTGGGCTGATGGATTGGGGTGGGATAGGTGGGCAGGACTAGTAGAGTAGTTTCTCTGGAAGCTGATGGAATGGTAGCTTTCCAGGTACTGGATTTCAACTCTGAGTGTGGAGTGGCAGCTCCCCTGGGGAATAGGAGCCTCATTGCCCTAGGCTGATGGAGGAGCAGACCTGGAGTTGATGGAATAGCCCAATAGGGGCTGACTGTTGTAACCCAATGTGTGGATCAGGGTTGCATATTTATTAAGGGTCCAGGAGCTTCCAGAGAAAGCTTCACCTTTCTGAAAAGCTCTGGAAAATGGGCATGGCCAAATTCATGTGGAGGTGTGTTTTGGGGTTTAAC
Organism: Monodelphis domestica; assembly: GCF_027887165.1. Taxonomy (NCBI): domain Eukaryota; kingdom Metazoa; phylum Chordata; class Mammalia; order Didelphimorphia; family Didelphidae; genus Monodelphis; species Monodelphis domestica. The sequence continues at coordinate 168,279,851 of NC_077228.1, read as the reverse complement.
ACAAACCTTATAGGGACTAAGGAGCATGAGCAAGTTTGGGGGATTCTTCTAGGGAAATGGACTTCTTCACTCTTTTTTTTTTTTGCAGATTAATGTTCAGAATGTAAGGGTTCTCTTCCTGCTACACATCTCAGGCAACCCATGTGTTTTTTTCTAGAAACGACTTCATTGTTGACCAGTCATCTACTGTTCCTTTGATCTTTTTTTGAATGCTATACGAAGTGTAACTTAGAGACATTTGTGGTGGGGTGTGGGGAGGAGAAAGTGGACTACCCCACTTTTTGGTTTTCTCCTCTGCTGGACAAATTAATAAAACTTCTTTCTAAAAATTTTCAGTTAGAGACTGTATGGTGTGAAGGAGTGGGAATGGGAGTTGGAGGAGTATATCAGATTACCTGTCTATGAGAAGCTGTTAAATTTTTTATGTAAATCTGAAGATTTTCTCTGAGAAAAATTATTTTCATTCTGTTTTGCATTTTGTAATTTAAAAGTGGCTGCAGAACATTTCTGAAGTATAGTAGGAGACCAAAACACACTTGGAAAGAGAATAAATATATGAAGAGAGACTGCTTGTTTTATTTTTGATGTTTGAATGAATCAGACTAACATTTATTTGGTGAGTGGATGTGATGCAACATGTTCTAAGTGTTTGTATAATGGAGGGTAGCGCTAGATTTTCTTTGAGGTGATTGTTCAGATCATTGTGTCTTTAACACGATGTGACAAATCAGGTTAAAAAAGCCCTTTTTACATAGTTCTTTTTCTGGAATTGTTGAAGTGTGAGAGTACTTTTGGACATGCAGAAATATAGATGAAAGTTTTTCAATTGATGTATAAAAGAAATTATAGTTATATAGTTATATAGTATAAAAGAAATGATAGAAATAATATATAAAAATATAAAATCATTTATACTTTCAAAAAATTTTTTTTCAGTTAGGATATTCTGTTCTCAGGTACCCAAGTTGAAATTTGGTTCAGACATTTACTACCCATGTGATCCTAGGAGTCATTTAATCTTTGCTTCACTTTTGCTTGCCTCAGTTTCATCAACTGCAAAATAGGAATAATAATGCACATAATTCCAAGGGTTTGTTGTGGGGATCAAATGATATAATATTTGTAAAGTTCTTAGTGCAAAGCTTGGCATGTAGCAGGCACTTAGAAATATTTCCTTCATTTGTTTATTCCTTGGGTCCTTCTTCTCTCTTTCCCTTCCTCCCTCCCTTTCTTTTTGAGAGTCAGCTAGAGGTGGATGAAGTTCTAGACCTGGAGTCAGTAGGACCTGAGGTCAAATCTGGCTTCAGACACTAGCTCTGTGACACTGGATAAGTAATTTTACCTCAGTTTCCTCAACTGTAAAATGAGAATAATAGCACCTACCTCCCAGGATTGTTAAGAGGATCAAAATGAGATAATATTTCTTGAAATAAGCAAACAAATCACTTGTGCCTGGAATGCATGTACATAGTTGGAGCTGTATAAATATTTGTTCCTCACCCAGTCTCTCTCTTCTGTCTCCTATTTTTAACCCAACTCTGTCATCTTTTTCCCTGAAAGTTCCCATATATTCTTTAATGCCCGAGTGAGAGAACCATAGTATGATCATCTTAGAAGATGGCTGGGCTTGCTCACCTAATGGCACTCAGGATCTTCAAAAATAGACAAAACCCACTTTATATAGAGTCCAGTGAGTTGGAATTGCAACCCCTGCTGCCTCAACAACCTATTTATAGAATCCCTCCTAACTAGTCTGGTTCAAGTTATTGAAGTGCAGATAATAGCTCTTTGACCAGGAAGCTCCCACAGAATTTTACTGGATCATACAACTCTATGGCCAGTAGGTGGGGCAGGAATGAAGAATTTGGCGACAGAGGAGCCTGTTTCAAGCCTCTGCTCTGACGCCCATGACCTGTGTTCTATTGAGCAAGTCACCTAACTTTTCTGGGCTTCAAGTTTCCTCATTTGCAAAAGGAGGAGTTTGGACTCAATTACTATTAACATCCTCATCCAACTTTGCCCTATGATTCTTCTTTAGATTTCTTGTTGGCGAAACTCCCCCCTCCCAAGTTCGAGTGCCCTCAGGGCAAATTCAAGCTCTCTGTTGTCACTCCCTTCTCCATCCCCCCTCCCCCCCATTAACAGGGAGAGAGCTAAGGGAGCAAGTGCTGGTTTGCTTTGGGAGGCTGGACAGAGGGGTGGGGCATGCAAAAACTGTCCTTGGGCACTGGGAAGAGGGGAAACAAAACAGCTTCCCAAGTGTGGACTCTGCACCCCTGCCTTGCCTTCACCAGCGCTGTGAGATGTCCTTTCCTTATTGCTCCTAGGCAAGATAAACAGCTGGCCATGGATGCTTTCCCCCAAACTGGTAGCCTGGAGAGGATTGATCAATAAGAAGACAAAGTCTCTTTTCCATGGATCTAAGAGGAGAGAGGGCACTCATAGGGGCTCTAATTCTTGCAGAAATGTCTCCAGCCTGACCCATAGTAAATGTTCTTGATTTTTTCTGTTGTCTCTTCCTTTCTAATATTTTTCTGAGTTTTGCTCCCTCCAAGGTGGTTTGTAGGGAGAGTCCAAGTTCTCTATTTAGACAGCCTGAGGGGGTACAGCAGGAGCTGCTTTGTGACTATCTAGTTTAAAATAATACAGAAATTCCCCAAGTAAATCATCTCTATCACCCCTTTTCATAATCCTAAATTTCACCATCCATTTCCCTGGAATCCAGATTGACCTGAGTTTAAGATGGAAATGCTAGATAGGCAAGTATATAGGGTTAAGTCCTACCCTCTCAGAGCTATCCCCCAGACTGGGCCCCCAGAAGATGCTCCTCCAAAGACTACTTGTTGAGATTCTGCAAGAATGGAAATGTCAAATCATTCTGATATCTCTGTCAAGATAACCCCAAATGAAATCAGGTAGAGTTGAATCACAACAATATGTAAATGAGATATTTAAGATGAATTGGAGATTGGACCACAATCTGGTCACCTTCTCATTCCAACAAACGATGCCTGGGAAATTTCTGGTTCATATTTCTACTTATTAAGCACTTATTATGTGCTGGCCACCGTGCTAAGCACTGAGGATGCAAAAAAAAAAAAAGGCTAGAAACTATCTTTGCCCTTACAGAGCTTCTATCCTAATATGGGAGATGATATCTAGACAATTGTGTCCAAACATCATTTCTACAGGAAAACTGGAGGTTATTTCAGCTAGAAGCTACTGGAATTAAGGACAGGTAGGAAAGCCTTCTTGCAGAAGGTAGGATTTCAGATGAGGTTGGAAGGAAGCTGCAAGAGAGAGAACTCTAGGGTTGGGAGAGGGTGAGAGAAAATGCATCAAGTCAGAAGACACTCCATGCCATCCATGGCTGGATGGTAGAATATCTGAAGGGGAGTTGGGAAGGTAGCACAGGACAGGGTAATGAAGGGATTTAAAAGTGAGAGAATTTTTTAAAATGGGATTTTGGAAAGACAGGAAGCCCGTGGATTTGATGAAATGGTGATGGTTAGGGGAATGACATGGAAAGACTTGCAAGTTAGTTTTGTCAGCTTGGGAGAGAATGAACTGGAGTGGGGGAGAAACTTTAGGCAGGGAGGTCAACTAGATGGTATTGAAATAGTCTAGGCAAGATTGGAGAGATGATATGGAGGAGATATGAAGGAGGGAGATGGAGAACAGAGACTAGAGGTGAAAGACAGAGGAGACAGAAGAGACAGGTGATGAAGGCCTGAACCAGCATGAGGGCAATAATAGAGAATGCCATCATCACTCATAGCCTCTGCCTCTTGGAATGCCTAGTGCCCTTCCAAGCACAAAACAGGGAGTCATTTCATATCTTAAGTATTTCCCATTCTCCACAATTATTAGTGTTCTCTCTTCCTTGAAACTGCTTGGTGAAATTATCTCTGTATGTATTATATCCCCCTATTGTAGACTATAAACTCTTGACAGTCACATTCAGGATTCAGGATCATCTGTGACATTCAGGGATATTATCTGAGAATGTAGTTGATAACAAAGACTAGGCCTGCTGAATTGCTTCCAATACAATCAGGTTATTTGCCAAGTCTAGGCAGCAAGTACATGCTTTCTGTTTTTATGGTCTTTCTACTTTTTAAAAGTTATAAAAGAAGATTGTACATAAAACCGAGAAACTCATATCTAGTTTGTCTTTCTAAGTACAACAATTTTAACAAGTTTCAAAAGTGTCCTACCTGTCTGCTTTTACCCCTGGCTTTCTAAATGTTTCTTTGCATTAAACAAACAAACAGAAAAAACCACTTTAATGACCCTCTTGTTTTTCTGGTTTTCTTTTTTGGCATTCCTATCTACCCTCCCTCTCATTCCCCTCTCCCCTCTCTTTCACCAGAAAAAAAAAAGTAATTTAGAACTCTTATAACACATTAGCACACTCACGTACAAGAGATTCCTATACTGATTGTGACCAGAAAAGTTTGTATATCATTTTTTTCTATAACCTAAGAACAGACATTTCTCTCCTTTAAAAAATTCTTAACAAATGACAATTAGTAAAACAATTTCCATAAGTACTGAACAGAAGTTTTTCGTCAAGATGTGAGTCTCTGTTATGTATAGTTTGTTTTTCTTTTTATATATTTAATTAAATTAAAAATGTAACTTTAAATTCTGTCCTGTTCTTCCTTCCTTCCTTCCTTCCTTCTCTTCTCCTCCTCTACCTTAAAATAAAACTTTCTAACACATATAGTCAAGCAAAATAAATTTGCAAAATAACTTATAACTGAAAAATATATGTCTCTTTCTTAAATTGATTTCATCACCTCAATTGCATCCATATCAGTCTTCTGGAATTATTGTTGGCTATTGCAGTGATCAGAGTTCTTAAGTTTGTGAAAGTTGTTTTTCATTATAATGTGTTGTTATTGTATAAATTGTTCCCTATATCAGTTTAAACTGTTCTTTTCATCCTTTCTCATTCCATGATAGTATTCCATTATACCCATATTCTATAATTGTTCAGCCATTGCTCAATTATAGTCACCTCCTTAATTTCCAAATCATTGCCACTCTAAGAATAGCCATATACCTAGTAGTAGCGTCACTTGTTCAAAGTTCATGTAACAAAATTTAGTAACTTTGAGGCCAAAGCTCCAAATTGTTTTCCAGAATGACTAGAACAGATCTACCAACAGTCCTTTAATGTACCTCTTTTCCAACAGCCTCTCCAATATTTGTCATTTCCTTCTTTGGCAACCCTGCCAATCTGATGGATATGAAGTGGTGCCTCAGAAGTGCTTTAACTTGAATTTCTCAAATTATTAGGATTTTTTGGAGCATCTTTTTAAAGTGCTATTGAGAGATTGGATTTCTGCCTCTGAGTATTGTGTATGGTCTTTGAGCATTTATATATTGGAGAATAATTGTTATTTTTATAAGTTTGAATGAGTTTCATCTATATATGTATATATATAATGACATATTTATCAGAGAAATATGATGCAAAGACTTTCCCCACCTACTTGCTTTCCTTCTAATTTTAGCTGCATGAACTGTAACCTGCAGTACTATATTCTGTTGATCCTTGTAGTAGAATCTGAATGTAATCTTTTGCACCTAAACATGTCTGAAGGCTCACATGAATACATTTTATATTATATCAGCCCAAGTGCTTTTTATTTCTACATTAACTCTAAATTCTAATCTAAAACCTTTAATATACAAATTACTATGTAACAACAGAGACAAAGGACCCATTGGAGGAAAATAAATGAATGATGATTTCCAGATGAAGACATCAAAGTCATGTATAGGCCTATTAAGAAATGCTCCAGATTACTTTTAATTAGAAAAGTGCAAAATAAAACATTTCTGAGCTCCTCACACATGTTAAGATTAAAATTTAGGGGAAACTGAGGCAAGGTAGAAATTAGTTTTTCTGTAAGGAGTATTTTTTTTTTAGTTTTATTCAAGGTAAGGAATTTAAGAAAATACAAGTAAGAAAGGCACGTGTTAGGTTTGGCTGAGAGGCCCATTCCACCTCACCTACATCATAAGATGTGTCTCCTTGGAAGTGGAAACAGGAAAGAATGTCAGTAGGCTTTTACAACCAGTTAAATAGAACTTTTGATCCCGCCTGGATGAGGATCTCAGTAAGATTTCAAAGCATTCTGGGAGCCAGAGCAAGGACTTCTGGGGTTTGGAGTCCAGAGTTCAAATCTCCATTTTTACATGCCTCCATTTGATTGTTATTGGAAAAGAAGTTTACCCAAAAAGGATCATGAAAACATAATCAAATTAAACATTACAACATTTTGAGGATAAGAGGGAAAAAAAAAACCCCAAACCAATGATTGCTAGACACATTGACAAAAAGCCAGTAAGGGGGAAGTCCCCTTTGGCATGAAAGTATAGATACAAATAAATGTAAAGTCTTAGATGAGTTAAAAAAACATATAGGCTTGGTCGGACAGCAGTTTGTATGGAAAAGATCTGGTTGCTCAGAATGAATCATTGTGATGTGACAACCAAAAATCTATTGTGATCTTGGGTGCCACTTTATTTTTCATTTGAATTAATTTAGTCAATTTAGATTATTCCTTGATTACAATAATCATATTATTCCCCTCCACCCACTCTTCCCGAAACCAATGCACAATTTCATTGGGTATTACTTGTGTCCTTGATCAGAACCCATTTCCATGTTGTTGTTTATACTAGGATGTTCATTTAGAGTCTACATCCCCAACCATATCCCTTTGATCCATGTATTCAAGCAGTTGTTCTTCTTCAGTGTTTTTACTCCCATTGTGTTTCCTCTGGATGTGGATAGTGGTTTTCCTCAGAAGTTCCTCTAAGTTGATCAGGATGACTGCATTGCCACTAATGGAGAAGTCCATTACATTCTCTTGTACCACAGTGTATCAGTCTCTGTGTACAGTGCTTTCCTGGTTCTGCTCCTCTCACTCTGCATCAATTCCTGGAGGTTGTTCCAGTCCCCATGGAATTCCTCCACTTTATTATTCCTTTGAGCACAATAGTATTCCATTGGAAGCTGTTTGAAATAGGCAAGGTCCTGCTCTTTCATAGAATATGCCATTTGGAAGAGTGACTTCCTTCTCCCCTTCTCCCCCTAAGGTCCCCTGCCACATGAAGGCTAATTGTTGTCTATGGAAAGAGCACCTCAGTTTTTACCAGTGGGACCAGGGCTGGGGCTGGGGCTGGGGCCGGTGAGCGATCTGGGTCGAGAAGGTCAGGAGTGGATGGCTGGGACAACTCAGAAGGCAGGATCAGACAGTAGTAGCAGGAACAGGAGCAGGAGCAGGAGCAAGAGTAGAAGCAAGCTGATGGAATTTAGCAGCAGGAGCAAGAGGAATCAGGAGAAGTGGCTTTGTGAGGGTGGGTGGGTAGGTGAAAAGCCTTGGCAGGAGAAATGTGGCTTAACCCTAAATACTGTGCATTGGTTCCAAGGCAGAAGAGTGGTAAGGGCTAGGCAATAGGGGTTAAGTGACTTGCCCAGGGTCACATAGCTAGAAAGTGTCTGAGGCCAGATTTTAACCTAGGACCTCCCATCTCTAGGCCTGGTTCTCAATCCACTGAGCTTTTCAATTTTGTGAGCAAAATTTTCAATTTTCAAAAGAGTTTTTCAATTTTGTGAGCAAAATATATATTAAGCTTATATCCCAGTACAATGTCATTCGCTTATTTCACCATGAGGGTGGCTTCAGAAAAAAAGCATGGGAAAAAAAGCAACTTCTCCTAAGGGCTTTCTTTGAATACTTCTTCATTCTTTGGTGATGGATCATTCACCAGACAGCCATAGCTGGATTTCAAGCTTATAATAATATTGATTGAGCTCTCAGAAGCCTTTTTACCTTAAATAACAAATCTCACCCATTACAGCTCAGAGAAAATTACTCTCTAAGTTGTCCAATTTCATCATCCTAAAATTCCATAACAAACTTTTTGTTTCATTTATTCACTTTGATGGCTTCTCAAAGCCTTACAAGTTTACAAATAAAATATCAGCTCTTTAACTTTTCCATACAGTAACAATTCAGTACATTCTTCATTCCATCAGGTATCAATTTTTACCTGCTATTAGTGACTCAGAAGAACGCAGACTATCATTCTTCCTACAAATTGCATTATTCACAGGAATAATATACATAATATCTTTTGCACATTGTCATATTCAATTCACCTCAAACATTATTTTAGTTACAAATTGCATTTAGACACATATTCACATTTAAACACACGTTTACATTTGAATAGAGTCATTCTTGCACAAAGTACATATTTTGTCAACAATCAACATATCACAATTTAGTCACATATTTGAAAGTTCTTTAACAACATTCCATACTCTTGATACAGGTTCCATCTCAAATTTACAAATCTAATGTTCATTACATTTCACTTGGTGCTTGCTTCAACAGCACATATACCAAAATAACATTTCCACATTTTTATTAGTAACCACAAATATTTAGATTATACAAAATTCAAATCTTTTATCATATCTTCCAAGCACTTGGTACTGTGAATTTTAAAATTTCCATCTTGGTCTAGCACCCAAAAAATTGTGCACACCCACACTACACGGGCATGTGCTAGTCAATGACAAATCAGAAATAACTAACTGCCCACCTGGGCTGTCCTAAGCCAAGCTAGAGCCACCATTGGCACTTGTGAGGCACAGGAAGTGAGGTAGGGAACAGCCTCTGGAATTCGCTCACTTCCTGTGGAGAGAGCTAGACGGGATTTCGTGTTAGAAGCTTGAACAGAGAGGAGGCCCTCAGACAGCTTCCCTTCAGATCGGTCACGTGAGTCAAGGACTGATTCCTTCCACCTTGGCCCTTTGGGCCTAAACTCCCTCTGCCTTGGTCAGAGGTTGAGTAATCCCCTTTCCCTTTTCTCCTCTCTCCTTCTCTCCCTCTCCTTTTCCCTACTCCCATTGTGATTAAACCTCCATAAACTCCATTCTGACTTGAGTGTTTCATTTTAGGAATTTCATAAATAAATTCCTTGGTGGCCATTGTTCAATATTATAATAATCTTAAAAGGTGAAAATTTTCACCACAACAATTGGCAGACTTCAAAGGTTTATATCGAACCTCAATAAATTTCCTGAATTTTCTTGCCCTTTCACTCCACTTCCTCCTCATTCAGTCAGTCATTTTACCAGATAACTTGGCTTAAAGATACAGCTGCCAGAACAGGTAAGTATAAATCACCTTTTCTCTCTTCTCTTTTCTCCTTAATTTAAATTGGTGTTAACAGGTTTTTTTTCCTCTTTGTCTCTCATTTCCTCCCCCCTTTACTTTAAGGAGGTGGCTCTGTGGATTGAGAGGCGGGCCAGGCTTACCTAATCAACTGATTAGCAGCTGGAGAAGGAGCTCTTAGGAGCTCCTAGCCCGCAACAAAAAGAGCTGAGAAAAGCGAGGGAGCTAACTTAAAACCCATTTTCCTGTTTTTCCTGGCCTTTCTAGTCTTAAAAAATCTTAAGTGGGCTTTGCTCAAGGAAGAAAGCACATGGTCCTAGCAGTTTTAGCCTGAGGGCTAAAGAAGATTGCTGGGACCCTCCCATATACACACTTTGTAAAAGAAAGAGTTTTAGCTCTACCCTTTATTTACAACCTATTCATTCCTAATCAGCTTTTTTCATAAGGCCTCTGCCTCCCAGCATAAGGCTTTTGTGACCCCTCCCAGAAGCTTAATAAGGAGAATTTACAACAGAATAGGCCCTTGGGAGTAGACAGGAAAGGGAGACATCTACTGAAAAAAAAAGTAAGAAAAAAAATGTGGCTTCAACCAGTGCATGATTTGCTTCGAAATTGGCTTATAAGTTCAATAACCAAGTGCATAGGTGTCTTAATAGGTGTTCCTATAGGATGGTTTTTCTCAGAAACTATAAGCCTCTTGGTGACCCTTATATTCATCTTCCTTGGGATTGTAATTACTGTACTTGTAATAATATACCTAATCTCCTCTAAGAGAGAACACTCGCTTGTTCCTTTTATTACTAAACAAATTAAGGAACACAATACTTTTGTTAGTCAATGATTGGAGGAACAGGATGAAAAATGGGGAGAGATAAAAACCTTCCTGCAAAACACTGAAAGGGAATTAAGAACATCCCGCAATAGGAGTGATTTATCTCGCTGACCCACCCTGCTCAAAACAATTTGGCTCAAATAGGAGCCCCCTCACACCAACAAGCTCCTCCCCCTCCTGACCACCCAGCCCCTCCCCCCTGTCCCCTCCCTCTGTTCATGCCTCCTACCTTGCCCCCTCAGTCCCACCCCCTGTTCTGGTCGTGGCCCTCCCCTCGGCCCTCACCCCAGGACCTTCCCCTGGCCCTTCCCTCTGCCCTTCCCCACACCCATTCTCATACTCCCATCCCCAACCCTCATGCCCAGACACCCAATAATCCTAACCTTTTCCCTTCTCTTACCTACCCCACTGAAAACAGAGCAAGTAGCCTAGAAACAGTAACACCAGATAATTTAGACAGAAGTTTATTTCCATTGAGGGAAGTACCCACCTTTAATAAAGAAGGGAACTTGGTGTCTGTAAGACACTATACATCTTTTAAAACTGATGATTCAGAAACATTCAAACAAAATGTTCCATCATTTGAGGCAGAACCAGTATTGGTTATAGAAAAATTAGAGAACATATTCAGAAACTTTGACCCTTCTTGGTTGGATGTGGAAAATTTGTTAGATACATTTCTGACAAAGAGAGAAAAATAATGTCATCTCTCTAACTAATAAGAAAAGCGGTAGAGGAGCTCATCACTGGCCAACTGTAGATTTACACTGGAACCCCAATATTACACAAGATCACACAAAACTAGTCCTGGCCAGAGATGCACTATTAAGAGCCATGAGAGACTGCTCTGATAGCCCTGATGCATGGGAAAAATTTGAACAGTTCTGACAGGGAATTGATGAGACCCCCTCCCACTTTATGGACAGACTTATTGACATAGGACATACATATATGGACCTTGATTTTATCAGAGAAAAGGACATTAAACATATACACAGATAATTCGTTAGCAATTGTTGTTTAGCAGTAAAAGACTACTTTGAAACTAGCTGACCCAACTGGGAGTCTATGGACCTCGAAGAACTGAGGAAAGTAGCAACATATGCCTACAAGAATCTTACAAAAAACCTGAGACACACAATACATCAGTGGCAGACTTAAAAAAAAAAGAAATTGAAATTTTAAAGGAAAAATTGAAAAGTACGGGAGAGACCATGGCCCCTTTGCAGGAATCCACAGATAAATAATTAACAAACCCCTTAATATGCCTCTTCTGTGGGAAGAGAGGCCATGCAACAATGGTCTGTAGGAGCTGGCTACGGAAAAATGGAAATAAAACACCTTTAGGAATAATAACTATAGGAATCACAATGCCAATGAAAATAACAGTGCTCAAAATACAGAAAATGATAATACCCCAAAAAATGCCCAACAACAATATATAAGAAATGGAGCTCGACCATGCTACCCTCAGGGTGAACACCCCCAACAGCGTGGAGGGTCCCAAAAAACTGCCCAAGCATCTTTATGAAGGTGTGAAGGGGGGGTGAGGGCCTTGGAATCAAAGAATGAGACCTTTGATTTTCCAGACCCTGATATTTTAATGCCAATAATCCCTGTATATTCCCCCCTGACCAGTAAGGATCCTCATGTCACTTTAAAGGTAGGAAATTCATACTATGACTGTCTTTTAGACACCAGAGCATCTAGGTCAGTTCTAGTAAGCAAACCAGATGAGAAATGTGATTCTATTGGCTCCTTAAATGTAGTAGGTGTTTCAGGAAAACCGTTAAAGGTCCCAAAACTTTCTCCTCGCATGGTACATGTGGGACCCCTAACTGTTGAACATTCTTTTCTTTTAATGCCTGGATCCCCCACAAATTTGCTGGGGAGAGATTTACTATGCAAATTACAAGCCACAACAATGTGCGCCCCAGATGGCTCCCTCTCATTAGAAGTGCCCGAGGAAACCTTAAATTTACTCCCTGTATTTCTCTCAGAGAGCCAGGAGGCAAAGGAGCCTCCCACCTTTGAAATACCTACAGATATACCAGAGTCCCTTTGGGCCACATCTTCTACTGATGTAGGCTTACTTAAATCAGCTGCTCCCGTGCAAATAAAAACTAAATCCAGCCCACCTCCTTGCATTCCTCAGTATCCTCTTTCCAAGGAGGCAATGGAGGGCATTACCCCAATAATAAATTCTTTAATTGACCAAGGAATAATTTTCCCTTGTAAATCTGAATACAACACGCCCATCCTCCCCATTAAAAAACCAAAAATGGGGCCTGATGGCAAACACCTCTATAGATTCGTACAGGATTTGAGGGCTGTGAACAATCATGTTATAAAGAGACACTCCATAGTTCCCAATATCAATACTATTATTTCTTCTATTCCTAGCACAGCTACATACTTTACAGTAGTAGACTTGTGCTCAGCCTTCTTTTCTATACCCATACATGAGAACTCGAGGCATATTTTTGCTTTCACCTGGAATGGCATACAATATTCCTGGAGTCGTCTGCCCCAGGGTTATGTAAAAAGTCCGACCTTATTTGCACAAATTTTGGGACAAGATACAGATAATATAAAATTTAAAAACAGCAAATTAATAAAATAGGTAGATGACCTACTCTTGGCTTCCGTGGATGCAGAAGCATGTCAGGAAGATAGTAAACACCTTCTTTTGGAATTGCACAAAAGAGGTCATAAGATCTCGAAGGATAAAGTTCAGTGGTGTCTCCCCAAAGTAGAATATTTGGGGTTCATTCTGACAGCTGGTGCCTGCTCTATTTCTCCCAAGCGAATTGAGAATATTCAAAAATTGAGAGCTCCTACTACTAAAAAACAGTTAAGAGCAATTCTGGGAGCAACAGGGTTTTGCAGACGATGGATTCCTTGTTATGGGGAAATTACTAAACCTCTTATAGCACTAACAAGGGATGCAGTCCCTGAACCACTCAAATTAGAGCCTGAACACATGTCAGCTCTATCAGAGCTAAAAAAGGCTATCCTATCTGCCCCTGCTCTAGGCATCCCAGATTACAACAAGCCATTTACTTTCTAAGTACATGAGCGAAGAGGAGTAGCCTCAGAAGTTTTAACTCAGACTCTGGGGCCTTCTCAGCGTCCAGTTGCTTATTATTCAGCCCAGCTGGACCCAATAGCTTCAGGAGCACCACCATGCCTTAGAGGCATGGCTGCTACTGCTTTACTAGTGACAAAAACCGTTGATCTAGTATTAGGATGCCCACTAACAATTATGTGTCCACACGAGGTAGAAGCATTATTGCTAAGACAGAGAACACAGGCATTTTCTGATTAGCGAATTACAAGGTATGAAATAACCTTGCTAAATAATGAAAATATTACTCTAAAACACTGTACAATCCTTAATCCTGCCACCTTGCTTCCAGACTTACCAACTTCAGGAGAACCATTACACAGTTGTGAAACACTAGTGTCCATGGCAGAGAAACCTTGAGATGATCTCCTGGACACTCCCTTAAAGAACTCAGACCTGATCTTATTTACTGATGGTTCTTCTTTCATGAGGGATGGCATACGCTACAGTGGAGCTGCTGTAGTCACAGAATTTGCCACTGAGTGGTCAGCTTCACTGCACTCTAATATTAGAGTTCAAGGGGAAGAACTCATAGCCCTGAAACATGCCTGTATAATTGCCAAGGATAAAAGGGCAACAATTTATACAGAATCTAGATATGCTTTTGGCATTTGTCACTCAGTCGGAATGTTATGGCTCCAGAGAGGATTTTTAACCTCAGCTGGAAAATCCATAGCTAATGCTGAAATTATTTATTTATTTATTTATTTAAACCCTTACCTTCCGTCTTGGAGTCAATACTGTGTATTGGCTCCAAGGCAGAAGAGTGGTAAGGGCTAGGCAATGGGGGTCAAGTGACTTGCCCAGGGACACACAGCTAGGAAGTGTCTGAGGCCAGGTTGAACCTAGGACCTCCCATCTCTAGGCCTGGCTCTCAATCCACTGAGCCACCCAGCTGCCCCCTAATGCTGAAATTATTAATGAAGTTCTTTCTGCTCTCAAACTGCCTGAAGCCCTAGCTGTAGTTCATTGCTCAGCCCATACAGGTGGCACCGACCCTGTTTCTAGGGGAAATGACCGAGTAGATGTTGCTGCAAAGCTAGCAGCCATAGAAGGGCCTGAATTACTTTTAACATTAACAACTACTGATGACTTAAATTTATCACTCTCCTATAATGAGAAGGAAGTAGAAAAATGGAAACAAAAATTCAAAGCAAAACAGATCAATGGAGTCTGGGTGTCACCTGAAGGAAAACCCCTGCTCCCCAGAAGTTTCTATCACCAAATTTGCCAATCTGTTAATAATAATGGCCACTTTGGTACCCAGGGCATCGTGGACTCTGTTAAGAGAGTATGGATTGCCCGTGGTATAACTACCATAGGCTCTAAAGTGTGTTCAGCCTGCTCTAACTGCCAGGCATATAACCAACATGCCTTTTGTGGCAAAGCCTTTGGTGGGTGTCCTCTGGCTTACACACCTTTTGAGCACCTGCAGATAGCTTTTATAACAATGCCAAAGGCTGGACAATATAAATTTTGTCTGGTCATAGTAGACCAACTGACCAAATGGCTGGAAGCATTTCCTACAGCCCAAGCCACAGCAGCTTTTGTTGCTAAGGAGCTTTTAAAAGAAATTATTCCTCGCTTTGGCCAGCCAGCACGTATTGATTCTGATAGGGGGAATGATTTTACTGATTCTGTTCTAAACCAGATATATTCTTGCTTGGGGATAACTCCCAAATTCCATGTTCCATATCATCCCCAGAGTTCAGGCCAAGTTGAGAGGATGAATAAAGAACTTAAAACTATGATTGGAAAATTATGCACTGAGACCCATTTAAAATGGCCTGAAATTCCCCCTCTGGCCCTATTTTATCTTAGAAGCAGGCCTAGAGGAGACCTACACATCTCGTCATTTGAGATGCTTTTTGGACATCTGCCTATACAGGCTAAGCCTTTCTCCCTGGCTTACACATCTCTATTAGGGGGAGATACTACTATTGCTTCCTATATACAGGAATTACAGCACAAACTGCATGAGCTACATGAATCCGGGGCTGCAGTACAAGCCGGACCACTAGACTTCTCACTTCATGACCTGAACCCAGGAGACAAAGTTTATATTAAGAACTTCCAGCGTACAGGAGCAACTCAGCCTTCCTGGGAAGGACCAGTCCAAATATTGTTAACTATTCCATCATCTATAAAGGTTGGAGAAAAGGACTCTTGGATTCACTGCTCACATGTAAAGAGAGCATCTTCTGTTGAGACTGATTGACTGTATCCTATACATGCATTGAAGATAACTACCCATTGACACGTGGAACTATTTTATTCTGCTTTTGACACACTGAATTCCTAAATTTAATTTTTTTTCTTTTTTCCTGTTTTCTTTTTCTTATTTTCTTATTTTTTATAATATTTTATTTTCCCCATTTTTCTCATTTCTATGTACTTAAGGTACATACAATCAATATTAATTTTATTTTACAATATTAGTTTAAATATATATACTTGCTATTATTATTAATACTCACCCAAACAGCTTTAGACTATGGGAACCTGCCATTTATTGATAATTGTTGTGGGACTATGATTAATGTTTGTGTCTGATTCTAGGAATGGGATCAAAAAGGAGCACAGAGGTGACCTGGATAATGCCAAAAGAGCTCACAGGTCTAAAAATCAAAGACCAATGCATTTCTAAGCCAATACTAAGGACTTGAACCCAGTGTGAGACTCGGGGTTGCGCCACTTGACAGATGTTAAATGTAGGCCTTCCTTGTATCCACACTCTTCGTGAAAATACCTACAGACAAGTACCAAAGGTTGGCTACCATCCTGGCTCTCTCCATCCCTGAGAATGAAGGTAAAATTAGATGAGGAAATGACACTTCCCTATAAAAATAAGAATCTGGTCCTTTTTTCTTTCCTATAGTATGGCAACTTCCTGTAGCCTTGGCTGCAAATGGGTAAGTGAAATTTGCTGCATTCTGTCCTACAGACTTGTGGGATTAGAAATTACTTAACCGGACCCTAATATAGGGGCCTGTAAAAAAAATAATAAAAAAATTTTTTTTATTATTCTTGCTGTTTCAAAATCTTGTATATATAGATTTTTTGATATTTTGATACTGATTTTGAATTCTTCTTTAATATAAATATATGTATATATAAAGGGTATATATTTTCCCTTAATTTTTTTCCCTTTTTCTTCTTTTGCTTTTTATTTTGTTTTGTTTTCCTTTTGGATTAACCCACACCCTCATGACTAAACCTTGCAGCCTTAGCTGGACTCAGTGTTTTTTTTTTTCAACACTTTCTTCAGGGGGGATTGTATTTCATAAAATCCAAGATTTAAATTTTGTTCGAGATAGATCTTCAGAGAAGAAGCTTGCTAACTAACTGAATCCAGAGAATGAAATGTTTGCAGAAAGATATCTAAACCTTTTCACTACAGGAAGATCCAGAATGAACCTTGGGGTATGGTTGATTGAACATTTTTTGAATGTACACTCTTATGCCAAAGGGGACTGCCCCCTAATTGGCTTTTGTCAATGTGCCCAGCAAAACATTGGTTTGCTGTCATTCTCTCTCCTCTATTTCTCCATATCTACAACTATTATAGTTTTCCTCTTAGTGGGTAAAAATGTTTGTATACACTTAACAGTTAGAATTTTTGGGGGTGCAGTACGCTTATGTTTAGTGATCAATTGGGGAGACTAGTCCCCCAATCATCATCAGGGGGGATTGTGAATTTTAAAAATCTCCATCTTGGTCTAGCACCCAAAATTGTGCACACCCACACTACACGGGCATGTGCTAGTCAATGACAAATCAAATAACTAACTGCCCACCTGGGCTGTCCTAAGCCAAGCTTGAGCCACCATTGGCACTTGTGAGGCACAGGAAGTGATGGAGAAAGCAGCCTCTGGAATTCGCTCACTTCCTGTGGACAGAGCGAGATGCTAGCTCGTGTTAGGAGCTTGGACAGGGAGGAGGCCCGCAGAAAGCTTCCCTTCAGATCGGTCACGTGAGTCAAGGACTGATTCCTTTCCACCTTGGCCCTTTGGGCCTAAGCTCCCTCTGCCTTGGTCAGAGGTTAAAGCTTCCCAAGGGGAGAGAAGCTTTAAGGTAGGAAGATAGAGGAAGGATAGAAGTTTTAGATACCATGAGGGGGATGGCGGAACCAAATTATAGATATGAGGTGGCAGGAATGAGTCAGAAATCCAGGCCTTATTAATTATCAATGAGCCACTGCAAAACTCTGATCAGTGGACTATTCCAAAGGCGTATTTCTGTCCAGTGATCCAAACTTAATACCACACAGGTCGGAGAGATGATAGAGAAAAGAAAGTGTCTGGCCGAAGGCCAGGTCCCAGGTGAGAGAGATAGAGAAGGATTAAAGATAGAGCCTGGCCAGAGGTCAGGCTCCAGCAAGGACAGGCATCAGTGTGAGCTGGAAGAGAGGAAAAGGGGAAGAGAGAGAGAGGGGAAGAGAGAGGAAGAGGAAAGGTGGAGCTTGCTGTGGCTGTATTTAATTAGCATTGGTTAATGACAAGGTATAGGTGTGGTTTTCTTAGCCAGGTGAACACAAAGAAACCTGTTTTTCTGCCTGACCTGGGGGAAGCTGGGGTCAAGGGTCAGAGGCTTTCCCAGCCATGTGCAAGACTGAGCATGCTCAAGACTGAGCATGCTCTCTTCTAAGACAATCTGTACATACTGTTTCCCTTGCCCCTAGACAGGTGTGGACTGCTACAGAGGTTGAGTAAACCCTTTTCTTTTTCTCCTCTCTCCTTCTCTCCCTTTCCTTTTCCCTACTCCCATTGTGATGAAACCTCCATAAACTCCATTCTGACTTGAGTGTTTCATTTTAGGAATTTCATAAGTAAATTCCTTGGCACCATTGTTCAATATTATAACAATCTTAAAAGGTAAAATTTTCACCACAACACCTGGCCACTCTCAATATTACTCTCTAAATTAATAAATCGCTTTTTGTTTTTAAGCTAAGTTTTGGAGTTATTGCATGCCTGCAAAAGGTATCCTTCCCGAACCCCAAAGGTATCCTTCTTGCCCATAACACCAAGAGTCAAGATGCCCTTGTCACTAGCCCCCAGGAGTGCCACTGACTCAGGATGGACTCCAGGGAACAAAAGAACTTGGGGAACCTATATGCCCTTTGGGAAATCTAGGGGCAGGGAAAGGTGATTGACATCACTATGGCTACAAGGAAAATGGGAGTGTTCAAACTACACTGACAAGATACAATCATAGCTAGAAGCTAGGGTGCAAGAGAAGGGGGCTGCTTACAATGGTTACTAAAGGATGGTTCATGCCCAGGTCTGACCTTCCTGAGAAAGGTTCTAATACAATAGGGGAGACTACCTAAAACAAAGATGGTCCTTATCATATGTTTATCTCACGCAACCAGGATTATCGTTTCCCTTCAGGGTAGATTCCTCATGGGAACAGGGAACAAGTACAAGCTTTAGGGTCTCCAATCTATAAGCTAGTCCTGAAAATTGGGGTTCATCAGATCTCACTAGGAAACAAGTTTGGGATTCCTAGATTCCATGTTGACAGTGCTATAGGTTTGCCACCATGGGTCTAGATTATGCCCATTATGCCCCAGAGCCTGAGGAACCTGAGGAATGGATGGGGGGCAGTAGGCAGTCTGATTGAGACATGTTGACCTTGTACTTCTCAGGTTGGCTCCCTTCAGTCTGTCCAGGGTGACTAGTGTCCAGGAGAGGATCCCAAGAAGAAGAAAGACTTTCCACAGGAGAATTTCCTTCAAGGGTTGGGAGTTCATTTTTACAGGCTCTATTAGATGAGAAATAAAAATTGGGCACATGAAATGTGAGAAAGCTCTGGCTGGTTGGGATGTTGGGTGGAAATTAATCTGGTAACCCCCTCCCATGAAGCTGGGCAGATTCCCAGGATCTCATGTGATCCTCACAACTTAGGTAGTTGGCAGCTTTGAATATATGGGCATCTTACCAGAATTACATCTGGAAAAAAAGTGAATGTTAAGGGAGGATGTTAATGGGACAAACTTGTTTTAGGAGATATGATTGCAGTCCCAATTAATTTATATTTTAGGCTTCTTCCATTCCTTTCTTTGCACCAACCTATCTGTAAAGATAACTCTGGCTTTGTCCATATAAGATATGAAGAGAACAGTTCATCCCCAAGTCACTGACTTTATGTATTGAGAGACAGAGAGAGATAGGAGGGAGAGATAGGGAGGGATGGATGGATGGGGGGAGTGAGTGAGGGTAGAACTGCTGACTCTTCTAGGTCTTCAATGATTGGGAAAGAATAGGGCCCTTCCCATGTAATGGAGTTTCTCTTCTTTTCCAGGCTGTGCTTGGCTTGGTAGGTTGAAGAAGTAGGGGGACGGTTACCACACTGCCCATCTCCCTCTTTCATACCCTAGGTTTCCCCTTCTTAGAGCTAGTGTCTTCTCTCTGAGATTATCTTTAACTTTCCCTATGTAAATCCTGTTTTGCACACTTGTTCATACATTCTCTCTCCTACTAGGGTGTGTGCTTTTTTGAGTGTGAAAAAAAAATGTGTTTGCTTTTTTGTACCTCCAGTTTTTAGCATCATGCTTAGCACCAAATAAGGGGTTAATAAATGTTTGTTGATTGACAGACTATCTCCCTCCATCTCCCATTCTTCCTGTCTTCTCCACTCTTTTTTTTCTTACCGTAGCTACTACCCTGGGCCTGACATTCAGGAAAACCTGAGTTGAAATATGGCTCAGACACTTTAATATCTGTGTGACCCTGGGCAAGTCATTTAACCGTTGCTTAAATTTGTTTTCCTCAGTTTCAACAACTGTGATATTGGAATAATAATGCACATAACTCTAAGGGCCGTTGTGAGGATCAAATGATACATTATAAAACTCTTAGCTCAAAGCCTGGAATATAGCAGGCACTTTGTCCCTCCCTCTCCTCATCCTCCCCCTCTGTTCCTCCCTTCCCCCCTCCCTTCCTTCATTCCTCTTTCCCTTTCTTCCTTCCTTCCAATACTATATAATCATTCCAAGGCAGAAGAGCAGCAAAAACTAGGCAATGGAGGTTAAGTGACTTGTCTAGGGTCACATAACTAGGAAGTGTCTGAGGTTATATTTGAATGCAGGACAACCTCTCCTATATCTAGGCCTGGATTTCAATCTACTGAGCCACCCAGCTGCCTCCTGCTTACTTTCTGATTGCTCAAATGCACTGTATCACTGTCCGTTTAGAGGATACCCTTTCAGAAAACTGTCAAGGGCTCTCAGGATCAGTTTTTCATTCTCTAAATTAATGCAAATGAATTTAAGGAAGGAAAGACAAAAGAGTAATACTAAGACCAAGAGACAAGATCTTGTTCTTCTCCCTGCATAAATTTGATTGGCTTCATTCTTGCCTTTGCTTGTGTGTGTGTGTGTGTGTGTGTGTGTGTGTGTGTGTGTGAAGTAACAAATGGTCTTACCTGTATGTTTCCTTAATCTGGAATTCTTGATGTGAAGGGAAATCATTTGGATAAGCTGCCCTTCCCTCCTCTAGTCTTCTCTCATCCTTGAGATTTTGCACTTGTGGCGTTTTTCTTTTTTTGAAAAAGCCTAGAGATGAGAAGAGTCACTATCAAAGAACAGGCTGGTCATAACCCTTCCATGAAGCTAGACCACTGAATAGAATATCCAGGGCTCAAGGCCCTCCATCTCTCTTTTGCTCCCCAAAGTAAAACCAGTGTAATTCTCCCCCATCCCCATTGCCCCAGCACTCTCATCCTCCTGGATTTTTCAGGTGACCTAGAAATTTCCAAGAGCAAACTTTACCTTTACACAGCAGGACTCTGATCCCTAGGAGGACAACACAGATCACTGGAATGCCAATTGAGATCCAGTAATTCCGTGGTTTCATGTTGGATTCTGTAGTCACAGTGCCTAGAAAAATAAGTCAGGACGAACAAGAATCAGTCTGTGACTTGGAAGGTGGATTGAGAACTAGGTGGTAGATGGAGGTAGGCTGAAGGTAGCATGTGGGGTGGGAACAATTAGGGAACAGGGATGGAGACTGGCAGAGATTATACTCTTCGTAGAACTTCCAGGAGATTGAGAAGGAAAGAACTGGGAGAGAAAGAGGGCAAAGAAGGCAAAGGCTTGGGTGTTTTCAAGAGAGGGCATAGAAAAAGAGGGGAGGACCAGAGGAGATATGAATTAATATCAGATTAGAAAGGATTTAGGTATCGTCCAGTGTTTATTCAGTACCTGAACTACTTCCTTAACATCTCCCCAGGAACCTTCCCTTCTCTCTCAGGTCCTTTACTCTTTCCTCTAGTCCATCCTCTCCATCTCCTCTATCTTCTCTTAGCATCATGGATGCCCTTCAATTGGGGAATGGCTGAACAAATTGTGGTATATGTTGGTGATGGAATACTATTGTGCTCAAAGAAATAATGAACAGGAGGAATTCCATGGCGACTGGAACAACCTCCAGGAAGTGATGCAGAGCGAAAGGAGTAGAACCAGGAGAACATTGTACACAGAGACTGATACACTGTGGTACAATCGAATGTAATGGACTTCATTAGTGGCCATGTAGTGGTCCTGAACAACCCAGAGGGATCTATGAGAAAGAACACTATCCATCCACATTCAGAGGAAAAACTGTGGGAGTAGAAACGCTGAAGAAAACAACTGCTTGATTACATGGGAAGAGGGGGATATGATTGGGGATGTCGACTACAAATGATCATCCTAGTGCAAACATCAACAATGTGGAAATACGTTCTGATCAGGGACACATGTAATACCCAGAGGAATTGCATGTTGGCTATGGGGGTGGGGGAGGGGAGGGAGGGAAAGAATATGATTCTTGTAACTGAGGAATAATGTTCTAAATTGACTAAATGAAATTTACAAAAAAAAGAAAAGAACCAGGGTCCTCATAGCAGTGACAATGTCCCTCCCCCTCCCCCCCCCCCCCCCATTCTGGAGCCCTTTCAAACCATAGGGTAGGGAAATTTGCCTACAAGAAAGGAATTGGGGTAGGAATGAGTGACTGATTAGCTCAGTGAGACTGACTTCTTTCCAGAGAAAGTCAAGCTGTCTTTCAGTTAGCCCAGTTTATTCACTGGCTTCTGACAGGAAAGCCAAACCAAGGGACAGAGGGGCTTTCCTTCTCTAGTTCATTTTGCAGATGAGAAAACTGAGGCAAACAGGGGTAAGTGGCTTGCCTCACTTTCCTTCCTTCAAATAGGTGAAATTGAGAAGGTTTCTCCAGGCTGTTTTCTACCTTCTATCTTACTACAACATAGAATAGCTTCCTTTCTCCTTCTCTTTTCAAAGGACAAAGTTGGAGGCAAGACAGATTTTGGAAAGCTCTGAATGTGGCAGAGTAGAAGAAGGTTGTTAATAGCTGAGGGGAGGGTGGGCTGAAAACCCATCTGGTTCTCTGCTGGGATGAGAAAGTTTCCTACCAGACACAGTCACATTGAAGATCTGAGGTTTTATTTCTCCAGTGTTCAACTTGATTTCTACTTCATAGAGACCACTGTCTTCAGAGGTCAGATTCTCAATCTTCAGACAACGCATATCATGTACAGACAGCCTCCCTTTGTATGTGTCCTGGGCGGTAGTCCAGTTTGACTCAGTTTCCCCTGGCTGGATCCTGAACAGGAGTTGATTGCGAGTCTTATCAATCCATTCAATTGACCGAGTCTCATTTCCATAATCTGTGGCTATACAGAGCAGGATAGATTTTCCCACGGTCCCGTTCAGAGAGGATATCTCCACTGCTGAGACAATGGTGCCTGTGTCAGGATAGAAGTGAGACTCATCAGAGTACAGTAAGAGTGGCCATACTCACCTGGGATGGACCAGGGAATCCCATGTCCAAGAACCACTTGCATGTCCCAGAGGCATGTGAGAGTCATGAGTGAATTTGAAGTCATTGACTTCTCCAAACCTGAGCCTTCTCCAGTCTTCATTCCTGTTGAAGGCTGCACCATGCTCCTGATCACCCTGTGAGGTAGGAATAAGCAAGGAATCGGGAAGGAGGTGGCAGAGATTATGCTTTTAGTAGAACTTCCAGGAGATTGAGAAGGAAAAATAGAAAGAGACAGAGAGCAAAGAAGGAAAGGAGGCTACATGAAGAATATCAAGCGAACTAATGAAAAAAATGTGAAGGATGGTGGCCTTGCAGTACCAGATCTTAAACTGTACAATAAAGCAATAATCATCAAAACAATTTGGTACTGGCTAAGAAACAGAAGGGGATGGATCAGGGATAAATGAACTCAGCAATCTAGTGTTTGATAAACCCCAAAATTCCAGCTTTTGGGATAAGAACTTACTATTTGAAAAAAAGTATGGGGGACACTGAAAAACAGTATGGAAAAAAATTAGGTGTAGATCATTATCTCATACCCTATACCACGATAAGGTCAAAATGAGTATATGATTTAAACATAAAGAATGATATTATAAGGAGTCAAGAGGACCTAAAATCAAATCTGGTCTCAAACACTTCCAAGCTCTGTGACACTGGAGCTCTGACATACTCCAATTGTCTATCCCTTCCCCATCTTCTGCCTTCTGGAACCAATTTATCACAGTATTGATTCCAGGATGGAAGGTAAGGGTATAAAAAAAAAATTAAGAACAAGTAGGAGTTTGCCTCTCACATTGATGGATGAGGAAAGAATTCATGATCAAACGATAGGGGTGTGAAATTTATAATTGATTACTGCTTGATTAATGGATGAGTTTTAGTATCCACTGTAATCAATTTCTTGTGTTTAGATTTGGATTCATTTTGTATAGGCCTTGCTAGGAAAGTTTGTAGGAGAGTTGATAGGAGATTGTGTTCACAACTGAGACCAGACCTGCCTCTTTAGGGAGACAGAGAAGATAAATGGAGGATGATTCACCTGGTTAGGAGATCTTTTCCCTAACAATAGATTTATCTCTTGTGGGAGGCTTTGGGTTTTGAAATTTCCAGAAGATGTTGACCTGCTCTTCTCCCTGTGGCTGTACATTTTGGCCTCCTCCACTCTGGCAAGTCAGCAGAATGTGACCCCATGCTAGCTTCTAATATAGACCAGTTGCAGTCTTAGTTTAGTTTGTGTCATTGGATCTTAGGTAACCATAAAACCATACAAAAATCTGTTCTGATTGTAAAGTGTGTCTTTGATTACTTAGGGATCATTGATCTCTTTTATTGGCATATGCTAGTGTTGTCCATAAATAAATTATTATTTAGTAAATTTTCCTCTTGACAGAGGGGATCACAGAAAACACAAAGGGCAATTTTGCTTAAATATAATGAAAAGGTTTTTCATAAGCAAATCCAATGCAATTGAAATTAGATGGGGATAAAAGCCATGTAGGAAAAGAATCTTTGTACTTGTGATAAGAGTTCCATATCTAAAATATCTAATTGAAAGTTAACTAGAAATATAGAGGGTTTTCTTAAGAGTTTGAGAGAAGGTAGAAGGCTTTTCTTTCATTGATGAAAAGAAAACCACAGGAATGGGGGAGACTAATCTTGAGGAGAAATGTTAAAAAGATGCTAATGAGTGAACTGAAGGATTTAAGTTTATATTTCCAGTGAGGTGAAGAGAAGTGAGTTATTGGTATTCTGAAATGACTTTAGCTATATTCAATCTACTGCAACATATATGTATGTACATATACATGTTTCTTGTTGTTCATTTGTCAATAAAGTAGGAATTTAATATTTAAATACAGATGAGTGTTATTACTAATGGCAAAGGACAATTCTCTAGTTCATTGAAAAATTAAGCTAAAGTATGATGAATTGGAGTGGAGAACTCAAAGCAATTTATTGATGAGAGAGAATGCAATTTATTCATGAGGAATAAATTGTTCAGCATACCCCTAGATCTCCATAGAGCTTGTGATTATGAAAGTGTATATGTAGTAAGGAGTCAAGTGGCAGACTGAGGATGGGCTACCTTTGAGTAGGTTAGAGTCAGAGCTTGTGTAAGTGACTAAGGGATGTGGTGCTGGCAGTTGAAAGACTGAACTAGCACTGAGAACATTACTCAGTGCTAGTAGTATTGTGGTTAAAAAAAGGTAATGAATATCTGAGATGGAAATCTTAGACAAGGGGAAAAAGACGGGTGCATTATTGAGCCAGGAAGAGGACAGTTGCTATGGTTCTCAACAGTCCAATACCTAATTTTGGGGCCAGTTATGCAATAATGTTGTCCACTATTTTGTAGGTAAGAGGAAACTAAAGCACTTCACTGGAGTTTGAACTATATGATATGCTTTTATATACCAAAAGTATTTTTTTGAATTTTACCTTTGAGTTGTAGCAATGTTGGAAATATGTTTCTCATTAAAGTGTAGGATTTTTTACATATATATCTTGTGTATAATTTATATATGCATATCTATCTCTCTATATATCTATTAAGAAAAACAATTGATACAGTGCTGTTACTGACCACATTTTAGCATTCCCTGTATATATGTATATTGTGGTGATGGAAAGTAGAAGGATATTGTTGAAAAAACCTTACTATATGAATGTGACAGAATCACTATTTCCAAGAGCCTTGATAATGTTAATTCTGATGTAAATGTGCACAAATAAACTATGGTTATCCCTGAAAAAAAAATCAGGGCTACCCTGATTTTTACCTATTACAGAAGTAAATACAGAGAGATGAAAATAGCTGAAGAAGTTACTAATATACTCTGAAAGAATTTGTCAGCAAAGACCACAGTTGAATTCATCAGCATATGGGAATCTAGGAAATAGGAGTTTCTGTGTTTTCCTTAATTGAGACTATAGCTTCCAGACTTTACAGAAGAGAGGAAAGAACATAAAAACACTTAAAGCAAAATTCATGTGGATGCAATAGATTTTGACTCTGTGACATTTCTTCCTTCTCTTTTATAACTATTTCACAACTTCCCTTTATCCAATCAGTTTCAAAGCCTGAAGGATTAAGGCACAGGGAAGAATTTTGTAAAATTTTACCCTTTTGGGTATCTCCATTGAAGAACATCTTTTAGACTAGCTGCCCCAGCCTGACCCCTTCTCTTCAATAGGGTTTAGGTTTTCTATTTGTGAAACAGAAACAAAAAAGTCAGCTCAGTGAGAAGTGAGAAGCTATTGTGAAGACATGCAGGCAACAACTGCATTGTAGACCTATTGTTACTACCACCTCCCTCTCCCAACTGGTTGGCCCTCCTCAGTTCATCCATATAGAATCTGGGATCACTTACCTCTCAAAAGCATGGAACCAAGAAACAGCAACCTCAGCATCATGAAGATAACTTCTACTGGGTGCTCATTCTTCTGGATCCCATGAAGTTTGGCCGCGAGCTGTGGAGGTTCCCTGCTGAAGACAAATATAGGTGTTTGGGCTTGTTCTGTGCGACCCTTGCTTTTAGCACTCTTGTTCCACCCCTGGCTCATTGTGCACACACTCTGCCCAGAGCAGTGGACTGGGGGCTCCTGTTGCTAGATCACTATGTTTCCTGTCCCAGCTCTTTTCCCATTCTCCTGAATACTTAGTGGACTCCCTGTTGGAGGTATGTTTTCTAGTGTACTTCTTGTCTCTGTTTCATCCTAACATTCAGGAGTATTCCTACTCCAGGTAAGTGAAAGCTCACCCAAGTGATTATATTTAGCAAGTCCAGACCAAGAAGTCAAGAGGAAGTCATTGGTTACCCAACTGTCTTAAATCTCTTGAATCACTCACAGCCATTTTAGTGTGTGGGGTGAAGAAAATTGAACTATATTTGTATAATTAGTAACTAGATGACTCTGGATAGAGAGCCAGGAAGGCCTGAGTTTAAATTTTCCTTATCCATCAATTTCAAAAGGAAATATGGAGTCTGATGTGACTAAAAACCATCTAAAACAAATAATTTGGAGCATTTCCTCACATTTAGCTATTTATTGATAGCTTAGATTCCTCCTTTTGATAACTTTCTGTTGTCATTGGAAAATGTCTTAATCTTATAGGTTTGTATTAGTTTTCTAGGCACATAATTGCAACTGAGAGTGTGGCTCTAAGACTTGAAATCACAAATTTCATTTACTTAAATATTATTGAATCAATTAAGCCCTTTTTTTTAGTTATCAGTGGATGGTTGACTATTAGAAAAATGATGGATGATGGATTATTTGAAACAATAATATGACCACTAAAGCAAGGAGTTGATATTCTAGAACTCAAAGAAAGAAAAACTACTGGGAAGACAAGAATAGAAATCTCTTGTCTTACTCTTAATGTAGATGAAAATGGCAGGTATTTTATGTCAAGTCCAGATCCTTAGCTTGAGGAAATCTTAGGAAATTAAAAGGTAGAGCCTTTCTAAATATTTGATATTCCAAAGTCTTGCATTGTCTCTGGGAGACAGCACTGGAATTTTTTCTACAAGGAGTATATGGTCAGAAAAAGTCTTGAGGCCACCACTATTGGTTCTGTAAGGGTTAAATGATAGGCATTTGATAAAAGTGAGGAGAGCAGTTTAATAAAACACTTAGTTTAATTTGAGAAGTACAGATAGAAAATAGAGAAGGAGGAAAGAGAGATTATCATTCTAATACCGTATGACTATATCTTAATGCCTAATACTAACTAAAATTTCTAAAACCCTATTTCTAACTGTCTTCTGAGGACAGGTTCTTCTTGCCTGTCCAGATCAGGCCTATCTAAATTACTCTATCTAAAACTGATTCACTAACTACCTATCTTACACTAATAAATCAACAGCCACCAGCAACGACCTCCTTAAATAAGGTTTTATTCTCCAATTGTTAGTAGTAAAATGCCAGTAGCAGAGACATGTCCTGTTTCTCCAGATCCAAAGACCTAACTGCCAACTGATTCCTTCCTTATCCCTCCCCTCATCTTCTTGGTAAGGGAATCTTCAGCTCTGGCTCACTGACTTCTGTCAGCTCTGCTCCACCTAGAAATCCCCTTCTCCTGCCTCTTAAAGAGACAGAGGGAGAGATTAAGAAAATCTCTTTAACAGTTCTCAATGTGTGGTTTGGGCTCTCCTGAAACTTCCAGGGAAGTCAAAACTATTTTCATAAAAATATTAAGATGTTTAAATGTTGAAAATAAATAGTTGAACAAGGGTAGAGGGCAGGTCCAGAGACAGGAGGTCCTCCAAATCTGGCCTCAGACAGTTCTAACTGTGTGATCCTAGGCAAGTTGCTCAACTCCTATTGTCTAGCTATGCCTTACCACTTTCTGCCTTGGAAATACACAGTATTGATTGTAAGGCAGAAGGGAAGAGTTTAAAAAAAATGAGAGAGCCTTTTCATGAAGAGAGAGCAATGTGTAATTATTTGTAATGTAAAAATAAAACATATCAATAGGGATTGAATAGTTTTAGAAAATGATTCTCCAAGAGTATGCCCCCAAATTAAATTATTATTGTTCAGTTTTGTATGAATTAAATATCTAAGAGACTACCAGATCCCAGAAGTCTTAGGTAATAGGGGTCACAGAGTCATGTGCCTTAATTTGTCAGCATGGCAGGAGAGATTTCTGACTAGCAGAAATCAGGGGATGTGACCTGTGGGGACTGAGGTTAAACCTTGGCCACTTGGAGGATCATCAGGGAGGGCTCAAGCTGAGCTTGGACAGCTAGTTTGTGGCTTGCTCTCTGCCATTCTTTGGGTTTGTGAAAGAAGCCCTCTCAGTCGTTGAGGAACTTATCTATGTTGTAAGCTATCTCTGGCAAGCAGTGTGGCAGGGACCATGACTGGCTGGGAATCTGGAATCTCAGTCTCCTGGGCTACAGTCCCTTCCTGAACTCAAGCCAGCCCATTGGCTGGCCTTAATTTGTCCAGGCCAACTATGTTGGTAGCTGGGCCTCCTGGCCCTAAATATGAAATGGACCACAGCCCATAGAGAATCTACAACCTGATGGAGCAGAAATAATTAAGCTGGGGTTTTTAAAAATTAGGCTGGAAACTTTGTTCTTCTCTTACTTTCTCTTTACTAACAAATACATATAAATTTAGTATAAAGTCCCCCAAGATTAATTTGTTTTTTAAACCCTTACCTTCCATCTTGGAGTCAATACTGTGTATTGGCTCCAAGGCAGAAGAGTGGTAAGGGCTAGGCAATGGGGGTCAAGTGACTTGCCCGGGGTCACACAGCTGGGAAGTGTCTGAGGTCACATTTGAACTTAAGACCTCCCATCTCTAGCCCTGGCTCACAATCCACTGAGCTACCCAGCTGCCCCCATTCAAGATTAATTTTTATCCCTAACAGTTTACTGGAGCTGTGGTGCATGGATAAACTAGGGATAGGTTGAAAAAGACTTCAAAGAAGGAACGAAGAATGCTTTAACTTGGACTCGAACATAATCCGAGAAGATAGCAGGCTCCTGTGAGCATTCCATGAAGCTGAAACTGTAGAGGCAGAATGCCAGGAAGGATGAGGACGCAGAAGGGGAGCCAACCATGCCCTGCAGGAAGGAGTGGTAAAATGTTTTGCCTGTGGTAACACAGTTTTTAAATAGCAAACGGTCTAGTTTCATAGCCAGGACTCTTTCTTCTGTTTACCAATCAATGACCAAAACAGCAATAGGAAAGGTGGGGGTGGAAAAGTTGTACCACAGAACCAGAAAGTTTTTTGGACCTGGAAGACCAGAAACTTCAAACAATAGTTAGCAGCTAACTATTGAATGACAGAAATTCTCAGTCACTGAACACCTTGATTTCCCCAGGGAGGAAAACACTTTCTGATCCTGATACTAGAAAATGACCGCAGTCTTCTACCTTTTCGCACTCTGCTCACTGTAGTTTTCCTCTCAGTTTCTCATTGGCTACAATGCTTTGGGCTTCTTTCTAAGGTTGGCAGTGGCAGATCTACCTCTTTTTCAGGGGCAGCAAGAGCAAAGTGCTGGGAGGACTGTCCAAATCTTCTTTCCAAATTGTCCTGGCAGTATTTTGCAGCACCCGGATCCTCCCCGAGCCCCAGACTCACCACTTTGGCAGGCAGAAAGGACCTCTTGACACCGGAGAGCTCGAAGTCCTCCTGGTAGCGCCCAGAGTCGGAGCTACACTGCCTCCTCCAGCCTTCAGTTTCCTCAGGCTCTGAGATCCCACGTGCTTGTCAGGTGCATCATCAAGAAACGCCTCCAAATCCCTCAAGCCGGCCCAGGCTCCTGCCCACAAAGCTGCTGGGAGGAAACACTCCCGAGCCTCCTTTCCCCCCAGTAACCTGGTTTGTCGGGGCTCCGCAACTACTTGACCATTCGCTGATGCAACTGAGCCAGGTGGACGGGACAGCTCAACTCTTATCTCTCCTTACAAACTTCCTTTTTTCTTTAGCTGAATCCTTTCAATCCTTTCAAGAGCCTAGACTCGTCAGCTGAGTCAGCGATTGAGAAACAGCCCAGAAAGGGATGGGGGTACTGAAAGGGGCCGGCTCCAACACCGCCCTTCCGTGCTTCTCCCTCCTCCCACCTGATGCACAGGGCAGCGAACACAACGAACTTTTCTTTCCCAAAGCTTTTGTTTTTAATTATTTTTTTGACGTCATGATTTGACGTCCCTCTTGTCTCTGTTCCAGGAGAGAGAAATAGAGACAGAACCGGTCAAACACTCCCCCTTCTTTCAAACCTTCCATCCTCTTCTGTAGCCAAGCCTTGACTCACCGCTTAGTTATCTATTTCTGCAGAAAAAGTTCCCATAGAGTTTGGCTCCAGGGAGGGAACTCTGACCTGCCCCTCCACTCCAGCTCTCCTGACTCTTCTAAGGCGAGGGGATTTTCTTTTCTTTTCTTTTTTAAAATCTTTTTTTTTCCTCCTCAGATTACCTAGGTACAATGTTCAATAATCCTTTCCTGACATTTTGCTATCCATGTTCTCTTTCTCTCTTCCTCCCACCCCACCACTCTGTCTTCTCTAAGCCTGAAGGTAACCTGATATAGGTTGTACGTGTGTTAATATATACCACGTATTTCCATGCTGCCTCATGTTGCATCATACTAGACAAAAATTCATGGAAAAAATAAAGCGAAGAATGGCGTTCTTAAATTTGCATTCAGACTGTAGGTTTCTTCTATATCACCTTTTTCCTTACTGGTTTCTGAGAGTTGTGTTAGATCCTTGCGTTGTTGATAACTGTCATTCTCTTGATCCTCATACTTTATTGCTGTCACCGTGTACAGCGTTCTTCCATTTCTGGCCACCGTACTTTGTATCACTTCAGATAAGTTTTCCCAGGTGTGTGTGTGTGTGTGTGACCATCTTGTTTGTCATTCTTATGGTGCTATAGCATTTTATTGCAACCATACAATTTGTTCAGGCATTCCCCTTCAGCTCTTTGCCACCACAAAAAGGGGTGCTATATATATATATATTTTTTTTTTTTTTCTACAAATGGGTCTTCTCCTCCTTTCTTTGATCTCTTTGGGATACTGTAAGGGAAAATGAAAGAAAGCAAGACTCTTGCAAAAGTGGCCAAAGGCAAAAGAGTCAGTTAGACTTTTGGCCTAAGCCTGTAGAGTTGTATTCTTTGGGAATATACCACCACCACCAAGTCTACAACGCCTTCTATCCATCTTGTTTACCTATTTCAATACAGACCCAGATGTGCTATTGATAAGTCAAAGGATATACACACTTTGGTGACTCTTTGGGCATGGTCTAGACTGCTCTCCAGAATCTTTAGATAGGTTCTCTGCTTAACCAACAATTTTCCCACACACCCATATAAAAATGCATACTTGAATCCAGGACTTCAATCCCCAGAAGTCCTTGCTCCACTTCCCCAGAATGCTTTGTAATCTCACTGAATTCTCACCTGGGCCAAGAGCAAATGATTATTGAAAGGGTCTCCAGCTTAGGTGGGGGCTCTCTTTTCTTTCTGCTTCTGCTTCTAAGCACACGGCTCTCCACCTAGCAGGCAAGATGTGAGTGGTTGTGAATAGGCTCTTTGGGCCTAGATACTCCTCTCTTATTTGTATTTTCTTTATATTTTAATCTTCAATAAACCTCTAAAAATATAATACTCCTTGCAAAGAAAAACTAACTTCTACCGGCCTCAGTTTCCCCCAATATTTAATCTTTACACCCTCCAACATTTATCATTTTCCTTTTTTTGTCATATTAGATAGTCTGACTGGTTTGAAGTGGTACCTTAGAGTTGTTTTAATTTGAATTTCTCTAATGAATAGTGATTTCAAGCATTTTTCATATGCTTAAATATAGCTTAGTTTTATTATCTGAGAATTTCCTATTCATACCCTTTGACTATTTGTCAGTTGGGGAATGCTTTGTATTCTTATAAATTTGACTGAGTTCTCTATATATTTGAGAAATGAGGCCATTGTCAGAGACACTTGCTATAAAAATTTCCCCTAGTTTGTTTTTCTCTTCTAACCTTGATTGCATTGGTTTTGTTTGTGCAAAAACTTTTAAATTTAATATAATCAAAGTTTCTTACTTTACATATCATAATGTTCATTATGTCTTGTTTGGGCACAAATTCTTCCCTTATCCATATATCTGACAGGTATTCTATGCTCCTCTAATTTATTTATGGTTTTGCTCTTTATTTTCAAATCATGTATCCATTTTTAACTTTACTTAGGTATATGATATGAGGTGTTGATCTGTGCCTAGTTTCTGCTGTACTGTTTTCCAGTTTTCTCAGCAGTTTTTGTCAAATAGTGAGTTCTTCCAGAAGTGTGTATCTTTGTGTTTACAAAACACTAGGTTACTTTGGTCATTTTCTACTGTGTATTGAGTGCCTAATTTATTCCATTGATCCATTCCTCTATTTCTTAAGCATTGCCATATTGTTTTGACGGTTACCACTTTATAGTATAGAGAGTATAGGGAGTATAGATAGAGCACTTTCCTTCATATTAAAAAAATTAATTCCCTTGACATTCTTGGCCTTTTGTTTTTACAGATAAATTTTACTATTATTTTTCTAGTTCTATGAAATGATTTTTTGATAGATTGATGGTTTGGCATTAAATGGGTAAAGTAATTTTGGTAGAATTGTCATCTTTATTATATTGACTCATCCCATACAGGAGCAATTAATGTTTTTTGGATTGTTTAGATCTGCCTTTAATTCAGTGAAAAATGTTTTGTAGTTGTGATCATCTAGTTCCTGGCTTTGTCTTAGCAGATGGACTCCTCTCAAAGTTATGATCCTATCTTTGGTTATTCCAAATGAGATTTTTCTGTTGGGCTTTATTGGTAGCATAGAGAAATGGCAATGATTTATATGGTTTTATTTCATATCCTGCAACTTTTTAAAAGTTCTTTGTTTTGATAAGGTTTTTGCATGATTATCTAGGTTTCTCTAAGTACACAAGCATATCATCTGCAGAGAGTGATAGCTTTATTTCCTCATTGTCTATTCTAATTTCTCCAATTTCTTCTCTTATTGCTAGAGCTAACATTTTTAGTACAATATTGAACCAATATTGGTAGCAATAATGGATCTTTTTACTTCACTTCTGATCTTATTGAGAAATCTAATTTATCCCCATTGTTGATAATAATTGCTGATGGTTTTAGAGGGATGCTGTTTATCATTTTGAGGAATATTCCATTCATTCCAATTTTTCTAGTGTTTTTAATAGGAAGGGGTGTTGGATTTTGTCAAAAGCTTTTTTCTGCATCTATAGAGATAATCATGTAGTTCCTATTGGTTTTGTTATTGATGTGATCAATTATGTTGAAGGTTTCCCTAATGTATGATCCCTGCTTTCTTGGTATAAATTCCATGTGGTCATAATGCATAAACTTTGTGGTATATTGCTGTAATCACCTTGATATTATTTTATTTAAAAATTTTGCATCAATATACATTAGGAAGATTGATCTATAGATTTCTTTGTTTTTTTTTTCTTTCCTGGTTTAGGTATCAAGACCATAATTGTGTCATAAAAAGAATTTGGTACAGTTCCTTCTTTAGCTATTTTCCAAATATTGTATAAAGTATTGAAGTTAATTGTTTTTTAAACAGTTGTTTTTTTTTTAGACTTCACTTGAGGCTTTTTTCTTAGGAAATTCATGGCTGACTTGTTAAATTTCTTTTTCTGAGATGGAATGGGCTAAGTAAGAAGGTTGCTTAAAAGGGGGTTCATATTTAATTCTAGATGTAATAGGGAGCCTAATGGAGTTCATAGTGTTGAGAGGCAACAAGGTCAGCCCTGGACTTTAGGAAAACCACTTTGGCAAGTGTAAAAATAGATTCAAGTGAGGAGAGGCTCCATAGAGGGAAAACAATTTGGAGGCTACTAGAAAAGTCCAAGCAAGAAGTGAAGAGGGTCAGGGCTTGGGTTATGGCAGTGTAATTGGAAAGAAGGTGTCATAGGATTTAGAGAAATGACAAGAATCCAAAATGATTGGATCGTTTTGATGAGTGAGAGTAATATGCGGAGGATGACACCCCGATTGCCACCTGGGTAACTAGACCGGTAATAGTACCTTTGACAGCAATAGGAAAGTTTGGGAAAAGGGTGGATTTTAGGGGAAAGGTAATGAGTTCTATTTTGGACATACTGAGTTTGAAATCTTTATTATAGATTCAGTTTGAAGTGACCAAAAGGTAGCTAGTGATATGTGACTGAAGGCTGAGAGAGGCCAGATAGAGAAATGTGGATGGAGGAGGGATCTTCATGGAGATCATGAAATCCACTGGAGTTGATAAGATCAGTGAGTGACAGAGTATGTAGAGGAGAGAGAAGAAGTCTAAGGACAGAACCTTGGGGGCACCTACAATAAGATACGGATGAGGATAACACAAAGTTTGAGAAAAGCTTTAACAAACTGTAAGAAAGCGTAGAGATAGTAGTGTCACAAAAATCCAGAGAAACTTTTGTAAAGTGAGTGGCAAGTGGTAAATGCTTAATAAAAGCTGGTTGGGGCAGATGAATAGCACAGTGATACCACATAGTAAATAACAGAGGTAGGATCTGAACCCTTGAAACCAAATCCTACATTTTTTTCACCATAGAATGTTCCTTATTTTAATTCTCCCCAGAGAAAGAGAAAGAATTTATCCAATAAAGGTTTGTGCAAGTTCCTATGTTAGTTGCTGTGCATGAATAAGATAAGATCCCTAACTTCACAAAGCTTCCACAGGATAAAAGACAGGTACAGAATGACTATCACACAATGTAGTTTAAAATGCATGGGTAGGGGGCAGCTGGATAGCTCAGTGGATTGAGAGCCAGACCTAGAGATGGGAGGTCCTAGGTTCAAATCTGGCCTCAGACACTTCCCAGCTGTGTGACCCTGGGCAAGTCACTTGACCCCCATTGCCTACCCTTACCACTCTTCTGCCTTGGAGCCAATACAGAGTATTGACTCCAAGATGGAAGGTAAGGGTTTAAAAAAAAAAATGCATGGGTAGCCTTTATAAGGGCTCTGTGGAGTCAGCCCTGGACTTTAGGAAACCAGCCCCCCCCCCCCACACACACCCCAGTTACACTGAGAAGTTGGGTTTCTCAAAGTAAAGCTGCCTATAGCTTTCTCTCAGGGTTCTAGATTTACCTCTGAGGGGATGGCCGGGCTGTCTTCTTCAGAAGACCTTCTCATGGGCCCCCACCGTGTGTGCTTCTCACCTTGAATATTAATTAGTCAGCTGGGTTCAATTCATTTTTAAGAAAAGGTATTTATTAAGATGCTATAATAACATTTGGTACAAATGTCCCCTTCTATTTCCGGAGTGCTCTCCCACAAGTACATACTGAGTTTAGAGGAATGTGGAGTTAAGCTTCAAAATCACATCCAACAAAGGGTGACTCACAGCTCCTTGGACTTCAGTCCTAAAAATAGTTTCTTTAATTTGCATCGGTGTGTGTGAGTGTGTGAAGGAGCACATGTGGTCCCTTTTTGTGCTTTTTAAAGAGCACTGAATTTGCGTAATCTTTCCTTGGCTGCCAATGCAGATACTGCCTTCAGCTGTTCCAGGGACCCTCCTAAGATGTTGATGGGAAGATGGAAAGTCTAAAATCTTTGAACTTTAAAGGGTCATCCTGTGACCAAGGAGGGTGATATAGCTCGGTTGAGGCCAAAGGTTCCTGTAAGCAATTTGTTCTTAGAATTGCTGCTCTATTCTTTCTGCTGCTGGACATTTTAATCCTTTATTCCAACTAACTTCCTCATTTTAGTCTCAGAGGTCTCAGAGGATGTGATTCAGAAAATGCAATCACCACAAATTCAAACACATTCTGTCATATGGGGAGACAATCTTGGAAGGTATTTAGGCCTTTTACACATCAAAGGATAATTAAGATACACTCTCATTTTAAAAATACAACAGGTATTAACATCTTCACTTATTTTAAATGAGATGAGGTATTCTGGTTGATTTTCTTTTTACCCTTTATCCTTGCCATAATTGAGTAATAAACCAGTTCGTTTTATAGCTTATGAGAGATTACATCTAGATAGGTTAATCAATCAACTTTTATTAAGTGACTCCTTCATGCAGAGCACTATGGTGAATGCTTGGTAATATACAAAGGTCAGATAAAATAGGGTGGCTGCCATCATGGAGTTTATAGCTTAGTAATGGAAGCCTCTTAGGAAGACTTCATGTAATATATCTGTTTTAGAAACATACAGGTATAGTCTGTACTATGAATTTGTCTCCTGCTCAGAGAAAGAGATCTGGAAGGCGACTGCTGGGAAGATGTAGGGAAAGATAACAGGATAGAACTGAGCAATCACTGTCTAGACATAAAATGCACATATACAAAAGACCCTTTGAAAGGCAGAAGGGAAATCACATATAAAATAGGAGTTTCATGTCTGTCTAGACTAATGCAGTGGCTCAGGAAAATGTTAGCTCTTCTCACCAGCCTCCTTGGGTGTAGGGACACCTCTGTCACTGACTCTGTGGTCTTAGTAGCTGAGGGGATAATTCATCAATTATTCTACCAGCATTAGTCTGCCACATCTAGAGGAGGCCTGTCCTTTGTTCTGTTAGGGGTAGCTTGGTTAGAGGGAGGAGAAAGGGCAGCTCTCTCCAATGAACCATGCAGATTATGGATGGAGGGTTCTGGTTGATTTCAGTGTGTTGACTTGTTTTCTAACAGAGACTGAGGTGCCCAAGGGATGGGGTGGGGTCAGTGACCAGTCTGGGAGTGCTAACCTTGTGCTTCTCAGCATGGCTCTCTTCAGTTTGCCTCTTGTCCAGGGTGAATCTGATGCCCAGTGTCCACAAGAGGATCCCAAGGAGAAGAAGCCCTTCCCTCAGGCGGATCCACTTCAAGGAGCAGGAGGACATATTCATAGGCTCTATTAGGTCAGAAACAGAGAAATAGGGAGCATGGAATGTGAGACGGTTCTGACTGTTTGGGATGTTGGGTGGGTATTAATCTGGGCAACCCTCTCCCAATAGGTTGGGCAGAATTCCAGGATACCAGACCACTCCATGGAGCTTTTAGGTATAGATAGGGTCAGAGTATTGATGTCACTTTAGGGGCAGCACTAGGAGTAATTGTAAAATCATCTGGCTTCTCTGAACTACCCTTAATAGTAAAGTGTGAGGTTTATGGGTAGGCCCTCTCCAGAGGAGGTCAGAAACATTCCCCTGGCACCAAAATATCCCCTGCTTCTCCTCAAAACACAACCCTTTCCCTCCACTCCTAGTGACATGGGCATTGTACCCCAGAAACCCAGGCATCTTTGTGACTCTTAACCTAGAAACACTCAATGATCCTACCCAGGGATCTGAGATGTTTACCCTCTTTTGTCCTCTAGATTTAAGGTGGACAAAGAAATGAATCTTTATGCCTCCAGGCAGACCCCAGTCAGATGACCACCTCACCCCACCAAATGCCTGAGGGACTAACATTCTATAGGTCATGTCCACACCAGGACATCGCATCTAAAGAGTATATAAACCCCAGAACTGATGTCATCTGGGGGACAGCCTCTCCATCCATGCTGTCCCCATGGGGGAACAGCCTTTCCTTTCATGCTGTCCTCCCAGGGAACTGCTCCCCATCTTGCTGTTCTACCTTGCTATCCTCCTGGCCACTCTCAACATTACTTCCTAAATTAATAAATCTCTTTTTGTTTTTAAGCTAAGTTTTGGAGTCATTGCATGCTTGCAAAAGGGATCCTTCCTGAACCCCCAAGGTATCCTTCCTGCCCATAACACTAGGAAAGCATAGAAAGTTCAGCTTGCTCCCATTTCACTGGAGTAGCCTCCAAAAGCCTAGTAAGGGGAGGGAACAGGATAAAGGGGAGAGGATGTCTCCTCTGATTCCAGTGAATGGGAATGACTGGGCAACTGCCATAAATTCTGGCCTCTACAATTGTTATGTAGAGTCTATTACCTAGTAGCTCTCTTTCCACTTCACCCTAACACTCACCTTCCCCCACCTCACTCCCACCTCAGAAATCCATCATCACACTTAAGCTTTGGGGTTTTGTCTAAAGCATAGATGCCCCTCAGAGCACAGGTATTCCGCAGATCTATGGTGAGATTTCTCTGATTCAAAGGATTGCTGGCCAAGCAGGTGAATGAAGAAATAGATTGACCCTCGGGTAAGGACCAAATTGGGAGATACTGCTGACATTTTTGACTGCTCCAGTCCATTTGCAAAGTTCAAATTTCCCCAGGTCCTTTTTATAGCTTTCCTAGGCCCTGAGACCAGGTAATCCAGGGTGATGTTGCACACGTGAAGTGAGACACTATGACTGAATATGAATCTGGGAAATAGGGATGGGTTATGGGGTCAAAGATAAAGAAGAGAAATTAGGTCAGGAGACAGAGAGTCTTAGAAGTCTTCATTCCTCATGTTGCCAGCCATCTTTCACAGGATGCCATCTTTCACAGGAGCAATTCAAAGCCCTTTATAGTACTTACCAATATAGAACAATCACCAGAACCTCTTAGAGAAATGTGATTCCAGGGAAGAGGAGCAACAACTGGACCTTCCAATCAAAGTTGAAATTCATGTTGTGAGAAATATTAGTAAGAAAGGAAATTTAGTTGAATATGTAGAAGAATTAGCTGCTTAAATTTTTGTTCCCTCTCAATTTTTGTGCTCTGAAGCAAATCCCTGGGTACTCTATCTTAGTTACAACTTTATTTTCTAAAGGAGAACGTGAGGATCACAGAAGAGAAAAAATTCATTCTACTGGCCAGGAAAATCTAAAAGTTCCATCTCTTAGTTCCTACTTTCCTCCTTTTGATACTAAAGACTAGGTTAAGATATGTAGTTAGGGACTGAGTATTCTCTTTTTTTAAAGTAATTGTTTTGGAACTTTAATTGCAGGATATAAGTAG
This sequence comes from Monodelphis domestica, assembly GCF_027887165.1. NCBI lineage: Eukaryota > Metazoa > Chordata > Mammalia > Didelphimorphia > Didelphidae > Monodelphis > Monodelphis domestica. The sequence continues at coordinate 168,240,461 of NC_077228.1, read as the reverse complement.
TAGTCTCTCGGTGTCAGAGAATGACTATTGTCCTTGTGCGTTTTCATCTACGGTGTACCCTCATGTGGCTTTGGAGTCCAAAAAAGGAGGCGCAGAGTCTGTGGCACATGGGGCATGGGACGCCAGTTGTTACGGGAGGTGCGGTTGTGGCCTGGTGTCGGCGTTCACGCGCAGCGGCAAGACGTCGACGTCGTTCATCTTCAAAGGTGGTGGCGGCATGGTGAATGTGGGTTCGCCAGCTGCTTCTGTCAGAGGCAGCGAGTTCTAGTTGCTTTGGTGTAATGCCAGCCCACTTCAAGTTGGACTTTAGCTGATCCTTGAATCTTTTCTTTGGTCGGCCTTGTTTCCTGAGTCCAGCTGACAGTTCACCATAGAATACCTGTCTTGGTATTCGCTGTGGGTCCATGCGGAAGACGTGTCCAGACCATCGTAGCTGGCTTTTGAGGACCAGGACTTCGATGCTGGTGGAGTTGGCTCTGTCGAGGACTTCCTGATTGGTGATTCAGTCCTGCCATCGGATCCTCATGATTGACTGGAGGGAGCGTTGGTGGAATTGCTCCAACTGCTTCATGTGCTTCCGGTACACTGTCCATGTCTCACAACCGTACAGGCGCGAGCTGAGGACCACTGCGTTGTACACTTTGAGCTTCATCACAGTGCTTACAGCTCTGTGTTGGAGGACTTTGCAGCGCAGCCGCCCGAGTGCCTGGCTGTGCCTGCCTGCTGTGATTCAGGCAGGTTCTGCTCTGAAACAGATGACAGGAGTCTGTTGAGTATAACACAGGCGAGGATCTTTCTGGCAGTGGAGAGTAGTGAGATGCTTCTGTAATTGTCACAGGCTGCTCGTGAGCCTTTGTTCTTGTATAGGGCTACGATGGAGGCATCTCTGAGTTCTGGGAGCATGTCTTCCTCTTCCCATATGCTGGTCAGCACTATGTGGAATGCCTGGAGCGCCTTTCCATTTAAGGCCTTGTACACCTCGGTTGGGATCCCTTCACTTTTTGGACTTCCTCTATTGAAGGAGGAACTTCAAGTTTTTCAATGGTGCGGTTTTGGGGGATCTGGTCAAGGGCTCTTTGGTCGACTGAAGAGGGTCAGTTGAGAAGCTGACTGAAGTGTTCTTTCCACCTGTTGCTGATGCCTTTTTTATCTTTATGAGAGTGTCACCATCAGACGATAGCAAGGGAGTGGTGATGGGTTCTAACCTATAAAAATCATCAGCATTTCTTAATATTACTTAATTATTTAATATTACTATATTACTAATAAAATCCAAAAACAAGAGACTGAAGGATAAATACCATTAAAAATAAATGTAGACAATATAAAATAACTGGAAATCTAATTGCTAAGACAAACCCAGGAACTATATGATCGTAACTAAAAAACACTTGATACAAATAAAGTCAGATATAAATAATTGGAAAAACTTTCATCACACTTGAATAGGCTGAGCCAGTATAATAAAAATGATAATTCTGCTTAAATTAATTTACCTATTCAGTGCCATACCCCACAATTATTTCATAGATCTAGAAAAAAATAATAAAATTCATCTGAAAGGACAAAAGGCCAAGAACATAAAGGGAATTACTGGAAAAAAAAGTATGAAGAAAGGTGGCTTAGTTGTATCAGATCTTAAACAATTGTGGTAACTAAAACAATCTGGTAGTGCCTAAGAAATAGAGTAGTGTACCAATGGAATAGATTGAACACACAACATGCAGTAGTAAATGAGTACTTGTAGCCTATTGTTTGATACATAGCTATTAAGTGTCAAAGGCAGGATTTGAACTGAGGTCTTCCTGACTCCAAGTCTCTCTTTGTATTCCCCTCAGAATGCCCTTTGGGAGCTTATGTGTGACTGGCAGAAGAGAACACATGAAGGGGAAGTAGAAGAGAGAAGAGGACGTGCTCTGTGACCTAGAGTAGAGCTGGTTGGGCGAAAGCTCATTTATTAGAGATCAGCATTGAGGGGATGGAGTTGTAGGAGTTGTAGGAGACGAGGGAATGATGATAAGGGGTAGAATGCCATTCAAGAGGTCAGTAAGGAGAGAAGTAATGACATATCCCCACCAAAACTGAGGTAGTTTGCCACCAATATGCATCATAGCTGTGGAAATATAGATATATGTGGATAACACTTATGGAGAAGTGAATACATAGAAGACATCTGTGCCCAGGGCTCTGGCCTGGACACATCAGTTCAGGCTTCCAGTAATGTGGATGGGATTTTGTCTTTCATTCATGTTGTTGGGCTGCTCCTGTCTGTGTTGCTCCCAGCTGATATGTGGTGTGTGGACTCCAATCAGCATTATTCCTTCATTGTCTTATGTGGTTATAGCTGGCAAGGGTCTACTAGACATGAAGTTCTGCATAAATAACCTTTATAACCAATCCAAAATCATCCACCTGTCAGAAAACTACACACTTTGCTTGAAAAGGTCCCACATGTGTTGCTAAGGTTGCTTTGGGTTCTGATGTTTTCACTTGCTTTCAGTTTCAGCCTCAAGCTGGAATGTCCAGCTGAGTGTCTTCCTCTTTCTCAGAGTAGGAAGGCTGGGTTCTGCCCCTACTGCTCTTTTAGCTTCAAACCCAGACACTTTTTACCATACATAGCTCCTTTAAAAAGTAAGAGAGCCTTGAGACATTTAGTCATGATTCTAGAGGAAAAAACTCTAGAGAATTGCCCCACTAAGGCTGAATATATCTGTTTTTCCAGTCTTGGCTAGAATAAGCACTTATTTATTTATTTTTATTTAAAATTTTTTTTCTAAGATCACATGATTCATATTTTCTCCCTTTATCCTTCCCCCTTCCCCGAGTTGACAAGCAATTCCACCAGGTTATACATACATACTTTTATATGTATATGTGTATACATATACATATATATATTATTACTCAAACCCATTTCCATATTATTCATTTTTGTAAAAGAGCAATCCTTTAAAATCAAAACCCCAAGTCACATACCCATATAAGCAAGTGATAAATCACATGTTTTCTTCTGGATTTCTACTCCCAAAGCTCTTCCTCTAGGTGTAGATAGCATTCTTTCTCCAAAATCCCTCAGAATGGTCCTGGGTCATTGCATTGCTCTTAGTAGCAAAGTCGATTACATATGACTGTCCCACAATGCTATAGTCTCTGTGTACAATGTTCTCCTGGTTCTGCTTCTTTCACTCTGCATCAATTCCTGGAGGCATTCCAGTTCTTAAAAGAAATCCATCAATTCATCATTCATTATAACACAATAATATTCCATCACTATCATATACCACAATTTGTGTAGCCATTCCCCAATCTGCTTCTTTTTTAGAAGGTGCTTTCTTTGCCTACCCTTTGATCCAGCCATACCACTTTTGGGTTTGTACCCCAAAGAGATAATAAAGAAAAATGCTTGTACAAAAATATTCCTAGCCGTGCTCTTTGTGATGGCAAAAAAAAAATGGAAAAGGAGGGGGTACCCTTTGATTGGAGAATGGCTGAACAAATTGTGGTATCTGATGGTGATGGAATACTATTGTGCTGAAAGGAATAATGAACTGGGGGAATTCCATGTGAACTGAAATGACCCCCAGGAATTAATGCAAAGTGAAAGGAGCAGAACCAAGAGAACAGTGTACATAGAGACTGATACATTTTGGCACAATCAAATGTAATAGACTTTTCTACTAACAGCAATGTAATAATCCAGGAGAATTCAGAGGAATTTATGAGAAAGAATGCTATCCATGTCCAGAGAATGAACTGTGGAAACAAAAATTGTACTAGTGGGGAATCAAGAAGTAATAAAAGTTTGAACAGATACTTGAGAGAGAGGGACCAGATAAAAAGTAACACCAATTTTCCCTTCCTCCAGGCAGAGCTGTTGACAATGGAGTCCAGTCTGACTAGATCCGAAGTGTATGAGTAATCCCCTTTAGTCTCTCCTTTAGATGAATTATTTGTAATACCTCTTCTAGTACATTTAAGGTAGTTGAGTCTTCAGTAAAGCAAAAACAAAACAAAACAAAACAACAAAAACAACAAAAAACCAACAACTATCTATTGGTTAAAGGATTAGGAAATAACTGAGGATAGAGGAAACAGGAAGTCCCTGACTATTTCCCTCCTATAGCTGGTTTCAGGGTGTTTGAAGCACAAGTCTGGGACTAAGTCCCAGACTATGTTATTATCTTTGTGGGCTCAAAATGTTGGTACTTCTTGTCTCAGAGATATAGTTGCAATGAATCTTCTTAAGGATAGGCTTATTGCTCTCCCCGAAGGGAAAAGTCTCTATCCTCATACTGTAACAGATGAAAGGGTCTGGATCTTCTACTGCTCAGCAAAATATTTAGTGGAGATATCTTTGAATTCTCAGCAAGGATTTTGATCCTTCCTCTTCAAGCCAAGGAGAGAAGAACCTAGCAGTTCTCAACTGCTCCTCCTTTAGCTTAGCTGGAATGCTCCATTCCCATCCCCTGATTGCAATAGAGTTCCATTTCACCTTCTCATGAGATAGCTTTGCAAAATCCAGGTTTTCATTCATTTTAACATTTCTCTCTTCCACAAATCCCCCTTTTTCTGTTGTACAGAGTCAGCCAGACATTTGTACCAAAGTCCAGTACTTACCTTATTGATTAATAGTCTATCCTATCTATCTTATGAAATATCCTATTCTAAATATTCCTCCACCCCCCAAAATAACAAAGCTTACTCTATCATAAGTATCCTAATCTATCTAAATTCTATGCCAAGATCAGGATTAAAGGAAAGTGGGAGGGTAGAAAAGTAATTCAAATACATGGGTATTTTGAACATAGCAACAGATTCAATAATGTAACATTTTTTTCTGTAACAAACTAAATCTTCCTATCTCAATGAACACTAACAATTTCCTAACTATAAACTTTTATAAATTCTATTACTCCTATGGTAATAACTCTTTTTAAAAAATTACATCACAAGATATGGTATCCTGTCCCTAGTCTATCTCTAGTTCCAAACTTCCCTAATCTAATCTCTCCCTATTGGTTAATGGTTAATATATTTTAGTCTTCCTTAACCTATATTAGTATGTTAATCCATTAGTACCATACAAACATACATTGTCTTTCTGTACAGACTTTACATATGTACAACTATGTTACATTTTCACATGAGTTCTGACCAGAAGTCATTCAGACAAGAATTTTTTGTATTTTCTTGCCTGCATGAGTGCTGCAGAAGCTCAAATAGGTTGATCATATGTACGGTACGACCCAAAAATGTCAGTGTGAATGAATGAATGAATGTATATGTGTTAGTTATGTATTGTTGCATGCATACTTACTCCATCCGTGAATCCTCTTCATGTTATGATTTAAATGTATATGTGAATGCATTGCCCTATATGTGAAATTAACATGTATAACAAATAATCTTACATGACCCATCATCATCAGTTTTTTTTAAGTTCTTTTGATATCTTTGATGTTGATTTGATATAAATATACAGGTCTTGTGGCTTCCTCTGTATAGCATGAATATTTGTTTGTCATCTCACCTTGATTGAAGTCCTGTGTTCTCTGGTGATTTTAACCTACAGGATCATGTATGTGTATAATATTATTAGGTGTATGTGTGTAAGATTGATTTTCTTCATGTGTGTATGTAAATAAAGTTCTTCATGCATGTATGTAAGAATCTTCACGTATGTGTGTATGCAATATAGATTTTATAATCTGATGTAAATATCTCATATGGTTTTAAGATTTGATGTTTGGTATTTGGATTTTGAGATTTGGATATGTAGTTAGAATATATGATTTTGAGATTTGGATTTTGAAATTTAGAATTTGGAATTTGGAGATGGAAACTTCCTTTTAGTCTTGATTGAACCTTCAGATTTTGATCTAAGAAGAGATTCTTTATGATTTCATGTATTAGCAGAGATTTGTTCTTATCTGTTAACAGAGATTTGTTTGTTATTGGGAGCTATTTCTTGAGACATAGATTTACCATATATACATATATATATATATTTTTTTTTTTGTGCAGTGCCTTATACTATTTCTTCTTCACTCCCATTATTCTCATTTATAGGAACAATTTCAGTTGTTTCTAGGGCATTTGGTATTCCTTCAGATTCTGATATTTCTTTTGCATTTTTTCTGGATTTTTCTCTAGATCTTCTATTGTGCTATCAATATTGTGGGCATGATGTTGTTTCACATGAGAGGCATGATACCATTGATCTTTTCCTGAAACTTTGATGGAAATGGGAGTAGTTATTACTACTTCTAAAGGGCCATTCCATCTAGGCTCAGTAGATGTTTCTTTAACAAAATTCTTCACATACACTTTATCTCCTGACTTGATATTATGTAGTGAGAAGTCAAGTGGTAGTCTTTGGAATAATAATCCTAGCTTTCTTAGTTCTTCCAACCTATTTTGTATTTCTTCTAGATAGGTGTGAAGCTGGCATTCTCCTTTTGACATGGATATGTAAGATGGTTTAGCTGTTTGTCCATGCCACAGTGGTTGTCCATATAGGATTTCGAATGGGGAGATGTGCAAGTCTCCTCTGGGCCTAGTTCTAAGATGGAATAATGCTGAAGGAAGAAAATTTGTCCACTTTAGATGTGTTTGTGCACAGAGTTTTCCTATAGTTGTTTTTAATTCTTTATTCATGCGTCCCACATGTCCTGAACTTTGAGGCCTGTACACAGCACGTAGACTACTTTTGATTCCTAAGTTCTTGTACACTTCTTGCAAAATTTGTGATGTAAAATGCGATCCCTTGGCTGAATCTATAACATCAAGAATGCCATATCTAGGAATTATTTCCCTCAGTAGTGTTTTTACTACTGTGGCTGTGTTGTTGTTTTTAGCCAGATACTCCTCTATTGATCTAGTTAAACAATCCACGATCACAAGTGTATATTTGTATCCCTTGTCACTAGGCATGTTAATATAGTCGATCTGTAAACATTGGAATGGTGTGTAACTCAAAGGTCTGCCTCCCAGTGCCTTGTTCTTAAAATAACCTTGATTGCATTTCCTACATATAGCATATGCCTGACAAACTCTAATAGCATTTGTAGATATCCCCGTTGCGATCCAAAATCTCCGTATTAAATCTAGCATGGATTGCACTCCGTAATGACCTTCGGAATGAATCATATTACATAGATGCTGATGAAGTTTTCTAGGTAATATGGGCTTCCCTCTTCAGCCAGCCATATGCCTTTCACTAATTTGGCTACTAAATGTTTTTCCCATGACTGAATCTTGTCCCTGTGGTATGCTTTGGTAATATCAGGCTGTTCCACCAGAGAAAGATTCAGAACATGGTAAGGACCAAATACTGCTGCGTATATTGCTGTTATATCTGCCCTTTGGTTCCCCAGGGATACATTGTCCTTGCCAGAAGTGTGTGCTTTGCAATGTATGACAGCTACTTCACTTGGCAAGTCTACTGCTCCTATCAGGCAGGATATAAGATCTTTAAATGCAATTTGCTTCCCAGCTGGTGTTATAAAACCTCCGTTCTGCCATGTATATGCATTTGCATGCAGAATTGCAAACGTGTAAGCTGAATCAGTGAACAAGTTTACTCTTTTGCTTTTTTCATACTCTAATGTGTGCAGGCGAGCTTTGAACTCAGCACCCTGGGTGCTGACATTACCAGTTAGTGAAACATGCCATAGTGTCCTATCATTAGTCACTGCTGCTGCACCTGTGACCCTTTGTCCTCTAAAGATGTATGAGCATCCATCTGTGTATAACTCCATATCTGGGTCACTAAGATCTTTTAGATCTTCCCTTGGTTTATATACCATTTCTATAACTTGGGTGCAGTCATGTAGTGATTCACCCCCTAAAAGGCAAATCAGGAATCAGAGTTGCTGGGTTTAGAGGTGCACATCTATGAATGGCTAGATTATCATTTTCTAGCAAAATGATCACATACTGAGATAGCTTAGCAGATGTGAATGCATGTATATTCTGTGACCTTAAAAGAGTTTTTCAATTTTGTGAGCAAAATATGTATTAAGCTTACATCCCAGTACAATGTCATTCCCTTATTTCACCATGAGGGTGGCTTCAGAAGAAAAGCATGGGATTGATCATGTAATTTGATAGATATGATTAAATTAAATTAAATGTTAAAAGATCATTCTACTGTAAATATGAATAACAGGGAAATAGGTTTTGAATAATGATACATATATAACCCAGTGGAACTGCTTGTCAGTTCCAGGAGGAGGAAAGAAAGAGTGGGGTGGTGGAGAATCCTGAATCATATAACCATGGAAAAATATTCTAAATAAAAAAGGGGGGAAAAACAGTCACAGAAATAAAAAAAGAAGATGGTTTCTTGAACCAGAGGCCCATCACTTTGAACCAGTGTTATCCTTTATACTTGGTTACTTTAGCCTTAATTCTCTTCTCTGACTTCTTTAATTTTGTGGTCACCCCGGGCAAGGTCTTTGTCAGAGGCCTCTCTAATTTAGAATTAAAATTTCTTGGGGCTTGCTGCTTAATTTCTTATTGAACAACTATACCTTAGCACAGTCTATTCAGAGGATACTTTTCCAGAAAACTGTCAAAGGCTCTAAGGGTTAGGCACTCTCAGTGTTTCAATCCCCAAATTTATGCAAATGAAAAGGCAAAGAAATAAAACTAAGACCATGAGGCAAAATCATGTTCTTCTCTCTAACTGTCCCTGACTGGTCTCATTCTTACCTTGGAGACATCTTTAGATCTATATGTAGCTAGCAAGAGCTATCTTTTCTCTCAGCCCATCCTACCACAGAGACAAGCTTGGGGTGTAGCTTTCCCAGAACACTCATTGCAGCCCTCAGTGAACTCACTGAGTGGCATTTCCCAGGCCCATACAAAGCATAGGCAGAAGCTGTCACTGGCTCATGCTATGGGGTACTAGGAGTCTTACTGAAGTCGGGAGGGTCCTATCTCAGCTTCAGACTGATTCAGGTCCTTGAATCAGGGCTCAATCAAAGTGATTTCTATTCCACAAGTCTGTAGGACTAAATGCAGTAATATTTCACTTACCCATTTGCAGCCAAGACTACAAGAAGTTGCCATACTACAAGAGAGAAAAAAGGACTGATGCGGAAGTGTCATTCCCTGGTCTGATTTTACCTTCACTCTCAGGGACAGGGGAGTCAGAAAGCAATTAGGTACTTTCATATTTTTCACAAAGGGGTGTGGTTCAAGGATTCCTGCATCTTAACATATGTCAAGTGCTGAAATCTTGAGTCTCACACTAGGTTCAAGTCCTTGCGCTCTTTGGGCAGAATGCCATCAATTCACATAGGATTGGTTTGGCCTTTTTGACCTTGTGCTCTTTGGCACTATGCAAGTAGCTTTGTGCTTTTTTGGCACTGTTCAATGGCTCTTCCTGTATTCCCTTCTCCTGGAAACAGACAGAATCATTAAACAAAGTACCATAACATTTATCCATAAATGGCAGGTTTCCATAGTCTAAAGCTTTGGAGTATGCATTAATATTATAGCAAGTATATTTTAAACTTGTATTATTGCACATTATAAAAAAAGTTAAAGAAAATCATCTCAATACTGGTGACATGTGTTTCATATAAAAAAAGGAGAGAAAAAAATTGAAAAACCTGAAATAGTGTATTGCACATGCAAGGAAAAACATAGCTTATAATAATTGACAGGCTTTGTCAACTAAGGAAAGGTAGAATACAAAGGTTTCTCACCAAAAATGAGATCCATCTCTTCTTCAAACCTGGCCATGATCCATTGTGAGTGCAAGAAAGTGATTTTCACAAAGTAACAGATTTTATAAAGAACAAAAGTACAGCATGTAACGCACATTCAAAAAGTATCAAGATACCCAAATTATAATAGCCCATTTAATGACAATAGCAAACAAATCCACTATCATATTTTACATGAGTCTGCTGTATGACATTTAAAGAAATGGATACCTGTCACAAGTTTTTCAGGTATAGCAATGTTTCAAGCTTGGCTGAGATAGTTTAAAAAAATCTATTACGGCCATCATTACAAAAATGTGGCAGAGGGGTCTAGAAAAATCAAAGCCTCTATACTGTTTATGTTGGGTCTAAGAATGTCACCAAGAATCTAGAGCTCATTCTGGTAAAAGGGTAAAGTGAGCTGAGGAGTTACAAATGAGGGATGCCCCTCTTTTGGGAGCCATCCAGGGGTACCATGCCCTGTGATCAACTTTCCAGCTCCTTTGGTATGAGACTGTAATGTCCCATCAGGAGGTGGGGATTATAATTGTACTTCACTTCAGCTACTCAAAATGGACTTTACCTCCTGTTAGAGGCAGGTAAAATGATCAGTTGTTGAAAAAAAAATCTAAAATTCATGCTTGAAGACCCCTTAAAATCAATTTGAGATATTTAGCTCATTAAATTTACCAAAGGTTGTTATACAATTGTAACCAGTTTTGATGAAGTCCATCCATCCTCTATGTGACAGTTTACAAAGCCAAAATATTAAAAAAAACCCTATTTTTATATGAGTTATTCAATAATATTTGTTCAGTATAGTTATAGAGGAAAGGTAATAGAATATAACAGTAGTTAAAACCCAGTACATTAAAATGATTCAGTGTAACAGAATAGTATTGAATACATTTATTTATGAACTTAAAACAATAAAATTAAATATTAAAACAATCAGCAAAATACAGTAAACATGTTAATATATATATAATATGTTAATATTATTTGTTATATGTTAATTTGTATATATGTTAATATATATATATATATAACATTCAAGTCTGAAAAGTCTTAAAAATATACATTCCAGTCTCTTTAAAGTGCTAAGGTGCCTTCCCTGGGATCTCCCATACTGAGGGAGAATATGGGTTTGAGGAATCTCAAACTGGGCAGGCACAATTGGCAAAGAGTTGCAAAGAAATAAATTTCTCCCCTGAATCTCAGGCAAGATAAGTGAAAGGTTTAGTACACTCATGAAAAAAACATCCTAAAGCTGGAAACTGTTTTTTTTTTTAGCTTTAGTCCAATGAATTTTATTCAATTTTTAAAAAATTCTAGAATAGATTGTGAAGGATGTAGTTAATGGGCATCTTGAAAAGAAAGCATTGATTACATAGAGCCAGCCTAAGCTTAAGCAAGAATGCCAAGCCATTTTAACTTAATTACATTTTTTGACTGTGTTATTAAACTCTGGAAGAGCAAGGAAATGAAGTAGACATAATTTTTCCCTCTTCCCCTCTAACCTTATACACACACACACACATATATAAACATATATATAGTCTTAGTTGCCTATTATATTGAGGTTAATTGGTTCATCCCTTTTTTATCTATCTATATACCTACCATATCTGTCTGTATCATGTTTACACAGATTTTATCAGAGCATTTGGTAAAATCTTTTATATTATTTTGTGAAAGATGGAGAAATTCAAGCTAACCAATAATAAAATTAGATGCATTTGGATCTGGTTGAATGGCCACATTCAAAGAATAATTTATTAGCAGCTTTAGCTTGGCAGATGGCCTCTAATGGAGAGCCCCCAGGAATCTGTGCTTGGCTCCATGCTGTTTAACAATTTTATCAGTGACTGGGATAAAAGTATTGGTGGTTGTTCATCAAATTTGAGGATGATCCAAATCTGGGAAGGATAGTTAACATACTCCATGACAGAATCAGGAACCCCCAAAAATCTTGGCAGGCTAAAGCATTGAACTGAGGCTATAGGTTAAAATTCAGTAGCTATAAATGTAAAGTCTTAGATGAGTTAAAAAAACATATAGGCTTGGTCGGACAGCAGTTTGTATGGAAAAGATCTGGTTGCTCAGAATGAATCATTGTGATGTGACAACCAAAAATCTATTGTGATCTTGGGTGCCACTTTATTTTTTATTTGAATTAATTTAGTCAATTTAGATTATTCCTTGATTACAATAATCACATTATTCCCCTCCACCCACTCTTTTTTTTTTTAACCCTTACCTTCCGTCTTGGAGTCAATACTGTGTATTGGCTCCAAGGCAGAAGAGTGGTAAGGGTAGGCAATGGGGGTCAAGTGACTTGCCCAGGGTCACACAGCTAGGAAGTGGCTGAGGCCGGATTTGAACCTAGGACCTCCCATCTCTAGGCCTGACCCCTCCACCCACTCTTCCCGAAACCAATGCACAATTTCATTGGGTATTACTTGTGTTCTTGATCAGAACCCATTTCCATGTTGTTGTTTATACTAGGATGTTCATTTAGAGTCTACATCCCCAACCATATCCCTTTGATCCATGTATTCAAGCAGTTGTTCTTCTTCAGTGTTTTTACTCCCATTGTGTTTCCTCTGGATGCGGATAGTGGTTTTCCTCAGAAGTTCCTCTAAGTTGATTAGGATCACTGCATTGCCACTAATGGAGAAGTCCATTACGTTCTCTTGTACCACAGTGTGTCAGTCTCTGTGTACAATGTTCTCCTGGTTCTGCTCCTCTCACTCTGCATCAGTTCCTGGAGGTTGTTCCAGTCCCCATGGAATTCCTCCACTTTATTATTCCTTTGAGCACAATAGTATTCCATTGGAAGCTGTTTGAAATAGGCAAGGTCCTGCTCTTTCATAGAATATGCCATTTGGAAGAGTGACTTCCTTCTCCCCTTCTCCCCCTAAGGTCCCCTGCCACATGAAGGCTAATTGTTGTCTATGGAAAGAGCACCTCAGTTTTTACCAGTGGGACCAGGGCTGGGGCTGGGGCCGGTGAGCGATCTGGGTCGAGAAGGTCAGGAGTGGATGGCTGGGACAACTCAGAAGGCAGGATCAGACAGTAGTAGCAGGAACAGGAGCAGGAGCAAGAGTAGAAGCAAGCTGATGGAATTTAGCAGCAGGAGCAAGAGGAATCAGGAGAAGTGGCTTTGTGAGGGTGGGTGGGTAGGTGAAAAGCCTTGGCAGGAGAAATGTGGCTTAACCCTAAATACTGTGCATTGGTTCCAAGGCAGAAGAGTGGTAAGGGCTAGGCAATAGGGGTTAAGTGACTTGCCCAGGGTCACACAGCTAGGAAGTGTCTGAGGCCAGATTTTAACCTAGGACCTCCCATCTCTAGGCCTGGCTCTCAATCCACTGAGCTACCCAGCTGCCCCCCTTAATAACTCTTATACAACACAGTAATCCAAAATCATACATCTGCCAGAGCATCACACACTTTGTTTGAAAATACACTGAAATCACAAATACACTGTTTAGGATGACCTTCCATTTCTGCATCTTTGTAAGAAATTGTGCTTTGGGATCTGATGCTTCCATCTTCTTTCAGCTTAAGTCTCTTCCTTTTTCCTAGGAGGAAAGGGTTCTTTCACTATTCTTTTAGCTTCAAATCCATAAACATTTTATATAGTTCTTTTAAAAGGTAAGAGAGCCCTCATGCTTAATCACAATACTAGCATTTTGAATTTATCTTGGTATCAGGTGTGAGATGTTGATCTAACCCTAATTTTCCCCATATTGTTTTCCAATTTTCCCAAGCAGTTTGTGTCAAATAGTGAGTGGGTTCTTGTCCCCAAAAGCTGGGATTCTTTGGGTTAATTGAACACTAACTTGCTGAGGTCATTTACCCCAAATCTATTCCACCAATCCACTTTTCTATCTCTTATCCAGTACCAGATTATTTTGATGATCCCTGCTTTATAGTATAGTTTAAGATCTGGTACTGCTAGGCCACCATCTATCACTTTTTTTTTACTAGTTCCCTTGATATTCTTGACCTTTTGTTCTTCCAGATGAATTTTGTTGATATTTTTTCTAGTTCTATAATAGTTTTTTGGTAGCTTTTATATTATTTGGTAGTTTGGCACTGAATAAGTAAATTAGTTTACATAGGATTGTCATTTTTCTTATATTAGCTTGGCCTTCTCATGAACAATTAATGTTGTTCTAATTGTTTAGACCTAATTTTATTTATGTGAAAAGTGTTGTAATTGTGTTCATATTAAACTGTATTTGTCTAGGCAAATAAGATTCCCAAGTATTTTATATTGCCTAGAGTGATTTTAAATGGAATTTCTTTAATTCTTGCTGCTGCTTTTTGTTGGAAATATATAGAAATGCTGATGATTTATGTGAGTTTATTTTGTGTCTTGCAACTTTGCTAAAGTTATTAATTATTGCAAGTAGCTTTTTAGTTGATTTTCTTGGATTCTCTTAGAATACCATCAAATCATCTACAAAGAGTAATAGTTTAGTTTCCTCACTGCCTACTTTAATTCCTTCAATTTCTTTTTCTTCTCTAATTGCTAAAGCTAGCATTTCTAGTATAATCTTAAATAATAGTAAAAATTGGCATCCTTGCTTCATTCCTGATCTTACTGGGAAGGCTTCCAACTTATACCCATTGCAGATGATACTTGCTGCTGGTTTTAAATAAATACTACTTATTATTTTGAGGAAAGACCCTTTTATTCCTATGCTTTCTAGTATTTTCTATAGGAAAGGGTGTTGTATTTTGTCAAAGGCTTTTTCTGCATCTATTGAGATAATCATGTGATTTTTTTCCTCCTTTAAATTAAAAACCTTACCTTCTGCCTTAGAATCAACACTTTGATTCTAAGACAGAAGAGCAGTAAGGGATAGGCAATTGGGGTTAAGTGACTTGCACAAGATCACACAGCTAGGAAGTGTCTGAGAGCAGATTTTAACATAGGACCTTCCATCTCTAGACTTGGTTCTCAATCCACAGAGCTACCCAGCTGACTCCAATCATGTGATTTCTGTTAGTCTGATTATTGATATAGTCAATTATGTGGATCGTTTTCCTAATATTAAACCAGCCTTGCATTCCTGGTATCAATCCTACGTGATCATAGTGAATAATCTTTGTGATATATTGCTGTAGTCTCTTTGCTACTATTTTATTTAAGATTTTTGCATCTATGTTCATTAAGGAGATTGATCTGTAATTTTCTTTCCCTGTTTTTGCCCTTCCTGGCTTAGGTATCAGTACCATATTTGTGTCATAAAAAGAATTTAGTAGGACTTAGGAGATTTCTTGATGTGTCAATCACTTTGAAACAGAATTATCCTTTCTATGCAGTTTGCTTTATACTTAATTCTTTTCTCTTACTTTGATTTCCTAGCCACCAGAAGCAAATTCTTTGTCAGAAGCCTCTTTCTTTGGATTAGAATTAAAGCATAAAACTAAGACTAAGAGGCAAGTTCCTGTTCCTCTTCTACTTATACCTGGCTGACTTCATTCTTGTCCATGACATACATATATACACGTATGTATACATATATATCTCTCTAGTACAGAACAGCTTTACTTTTATGTTTCCCCAATTTGGGTTTCTTGATCTGGACAGGTTGTCCATACTTGTGATGTTTTTCTTTCTTTCCTTCCTTTTTTTTAAAATGCCTAGAGATGAGAAGAGTCAATGTCAAAGAACAGGCTGGTCATAACCCTTCCATGAAGCTAGACCACTGAATAGAATATCCAGGGCTCAAGGCCCTCCTCCTCTCTTTTGCTCCCCAAAGTAAAACCAGTGTAATTCTCCCCCGACCCCATTGCCCCAGCACTCTCATCCACCTGGATTTTTCAGGTGACCTAGAAATTTCCAAGAGCAAACTTTACCTTTACACAGCAGGACTCCGATCCCTAGGAGGACAACACAGACTATACCCACTGGGATGCCAATTGAGATCCAGTAATTCCGTGGTTTCATGTTGGATCCTGTAGTCACAGTGCCTAGAAAAATAAGTCAGGACGAACAAGAATCAGTCTGTGACTTGGAAGGTGGATTGAGAACTAGGTGGTAGATGGAGGTAGGCTGAAGGTAGCATGTGGGGTGGGAACAATTCGGGAACAGGGATGGAGACTGGCAGAGATTATACTCTTCGTAGAACTTCCAGGAGATTGAGAAGGAAAGAACTGGGAGAGAAAGAGGGCAAAGAAGGCAAAGGCTTGGGTGGTTTCAAGAGAGGGCATAGAAAAAGAGGGGAGGACCAGAGGAGATATGAATTAATATCAGATTAGAAAGGATTTAGGTATCCTCCAGTGTTTATTCAGTACCTGAACTACTTCCTTAGCATCTCCCCAGGAACCTTCCCTTCTCTCTCAGGTCCTTTACTCTTTCCTCTAGTCCATCCTCTCCATCTCCTCTATCTTCTCTTAGCATCATGGATGCCCTTCAATTGGGGAATGGCTGAACAAATTGTGGTATATGT